>NC_057399.1:3327882-3699723 GCF_019320065.1 Cervus canadensis | reverse complement strand
GACAAGAGACCTTCTTAATCCCCTGCCTTCAGGGTCGTGTTCAAAGACCTCGCTTTGGCCCATCATGTGCTCTTGCACGCTTCCTCTCGGTGGTGGTCAAGCCCCCTCTGGCCTGCACACACTCTTGCAAATGTGGCTCCTTCTCTGGTCTTGTCAGGCCTCCCATCCCCTCTCCTAGCAAACTCCCTTATCCTCCTCATCTGGGCTTAGATGGCCTCTGTCACCACCACCCCCCCCCCACCCCGAACTCTAGTTCTAAGGTGCATGCTCTTTGTCAATTAATCCCTACATCAATAAGTGTCAGGCGCCACACCTGACACTTGGCACCGGGTGGTACAGAGCAAGCCACCCATCAACACTCATTGACCTCCTGGGCTCCCGACAGGATGGGAAGCTGGTCCTCATCTCCTTTCTGTGCTTCAGCCTGAGTCAAACCCTCTTGAGAGATAAGGGCAGCAGAGAGCCATTACCGTTGCCAGCATCAACGCCTCTGAATGACAGGCACTTCCTGGACCAGCCCAATGTCCCGTGGTCCAAACGGCCACTGGAGGGGAAGAGCCCCGAGGGAACCCTGCTGCTCTGAGCTCCAGCCCAGCCTCACAGCTCCTCATAGAAAAGGCATTCAGAGCAGGAGACATCAGGTTCATACCCCAAGCTCAGAGCCCTCTTCTCCTTGTAGCAGTGTTTTTCAATATTGCAAATTACAAAAACAATTCACTATGGAAATTTATTGGAAGTCTGTAGAAGAAATTTAAAATTCTGTTATTCCACCACCCAGAAAAAAACCACAGCTGATATTTGCATACCTCCTCCAGATCTTTTTTCTACCTGTATAAAATAATTGAATATTAAATATTAGAATTAAAGGTTTCATACTGTCTTATTTACCTCAACATTTGATGTTCCAGTCTTATTTGCTTAGTGTGAGATCATTAGCATTTTCCTGTGTCATCAGGGTTTTTTTGAGAATTTTATTTGGATGGCTATATGTGATCCTATGCTACAGTTCTGTAAGTCAGCTGAGCTGACACAGGCCAGGAGAGTGGCAGAGGGGATGGAAAGAAGTGGAAAGACCGGATCCATATGAAGTCTTCCCTGATGGCTCAGATGGTAAAGAATCTGCCTGCAATGTAGGAGACTCAGGTTCGATCTCTGGGTCAGGAAGATCCGGTAGAAGAGGGAATGGCTACCCACTGCAGTGTTCTTGCCTGGAGAACTCCATGGACAGAGGAGCATGGCAGGCTACAGTCCATGGGGTCATAAAGAGTCAGACCC
Organism: Cervus canadensis; assembly: GCF_019320065.1. Lineage (NCBI taxonomy): Eukaryota > Metazoa > Chordata > Mammalia > Artiodactyla > Cervidae > Cervus > Cervus canadensis. Next base: position 3,698,448 of record NC_057399.1, on the reverse strand, counting down.
AACAGATCGACTTTCACTTTTCACATTTAAGAGCTAGAGTCAAGAGGTTGGGTCAATGCCAGGGACTCTCCAGAAAGCCCCGGTTCAAGAACACTTGCAAGTTTAGCACCATCAGCCTGTTTGCATGAAGAGGTGCTCCCATTAGTGGGGTGTCTCCTTTGACAAAATCCTTAGCGGAAGTCCTAGTGAAAGAGGAAGAAAGGAAGCAGAACAGGGCTCAGATGGGGAATTGCAGTGAGGGTCACGGGCACCAGAGGGCAGCACAAGGGTCTCAAGCATCTTGGGAGCTGAGTCCCACAGAAAAGGCCAGTCATCTTGGGTCAAGCCATTCTGCAGCCCCGCTCCCCAGTGTGTACATCTACCCTGGAAATAACGATGCTTGCCCTGCATCTCCAGTACTGTCCTGAGCATGGGAGATGAGATAACTTTGAAGGAGCCCACAGTGAAGAGTCAAGAGTCTAGGAGAAGAACCTGACCATGTCCAGGCTGCCCCTGAGAGTAAGGCTAACTTCCAGTAATCAGCCCTGGGGCGGGAGATCCCAGGAAGAGGAGGAACCCTGCCCCCAGGACGGGAGTACCCTGTCTGCAGTCGGGACTGATCTAAAGGCCTGGGTGGAGCAGCCCTGGTTGCAGTCCTGTATGTGTCTTGGGTGCCCGGAGCTCTGGGCTCTGGTGGAGCAAGGGCACCCATCTCCAGTGGTCCCAGTGGTTGGCACGGCACCTAGCATTCTGTGCCTCGAGGCAAGCTGTGGTTAGTGGGGGGAACACAAGCTCTAGGGCAGCGCCCCGCGCCCCTCGCCCGCCGCCCAATCCCCGGACTGGGCTGGGAGACGGATCTGGAAGACCTGCTTCTACTTAGCCTCTCCGAGCCTCAGTTTCCTCCTCTGTAAGCTGACCCCCTCGAGGGGCTGTGATGGTGTGGCACGCGCTGCGCACTCACTATACAGGCCTTGCTGCTGGTGGTTGGAATTCAAGCCGCTGGCGGGTGGCGTGGAGGCTCCCTGTTTGCGGACACCGCCGGAAAAGGGGTTCTCCCGCCCGCTCCACGCAGGCAAACTGCTGACAGTGGCAAAGCCACGTTGCCACGCTTGGAGGAAAACCGCCTTGGTTTCTTTTCTTTCTTTCTTTTTTTAAAGTCTATTTGGGTTTGGTTTCGTCTAGGGTTTGGGCCATCGCGTGCGGTTTGCTTCTCCTCTCGGCTGCTCGGGTTGAGGTCCTGGCCGGGAACGAGAAGCTGGAAGGGCTTTAGGACCCGGCGCGTCCCGGTCCCCGGAGCCCCGGGCGGAGAGGCTTGAATGAGAGGCTGGAGGGGACCTCCGCTGAAAGGACTCGCGGCGGAATAGCTCCGCTGTCGCCAGGCAACCGCCCTGACGCAACGCAAAAAAAAAAAAAAAAAAGTCCCTTAAAAAAAGAACAGTGCTGAGAATTCGCCCTAGCACGAGAGAAAGGGCGGCAGAAGCCGACTCAGCCCCGAAGCCGGGGCCAGAGGCTGCGGAGGAGCTGGGAGCCCACTTCGAAAGGAGAAGGCGGGGACCTGGTGACACCCCGGGAGGGGCCTCGGAGCGCACGGGAAGGTGGGTTCGCGGCTGTGTGGGGATGATCCCAGGTCTGGGGGCCGGTCTAGAGCTGGTTTGTCGGTGGCCTGCGGCGCCGCCAGGGGAGGGGGCTCTCGGGGCACCGCAGGTCCCCAGATCAGGCGGTAGAGGGGAGCAGCGGGAACTGCCGGAGCACCCACCTCAGGGCACCCTGGAGTGGACGCCCCGCACGCGCCCGCAGGAGGTGAGGTCCTACCTCAGCCGCTCCTGGGGGCTCGCTGCCCTCAGCGGGAGTGGGACGGTGGGTGCATCTCTCCCATCCCAGCGGGCCTCTTCCAGGGATCAGATCTGGGTGGAGATTTGAGGTTTGAGACATGAAAGGGAGGCGCCCCACTCAGCCTCTGCAGGTCTACTCCCGCCGGCTGGTCGCCTCCAAGCCCACCGGCTCCCTCTGTCTACTTCAGGCTCAGTGATGCGGCTGTTCCTGTCCCAAGGATGCAGTCCCTAACTCATAAGTGACCCAAGGGCACTTGGGGCTGAGAGTGCTCTGAAGGGCCGAGGTCAGTGTGGTCAGAGAGAGCTGCACGGCCAGGAGGGCCTGGGAGAATGAGTAGCCCTGTGGCTGACTCCTGCTCACTGAGAGAAGGCGGGCAGGTCTGTATAGCCTGTGGCCAGGAGGCGGATGTCTGTGTGCACCAAGTCACGTTGACTGTTCTGCTTTTTTTTAAATCCCATATTGCCTGTATCCGTTTCTCATTCCCTGTTTCTCATGAGAAGATTTGGAAGGTGGGTTGTTTCCAGGTTGGTAGGCCACCGTCTCAAACCCACAGCTGCACTGTCCCAGATTGTTTCCACCAGCTCCCAGCGGTCCCCAGTGAATCCCAGGTGGAATGAGCCAGATCCCTAGAGTGCCTGAGGGAGGCGTGGTTCGAAAGCAGCTTCCTTTCCCATCCCCAGAGACAGTGCTCCTGGCGGGATGCTGAGCTGGGCAAAGTCCTGGGAGAGCAGAGATGGCCAGGGTGCCTCTGCCTAGCCATGTCTTCGGGGTGGGAGCTTCTGCTGGCGGGTTTTTAAGGGGCTTGGCAAAGCAGCCAGGAGCTGTACTCAGAGTGCACAGTGAGGACAGCTCTTCTTCCCTGAGTGCATTTGCCAATCGGGCATGGCTTGAGAACCCTGCACACACACTGGCCATTTTATCCTCACGATCGCCTTTCAAGGAGACATTATGCCCCCATTTTACCAACAGGTCTCCAAGAGACTCAGTAACTTGGTGCAGCTCGTGGGACTGGTGAAAGAGCAGAGAGATTCAGCCCCACATGCCTGACTCCTAAGACAGTGGTCTCAAAGGAAGGCTTTGAACATCTGAGCAGAGAGGGAAGAAACCAGATGAAAAGCAGGCTGCATGGCGGGGCTTCTCCTGTGTCCTGGGAATGTCCCTGGCCATCTCAAGGGCCCTGTGGAGCCAGGAGAGAAGCCAGGCTCTGCATTCCACCTGGGTGGCTTCAATCCCACTCCCCTGAAGCCAAGAGAGAAAAGGGCCCTCCCTCACCCCCTTTTCCTCTTTGCCCAGTCGAAGACCCCCAACTTCTCATGTTCTTGCTCCTGTCTTGTCCTCCTAATTACATGCATGGGATTCCACTAAATTAACAGTCCCACCTCCATATCTACCAGCTTGACCTCTTCCCAAGAGGGACTGTGGCAGGGAAGTAAATTCAGGCAGTGCCTAAGTATTGCTGAGAGAGATCCACCGAGCCCCAGCCCAGTGAGGAAGAAACTGCTTGTCAGTCTCCTCACGCATGCAGGTGGCACTCTCTAGGTAAATTTTGCTCGTGGAAAACTCCCTTGGCCCCACAGGAGTGTCTGGAATTCCCAGAACCTTCTGGGAGCTATGCCTCCCCCAACAGTCGCTCTTTGTTTGCCTGGGACATAGAGCTGTTTGCAAAGGTGGAGGATGGATGATGATTGGAGCAGTTTGATCTCAGTTTCCTGACTAGGCGGGAAGGGAGTTCTCACTCACGAAATGGAAATCTTCTAGGATTAATCAGGATGACTCTTAACATGCACTCTGGGATTTGGACCCGGGGCAAGAAGAAAGAAAGGGAAGGCAAATTCTGAAGCAGAGCCCAAGGGGGTGTGCATGGACCAAACAGAGGGCAGTGGGCAAGTGGACCCGGAAGGATCTGGAGGTGGGCAAGGTGGTTAGAAGGAACTTTGTCATCAGCCTGTAGAGTTTAAGCTGCCCCAGGGGTTCAAGTTGCCAACGTGAGTTAGGAAGACTGCAAATGTCAGCTTCTGCATGGTTAGGACAGCTGCCCTGGTGCAGGAAAGCCCATCGCTGCCCCCTCCCCTGCGCCCCCCTCCTCTACCCCTCCATACTTCTCTCTGGAGAGGCAAGAGAAAGGAAGACAGAGAAACTGTCAAGAGAAGGTAGCAGTGTGCTCTGCCCCATACCAATCTTTCGTCCTCCCGATGCCGCCCAACAGCCATGCCCCCCCCAACCCACAACAACACTCGCCCATGAAAAGCTCCTTAAGGAAGGAAATGCGGAGCATAGGAGCTATTCTCCCTGTGGGCACACCGTCCAGGAGGGTAGGGGGACAGTGAACCCCCCACCATCATGGGCCGCCTCACTCCTGGCCCCTGGGCAGCAGCCTTCACACAGCCCCGGGGAGGGGTGGGGTTCATCTCCTCCCAGGCACAGACTGAGCCCCACTTCTTCCAGGCCATCTCTCCAGGACGGCTAGAGAGCCCCTCAGGTATCCTGATTCAGATGTGGGAGCTGCTTATGTATTCCCAGAGGCTTTGTCGTCAGGCTTGTCCCCTGGGACCTGGAAGGCCCAACTCAGAGCTGGTTTCCAGGGACATAATGGGCCCAGACAGGGACCTCCACTGCAGCCACAGCTCAGGCTCACTGAAGGCTGAACAGCCTTTCCTCATTCCAGGAAGCCAGCCAGGCCTGAGTGTGAGCTGGGCCGTTAAGGGCCAGCCGGGTGGTACATGGTGAGGAGTACACAGGAAGGTTCTAGATCGGGATGTTTGACCGGGCAGGCCACTTCAGGCACTCGTCATCCTTGTCCATCATCAAGTTAAAGCCGCGCTCCCGTGAGCATTTACCTGTGTGTCGACTCAGAGACATCGCTTTACTGACCCACGGGTTTGGCCCAGACGCTCAGGTTCTGCTGTGTTGTTGTTTGTTTACTTGTTTGATGGCAGCCACTGAAAACTATGAGGTGAGCGCAAACCTCAGTATCAGGATGAATGAAAATAAGCCTCAGACGGAATTCTGCCTCCCAGCTAGACATTTTTCGAACACTTGTTTATTTGCAAATGGGTCCAGCAGAGGTCAGACGGCCTGTTCTGTGAGCTTGGTTCAACTCACAGTCATCTATCTCTCTAGAAGGCCTGATCATACCTCCCTCGAGGTCTTGCCAGATTCTTTCTCCCTGCCCTTTCATGAGTCAAAATTCATTTGGCCAGCATATCTTGAATACCTCTGTTTTCACCAACGAGAATGCATTTCTAATGTTTGCTGTGTTAATTATTAAATGTCTGGTGCTGAGCAGTAGGAAAGACACTCAAGCATTTGCCAGAGTCCCTTCTCGAGTGGGGAACCCTACACTAGGCTCCCAGCTGGGGTTGGGATGTCCCTTGTTGAATGCAGCTGGTTGCAGCTGGCCCCGCAATACCACACGGAACATCTCATGTCTGTGAAGTTTTTTAAGATCAATCATTGACATCTCACCAAGGAAGCATAAGACAATAGCTCTGTTCTCGAGGCGTGCGGAGTCTGACCAGAGTTGCCAAAGAGAACAGGGCACATGTGCAACCCACAGTTCTGGGCTGACACTAGAGTGATATTCTGCAAATTCTGGGGCACACAGACGTGTGAGCTAACGTCAGTGGTTTGGCAGCCAAGGAGAGTCCAGCCAAGCACTGTCATGGGCAGGAGGGGACTGTCCTACTAGAGGCATAATTAAGAATTCACATATACTCATCAGATCCTTCCAAGGCTTTGCAGTTGATTCCATTATGATCCCAAGGTCAGAGAACTAGTGTCAGGGCTTGGCTATCAACCCACATCCACCAACACCCAGCCCTGCCTCATCCCTAACCTGTTCCATCTCTTTCTCCATTTCTTTCTCCAACTCCTGATTCCTGCCCTTTGTGAAGTGCGAATTCAGGCAGCTCAGCATCTGGCTGTGCTCAGCTCACGCTGACACCAAAGGGGAGCAAAGTCACACATCCTACTTTCTGTTCTGCCCAGGGCCCCAGAGAGGGTGCAGGGCTGTGCTTTGGGGGAGCTGCAGATAGAGCTCCCACACATCCTTAGTACAGGCCTTGCCCAAACACAGGGAAACTCTGAGGGCCCTTCACCCCCCTGAGAAGTCAGCACACCCAGACTATGCAGAAGCTAGTGAAACTCCTTAGGAAGTCCTTGTCAAACCATTAGGCTTTGGAACTTTGGATGCAGAGTGAAACAGAAAACCAGTCATCCCAATAGTTTCCCATTTGAGCGTGAGCTGGTTGCTTCTGCTTATTTGAAGTTGAAGCTCGTAACCCTGTGGACTCAGATAGTCCTACCTCTGACTTGTCTGGGAGCCGAGACAAATGCCAATTCGGGGACCCTTGGGTGGGGTGGACACACCCCACGGGAGAGGAGGCACAGTTCCTGCATCCTCAGCTGTGAAACGTTCCCTGTTCTTAGAGTCAGAGTGTCTGCTCAGACAGCCTTCGGCTTTGATCTCTGCAAATTGCTTTAAAGGCCACTTTGTGTCTGCTTTCTGCCCCCTAATCCCCGCTGCCATGGCCTTTGGCCAGAAGAGCCCCGCGGTCACATGCAGCGGTCGGCCGGGCAACGACGGGTTGCCTCACCCCTCCTGCGCATCTCTGCCTCGTCAGGGTTCTCACGGAGGAGAACCTCTGCCTCGGACTCTGTGTTTCCCATGGCTAATCCCCCCAGCTCCCCCCGAGGGACCCTCAGATTCTCAGGCACCTTTCTACCGCCTGTCAGAGTCGAGCAGCCCTTTCCCAGGGCCTCGCAGCCTTGGAAGGGACACCGTGGCGGGGATGCTGGATGGCCCGGCAGCCCCTCCTCTCCTTTCAGCCCGGCAGTAAATTACATCTGTGGCTCCCGGGAGCCAGGACCTCTCCCCCACTCATGGGGACACACAAGTCTTTTTCGGCGGTTTCCTCGGCCACCTCTTTCACTGGGGAAAACGATAGGAAAGGTCTCTCCATTCCCAGCCTCAGCGGGAGGCCTGCGTGGCCTCTCTTTGCAGCGGGGAGCAGGCCCATCAATTATTCAGTGTGGCCCGAGCTCTTTGAAAGCACAGAAGTCCTGACAAGTATTTTTATAGATCCTTGCCTGCTCACAACGTCCCAGCGAGACAGAGCAAGCTTTCTCCATATTTTAGACATTGGAAGCTCCACTTGGAGCCAGAAGATGTGGACCCAAGCCCAGCCAGCTCCCCGAACGGAGCTGTGTGACCCCAGGCAAGTCTTGCAACATCTCTGGTTTGTGGCTTTGCTATTATACTCTCAGGAAGGTCTTTCCACCCCAGGTTGTCGAGTGAGTATGGGGAAACATTTGTAAACTGCAGTGTGATTTCCCAGTGTTTGTGATGGCTCCTGTGATTTCAGGTGTGGACAAGGGAGCTCTGAGTGATAGCCTGAGGTGCAGCCATTAGCACAGGACTTGCAAACCAAACTTCACTGGGAGAAACGCCTGAGAGCGCGGGTGAGTGGGTTCCTCTGTCCCAACCCGCTGTGAGTGCGACTTGGTGACAAGGTGACGACCTCATGGGGTGCTGTGGTCTAGATTCTGTGCTTATTGGCAAGGAATAAGGGTCAAGGCCATTGCCCCCAAACCGTGCATTTCAGAGGGGAGAAGCGAAACCCTAAGGGGAAGTGAGTCACCACAGTCGCTCGAGTTGGTGGGGGTGGAGATGGGGTCCTTGGAGCTGACTCCCAGGTCAGGGACGCCTCTTTCCCACCCAGGCTGGGCCTGACCAAAATGGGGGACCCATTCCCCTCCCCCAGCAGCAGTTCTGGGACCCCTGGAGCAGGCAGTGAGGAGTGAGGAATGTAGCATCCCCCAGCCTCCTTCCACCCTGTCCATTGGGATAGAGGACTATAGAGTAGAATGAGGTGGTGTCTGAACTAGGCTCAGGGACTTGTCAAATTCAAACACGAGGCTACATGGAAAGGCTAAAACATCGAGTTGAGACCAGCTTCCTAAACCACCCCTGCCCTCCCCACTCAGACTCACTAGAAACATTCTGACCTTGAGCTTGCAGGGGGTCTTCTACTGGGCAGGAAACCATCTGGAGGTGTGAATTTGTTCACTGGTTCACAGCACCGCCATCCTCAGCATTTAATGAGCATCCGCTGTTTGCAGAACTCGGAACACAAAAGAGAAAGGAAGGTTCTTCCCATCAAGGAGCTAGATGGTGGCCAGGGAGCCTGGACACTCTCACCGTTCAAGGTCACACAGGCCATGGGTGCAGTGTGAGTGACAGTGCTGGGAACATTCAGAGGATGGCTTGGAAGGTGGGGTTTCCTAGAGGACTTTGGAGAGGAGGCCAGCCCTCAGATGAGCTTCAAAGCAGAGCTCTAGACCCAGTGAGGAGAAGGGTGTTCCGCAAGGACCAGTGATGGACAAAAGGATAAAACCAACTGTCCAGAAAGTCTTCCTTCTTTCATTCATCCTATCACTCCTTCACTTGTTCATCAAGTTTACTGAGCACCTACTATGTGCTAGGCACTGTTCTGACCGCTAGGATCACAGTAGTGAACAAGACGAAGTCCCTACGCTCAGGCCTACATTCCCATCGGTGACACTTGTGATCAATGTGTAATATCCTAGTTATGTGAATGGGAAGAGCTACAAAGCAAAAGGAAGCAGGGACATCCCAGTGGGCTGGTCAGAGCCGGCATCTGTGGAGGTGGCATCTGAGTGGTGGTGTGAGATCAGGGAGAAGTCAGCAGACAGAGCAAGGCATGAGGGTGGGGGGCACAGTCTCGGAGTCTTAAGAGGAAGTGGCTGGAGTCTCACAGTGGTTTGGGGCAGGAGTGATCTAGGCAGCCAAAGGGTGGCTTTCTGGAAGTGGTGAGTGGAGGGTTCTCCTGGTGGCAGCTTGTGGCCCCTGAGGTACATCGTGGGTGGAGGCGAAGAACCCAAGTACCACCCCACTGTCCTCACCAGCATTCCCCACTGTGCACGTCCAGAGCACACATGCAATAAAGCCCACCCCACCACACACACACATCCGCATGCACACAAACACACAGACACTCTCACACACGATATCCAACGCAGTTCGCCCCCACCATGCACCCACAGTTGGTACCCAGGGTCCTGTCTCTGCACCATGTCTTCCCCACCTCAGGTGCTCCCCACACCAGCTTTGACCAAGACCAGGAATACAGATGAGCTGGGAAAGATGATCCGTGCAGGGCCAAACCAGCAGTGGCCCCGCCTGCTTCGGTCACCATGGCAACCTTGGAGGAGGTGAGAAAACGCGCTCTCTGGCAGCTCCTGGAAGTGCCCTGGAGACTGTGGGTCGCTCCAAGGGGCATAGGGCTGTGTCCCCCAGCCGCTCAGCCCCGGTTGTTAGGGCTCCCACGAGTCTACAGAGCACAGATGGGGTTTTCCAGCCTCCATCAGCCACCGGAGGTCAGTCCTGAGGCCCAGCCCTGGGCTCTCCATTTAAGATAAGCATCAGGGTTTTATGATGAAACCCCATACTGAAAAGCCAGCCTCATCACAACTCCCCCTCCGTGTCCCACAGCTACTGACCTGTCACTCACCTGGAACAAAGAGGCATTCGCTGCTTTAGAAGATGAAAGAAAAAGATTCAGGTGTGAGTCGTGGCCTCAGCCACTTTGGAAGTTCATACTGTGAAGTGCGGACCACAGAGCTTTCTCCCCGACTCTGTCCTTTCAGCCCTGCGGGAGGCTGTGAGACAGACACTGCAACTACTTCATTTCCAAAACAGGGGCCGAGACCCAAGTCTCACAGCTCCTGCTGGAGAGGGATCCCCCCTCCCAGAGGACAGATCTGCAGCAGGAAGCAGAGGTCCCTCTGTCTTCAGCCCCGGCAGCCTCTGACCTGCTCTCAGGGTAGACCTGTGGGTGGAAGGTGGGACGGTGTTGCCCTGCTGGGAGGTGGCCGGCAGGCCTGGTCTGGCTAAAGCCAGAATGGGCGCTGCGGCTCCTGTCCTGCTTAGGTGGCCCGTCAGCCCTGGGCCTGAGTCCCTCTGGTAGGTATTTTAGGCCTCATCACACGCAAAACACAGCCACAGGGAGGCTCTCTTTTAGGGACTGATGGGTCCAGCCTGACTCAGGAGTCTGAGAGCCACAGAGGTAGAAGGCAGATGAGCAGAGGCAGCGGCCGGCACAGCAGTGGACACAGAGCCGGAGGTCCGGCCCCGGGAGAGGGCTCCGCAGCTGGGTCTGTCTTCTGCAGGCGCATTTCCACACTGAAGAACTGGCTACACTGCGGCTGAGGCCCTCACAGGATCTGACTTTCCTCAGCAAGGCAGACCTGGCCGGGATGGGATGCCTTAAGGGGCTGTTCCTCTCCACTCCGGTTCCTGTATGTTACCCAGTGCTCTGCTGCTGGAGGCCAGAGCCAGCCTCACATGTGTGTGCAAAAGAGCTGGTGCTGCAGGTATCACCCCAGGGAAAACCAGAGCATATCAGTTGAGGCACAAGAACACTTCTACTAGAAGGTGCAACAGAAGTGTAAATTTACCCATGTGCAAAATTCTTATTGCATCCGCATCAAGCATTACCCATAGTAGACTGTAAATTAGGAAACAATCAACTATGGATGCAGCTGGAGTCTTTTTTTTTTCCCCTAGATATTTATTTATTTGGCTGCCCTGCCTCTTAGTTGCGGCATGTGGGATCTAGTTCCTTGACCAGGGATCGAACCTGGGCCCCCTGTGTCGGGAGGGCAAAGTTCCAGCCAACGGACCACCAGGGAAGTCCCTCCAGATGGACTCAGTAAAAGCTTCTTTGAGTGGACAGCAGTCATCCAGCCTCAACTTGAGGTGGCGGCACCCCATCTAAGGGACACATAGAAATGTGGGGGAGAATGTCCTCTTGTCTTCATCTTATTTTATGACACTGCTCAGGCCTCAGTTATATGCTTTGGCCCCCCAAATGAACTGTTTGTCCCCCTCATTTCCAAGAGTCAGCCCTCAAGAGGCTCAGAGGCCAGTGGAGGAGACCATGGAGAAAGTTCCTGGTAGAAGTGCTGTGGTCTAAGAGGGCCACTGAGCCCAGTTTTGAGCCAACCTGGAGCCAGACCACAGGGGTTCAGTTCCCAGCTTTTCAGCTGGTTCTGTGACCCAGGGCTGGCTACTCTACCTCTCAGGGCTTTGGTCTCCTCATCTAGGTCATGGAGATGGTGATAATACATGCCTCATGAGGGTATTGTGAGGACTGAACATGTTCGTGCACGTGAAGCTCTTAGAACAACACCTGGCGAGAGCTGCTCCAAGGAGATGTGACCTAATGTTGCTGTGATGACATAATTGTTTCCCCGATGTGGTCTCGTGGCATTGCGGGGGCATGTGCAGCGTGGGCAAGTCGAGGAAAACTTGAGGGGGGAAAATTCCCGAGAAATGAGCTGTGGAAGGGAGCAAAGGGTGTTCCGGGCTGAGGGAACTAGCTTGTGCAGAGTCACAATGGCATGGGAGGGCCCGGGATTCAGTGTTGGTGAAGAAATGAGTCCCTTCTCGTGGAGAGCCCCAGACCAGAAGGAGCAGACTGGAGCCTGGGGATCCAGACTGGGAGAGAGTGACTGAGACTTTCTTAGAAAAACACAGGGCAATAGGGAGGGAGTGGGATACTTCTCTGGTGGTCCAGCGGTAGGACTCCATGCTCCCAATGTAGGGGCCCTGGGTTCAATCCCTGGTCAGGGAACTAGATCCCACATGTTGCAAGTAAAACCCGGCACAGCCAAATAAATAAAAATAAGTATTAAAAAAAGAGAGAGCAAGTGTCCCATGAGAGAGAGAGAGATGAGAGAGAATGGGTCTTCAGCATCCTTCCTGTTCTCAGAGCCCGTCTAGGAAGCGGGTTTGGAAGTCGTCCAGGAGGATAGATTAGGTCATCTTGGGATGAGATGTTGGCCGCATGACTGGGCTGCACCCACATGACTCCCCCAGCAGCCAGGGCATTAGCTCATGGCTGGCAGGGCATCCTTTGTAGCAGCCACCGTGGGCCCAGAGTGAGCCAGGAGCGTGTTTGAACAGCAGTCCCTGTGTGTGGTGTGGGTCCCAGGTGCTGACACGTCACTACTAAGGAGCTCACGCGCCCCCAGGGCTGATCTTCTGCTTCAGGAACTTCAGGTTCTTTCGAAGCTCAGTGGCGGCCTGGCGGGGCATGCCCAGGCCTGGTGGGATTACGGTCCAGCCTTGTTTTTCTGGATGTCCCAGGTCCTAGTTCTGGCGGCATTCTCTGGCTTCACTCCTGGGATCTCTGACTTTGCCAAGTCCCCAGCGAATGTCACTTTGTCTTGGGCTTACTGTAGACCGGCACTGTTAAGGGCTTGATATTTGTCACCTTGCCTAGTTTTCATAATGACCTACAAAGTTGATAGTATTACCCTTGGGGCCAGCTTCACGAGCAAGAGACCTGGCAGCCCCACAGGGCCCTGTCCTTGGGTTCATGCTCTGCTGTCCCTGTCTTGAAAATCTAGTACTTTTTTTTTTTCTTTTGCTGCCCCTCAGGTCTTAGTTGCAGCGTATGGGATCTTCCATTGTAGCGTGTGGACTCTAGTCGTGGCTCTCGGGGCTCAGTAGTAGGGGCTCCGGTTTAGCTGCTCGGCGGCAGGTGGGATCTTCGTGCCCTTACCAGGGACTGAACCCGTATTCTCTGCATTGCAAGCTGGATTCTTAACCACTGGACCATCAGGGAAGTCCCACAATCTTACTAGGTTGTAACAAGGTGCCCTGATTACATTTTGCACCAAGCCCAGCAAATTACATAGGGAGTCCTGATTCTCCCCATTTGTCAGGAGAAGACACAGAAGCGCGGAGTGGTCTGAAGCCACATGCCTAAGATTACAGAACTGGGCCCCTGGGGGACTGATGCCAAGGCCTATGCCCCCTGGAGTAAGAGGAGGCTGACCCAAGTCCCTCAACCTTCCTGAGCTCCATCTTCCCATTCTTGAAATAGGGGGACACCACCTGCTCCTCACTTGCCCTGTGGCTCAGCTGGTACAGAATCCGCCTGCAGTGCAGGAGACCCGGGTTCAATCCCTGAGTTGGGAAGGTCCCCTGGAGAACGGAACGGCAACCCACTCCTGTATCTGGCCTGGAAAATTCCATGGACTGTATAGTCCCAGGGGTTGCAAAGAGTTGGACTCGACTGAGCGACTTTCACTTTCACTTTTTCACCTGCTCCTCAGGGCAGCCACGGGGCTTGAGGGAGAGGACAGACACACGGGGAGCCTTCTGTGCTCACGCTCAGCCGATCGGGGATCAGCACGGGCTGACTCCCACAGATGCTCCTGCCCATACTGCCAAGTCGTCCTGACACCGCCTTCGCAGGTCTTCTTGGAACTGATGCAGAAACCGCTGATTAAAATCAGTTCCCTGACCCCAGGAGGCAGCTACACAGCAGCGGTCAGAGCTGTTTCCCCCAGAAGGAGCACGCCTCCTAACAGGTCCTCCCTCTGCAGGGAGGGTGCAGCCAGCAGAAAGGGAGGCAGACAGACGTCCCAGTAGCTTCTTCTGCTCACAGATCTCAGGGCTTGTCTCCTTAAAAGGCTTCGATGGAAATTGCCAGCGCTCCTCTGTCAGTGGAGGATGCCCTGTAGGGTAAAACCACCCTGGGCACACTCCAGCCAGACTCTGACACCTCAGGAAAGAGGCAGATGGTGCCTGGGTGGGGCCCCAGACAGAGGCTAATGGGTCTTTAGATTTGGAGAGATTCTTGAGGAGCCTGGATAACAGTGATGCTGCATGGAAGGCCCCCATGAGAATACCCCACATTTGCAGGCTGTGCTACACCTACAGAAAGTCCACACAAGCCAGTGTCCCAAACCTAGGGGGTTGGTATTATCACCCTCTGTTTTACAGATGCGGAAACTGAGGCTCAGCAAGCCTGGAAGCACCTACAGCTGAGCAATCTGATTCCAAGTCTTGTGCTTCTGTCTCAAGACCTAGTGGTTCTCAACCCTGGTCCTCTCAGATCACGTGGGGAGCTTTGAGTTGATGCCTGAGTCTGGTTATAGACGAACTGAACCAGGACCCCTGGGACAGGCCTGGGACTCATGTTGTGGAGGTTCCTCAGAGGATTCTCAGCTGTGTGACTGGAGGTGAGAACTAGGTTTCTCTGCCATCAGTAGGGGGAAGATTTCTTTTCATTCCTGGAGCCAGGGGCAGTACATCCCTCTGGTCAGATGCCATCTCAGGAAAGGGTTGCAGGAACCGTCCAGAGAGACAGCAGGCCCTGCTCTTGAGTAACTCCAAGCCCAGGCGCGAGATGAGCCCACAGCCTCCCTAGCGGCCCAGCCCTCACACCATCGCCCCATGCCTGGTTCCCATCACCCTAGACACACAATCACAGCTCTTAGTTTCAGCTTTCCTCCTTAGCCACATCCAGGTCAATACAAATCTCTTCATTCCCTACCTTTTCCATACCAAGTGTCCTCTCCGGGCTGAAGATGTCTTATTGTTTTTTTTCTCCCCCACGTAAGCTTTATCTTGGACGTTGTTACATACCAGTTACATGCAGTCTTTGGCCCAACTGCATGCCCTCCCACAGATTTTCAAAACTCACCCTGAAAACCAAGGACTCCTCTTCTCTGCTGAAGTGAAAGCTCTCCCACTCTGATGGCCCACCTCCACCTGCCCAGACCCTGTGGGACGTGGAGGCCGGGAGCCCGGGGCCTGCTTGTGCCTCAGTTACTTCCCTGCTTCCCTGTGATGGGGCAAGGGCCTGGCTCTCACCTCCTCCGTGGGGGTGGGAAGGCCAAGCCGGATCGGAGAACTGCAGCCCCAGCCCGGGAGCTGCTGCTGTGTGGGCCTATTAGGTGAACGTGAGAACCATCTTTGCAGGAGGTGAGTCATGGCCTCGCTCTGTTTAACAATCCACCCAAGTGCAGCCTGCTTTCTCTCTGCAGGTTTCTTTGCTTCCTGCTCTGACGAGGTGAGGTAAGGTGTTGTCCTTGGAGAAAGAAGCTGAGGGTGTGTGGTAGGACTCGCCCTGAGGAACCAGAGCGTAGGAAGGGGCTGTAGTGGGCAGGGTGGGGCAGAGTCAGGGGTCTCTGGCCTTTCCCTCCGGCTGGCAGCCTTAGCTCAAAGAGACCTGAGCCTGGCGTCCTTACTAATCACTGGGAGCTCTTGGGTGAGCCCTGTAACCTCTGGAGACTCTGACTCCTCATGCATAACATGGAGACAAAAATAAGTAATTATAGACTTACACGGAGGATTAAATGAGATAATAGGGGTGGAACCATTTCCTAAATGGTAAGACACTGTACAAAGTCCATTCTTTCCTGCATCGACTTCAGGCACTGTGCCTCTCTGAGCCTCCGCGTCCCCTCCTGAGGCTGCGTCCAAGGGAGGGGTCAGCACTGACGTCATTCCAATCCTTCCTGTAGGTCCCACACCAGCCAGCAGCTTCCCGCCGCCTGCCCTTCCTGCGAAGGGGACAGGGTCCGTCCCGCATCCCCACTGGAGTCTGATCTGCCTGCCCCTCCAGCACTGATAGATCTTCTTGGCAAAGCTGCCCCCAAAGATTCCTGCTAATGCTTGTCTGTTCCTGCTCTTGCAAAGCATGGCGCCCACAGCGCTCCAGGAAGCCTCTTAAGCCCTGAACGTCGGCAGCTGCTCCAGAGGACGCTGTGTAGGTCCCCTCCGCCCCCTCTGGACTCCAGGAGCCGCGCCCTTCCTAGCGATGCCCTCGGGAGCCTTGGCCCCCACTGGATGAGACCCCTCCAGAGCAGGACCCGACCTTGCTGCCCACCAAGAATCCCTCGGCACCCTCCACCACCTCTCATGTCTGGCTGTCCGGGCAGGTTCTAGAATGTCTGTGCCCCAGATCCAAGTAGGAGAAGGGGCCGGTGGGGAAGAAGGGCCGGCAGGAACGACCCCACCTCCAGATGACCACCTCCGGAGCCTGAAAGCCCTCACGGAGAAACTGAGGCTGGAAACCCGCAGGCCTTCCTACCTGGAGTGGCAGGCCAGGCTGGAGGAGCAGACGTGGCCCTTCCCAAGGCCGGCGGCCGAGCAGCGGGGCTCGGCGGAGGAGGAACCCTCGCTGCTGCGAACCAGAGCACTCAGGCCGCGTCCCCCATCTAGTGGGAGGGCTAACCAGGACGCCGGGCCCCCGCCCACTGGCAAGCTGGAGGGCTTTGAGAGCATCGACGAAGCTATAGCTTGGCTCAGGAAGGAACTGGTAAGTAAGTGGCTGTCCCTTCAGGAAGCCCCAGAAAAGAAGCCTTTCTCTGTCTCTTCCCCTGCCAATTTCACATCTTCCTATTCAGACAAGGGGGTGCCTCATTATTATGTAGGTCCATGTGGTCCATCAGCCCCCAGCCACAGGTACTTATGGAGAGCCTGAGCCCATGTTCTGAAGGTGTCCGCAGCCTTCCTGATGCCACCCCAAAGCCAGAGCATTCCACACTGAGTGGTCCAAGAGCTGAGCGGTTCCAGGAATGAGTGAGGTGCTTGTTGTCAATTGCTGAGCCTCCTAGAGCCAGGTGAAGTCGGCTCTGGCAGAAGAGTCTCACTCGCTCCTTCCTGGACAGTGACTGTGCCTCTTCCTGTCTGAAACCCTGTCATCCTGCCATCCGCCCGTGTGATCCTTTATTCGGCAGCCACTCTCCGCGCGGCGCTGTGCTGGGCAGTGGGGCTGTGTGGTTCGGGCTTAGCCTAGCAGTGCTCTGTGCACATTGAGGGGTGAATCGGGAGATCCCTGGGGTGACATGGCTGATCAGGCCTGGCGGGGGTGAAGGCTTTGGGCTGAGCCTCAGAGACTGAGTAGGAAAATTGCCAAGAAACCAAGGCTTCCCTGGTGGCTCAGAATTTGAAAATCCACCTGCATGCATTTCAGGAGACCCGGATTCGATCTCTGGGTCGAAAAGATCCCCTGGAGAAGGGAATGGCAACCCACTCCAGTATTCTTGCCTGGAGAATTCCATGGACAGAGGAGGCTGGTGGACTACAGTCCGTGGGGTTGCAAAGAGTCTGACATGACTGAGCGACTGACGCACTGGATGAGAGGGCATCCAGGTGGGGTAAGTGTGAGCACTGGGCATGTGTTGGGAGCTGCGGCCAGCAGCTCAACCTGTTTTCTGCCCACGGTCATGGCAGACTCTCATCAGTGGTGGCACTCAGCACAGGAGAAGGGGGTGGGTGTGCCAAGCTGCATCGCTTGGCTCTTCTTAACCACTGTACTAGGTGGTGTCTCCCAAAGGCAGTTGATTTTGTTCTGTGACTCCTAAAAATGTCAATTCATAGAGATGTCGGCAGGTACTCAACAGAATGTGTAGGGTGGGGCAGAGGGAGAAACAAAACTGGTCCAGCCCTTACGCTGCGGTCTCTTTGAATCCTAGAACAGACCAGTGCAATTGCTATTATTGTCTCCATTATACATATGAGTAAACTGAGGCTCGTAGGAGTCAGACGACCTGCCCAGAGTGATGTGACTAGTAAGTGGTGAACTCAGCCTTTACCAGTGAGAGCAGAGCTTTGGGGAGAGAGACCGTGGGTGAGGGGGGTCCTCCCCACAGGGCCCTGTCATTGGGCAGGCCTCTTCGGGTGGCAGGTAGGGAAACTCTCAAAGCAGAGACTCTCCAATTCTAATGGGAGGATTCTGATCTTGTTAAAATGAAGATTCTGATCCTATAGGAATGGAATCCATGATTCCGAATTTCCAACAAGCTCCAAGATAGTGCTATCCTGCTGGTCCATGGACCACACTTTGAGAATCTAGGACTGAAAAGCAGGCAAGACTGGGGTCAGAAAACCAAGACGGGACCTGAGAGGGAAGTCCCAGGATCCCCAAGTTTGTGCCCTAAGCCCTGTCCCTGCCACATCTACACTATGGGCTTGGGTTTCCAGAGATAAAGTTACAACATCCCACACTGAGTGCTCTACGAGCTGAGTTTGTTCAGAAGACTGTGAGTCTGAGGCCAGAGCAGCCCAAATGCAGATGGGCGGGCAGGCCAACTGAAACATGCAATTCTGCCTGCTTCTAAGATTAAACACTAACAAAGGCAACCTATAAAATCCTTTGATTGGCTTGAAAACAGAGTCGAATGTTTGGTCAGTATGCCCATTCTCTAGTTTTAAGTCTCAGTCAAACATCAGACTTTATGTCATTGTTTTCCTAATTTGTCATCTGTTAACTTGTTGAAGGTGTCATTAAAAATTATCGATTTTAAAAAAATAGTCATTTCAAAATTGGTTTCAATAACCTTTGTTTTATTTTAAGCCCAGAGTCAAGTTTTCTCTCTACCTGGGAGGACTCTCTCTGGCAATTTGTCAGGCTCACTTGCAAATATGTCTTTTCTCTTGATCTGGCCAAGGAAACCAATTAAAAATCTGCAATTCAGTCAGCCATGTGCCTGTTTGCCCTACACGATGCCAAACTCAGTTGCTTAGGAGTTTGGGCTCAGTTGTGGGTTTGTGCCCTGAACAGGTCTCTATCTTATCCTGAGACAGTTGATGCAGTGAGTGAGTCATGTCCAGCTCTTTGGGACCCCGTGGACTATAGCCTGCCAGGCTCCTCTGTCCATGGGATTTCCCCGGCAATAATACTGGAGTGGGTTGTCCTATCCTCCTCCAGGGGTACTTCCTGACCCAGAGAATGAGTGAGGTGCTTGTTGTCCATTGCTGACCCTCCTAGAGGCAGGTGAAGTCAGGTCTGTAAGGATGGATGGTCCACTCCTGCTTCCTAGGAGGCCAGTTCAAAGGTAGAGTGACTGCTTGAATGTTGGTTTATTTCCAAAAGCCAGAGAAGATCCTAGCAGCGCCGTCAGGGTCTGCCCTCCCTCTCAGCTTGGACTGCAGGGAAAGTTCAGGCACTTCTGACACCCCCAGGGACTTGCAAGTAGTGAGTTTTCCTTCAGAGTCACTCACTGTGGGTGGGAGGAAGGTGGGGATACTTAAAAACCCTGCTGGCACTATTTCTCCAGCCAGCAAGACCTGACCTTTGGTTCCCCGAGTGTCCAGGAGAGGTGTCACCACCCAGCCATGGCAGGCAGGGCTGCCAGCTCTGTACTTGGCAGCTTCGGCCCCCTGACTCCCCAGGTTCGCTTTCTGGGAAGAGAGACTCAGAGCCAGGTGAACTGACCCTCTGTGATTCAGCTTGATCTGGACTGCTCCTGCTGCCAGAGTGGCCAGAAAAAGAGATGCTCCCTTCTGCCTTCAATCCTAAAACATTTCCCTTGCCAGCTTGAAGGATAAAGAAAAGGGAGAAATCGTCTCCTTGGCCTCTGCAGAGCCAAAACTAAAACAAAAAAAAAAAAAAAAAAATTTCCAGCTACCTAAGTGCTTGTCTTGTGGCAAGAACCGCTGAGCATCAACAGATATTTTTCTCTTAGCCTCACGCGGTTGTTTGATCCCCACAGACAGCCTGCCATCAAAAAGGTGTTTATGGTTGTCAGGAAAAGAAGAAACCTGGCAGGTTTTAGTAACTGTAAGGCCCGCTGTGGCAGGAGTCCTGCAGCTGTGGACCCAGCTGGCCCCTCTGTGGCCACAGCTCAAGTCCAGCTTCTCCACGTTAACCTTCTCTTGCCTGTGCTGCCCGCTTGACAAGCATGTGACTAGGGTGTCCACACTGCCCTCTGAGGCCAGTGTTATCCATTGCCACTGAATGATAATGGCCAGATGACAATTCAGGCTCACTGAGCATCTTCTGATGGGGATGGAGGTGAGAGGCATGAAAGTGATACCCACATTCACCCTGCCCACCTGGGAAGCATCTTATGGTCTTTTACATGCAGTATCTAAGTGAGAAGAATTGGAGGTGTTTGCTCTTCCCATTTTATGAGAAGACTGAGGCTCAGAACAATGATGAGCCTGAGGGTCAGAGAGTTTAAGTAACTTCTCCAAGATCTTACGCAAGGGGGAGACGAAGCCAAGACCCGCATCTCCAGGCTCTGGACCCAGATCTCTTTCCTGTGTACTGGGTACCGGTGCTCACATCAGATGTTCAAGTCAGGGGGGCCAGGAGTTGTTGGAAAGCCTGCATGTAAAATGCTGCTGATCTCAGAATGGGACCCCTGTTATTAGCAATGTCTTGTAACAACCCTAAAGCAGGGATGGGGCGAGCCATGCCCAGAGCATGATGAGAATAATTAGTTGCTCAGAGCCAGCCAGGCTGGGTGCTGGCTGAGATGAGGTCTGATGCACAAGGGATTCCAGCTCTAGTGTGCCTTTACTCAAGGCTCCTCCATGTAGCTGGGCTTTCTGCCTGTTGTTCCTGCAGGAGGAAGACTGTCCTGTTAATCTGGCCAGATACTGCCCTTTAGTTGTTACTAAAGAATTGATAAAGGTGTTTCCCTGGTGGCTCAGCAGTAAAGAATCCGCCTGCAATGCAGGAGACAAGGGTTCGATCCCTGGGTCGGGAAGATCCCCTGGAGGAGGGCATGACTACCTACTCCTGTATTCTTGCCTGGAGAATCCCATGGACAGAGGACCCTGGTGGCTACAGTCCAGGGGATCCCAAAGTGTGGGACACGACTGAGTGATTGAGCCTGGGGAGATAGCCAGTGCGGTGCGTAGGCGCTGTGGTAGGAGGAGTCCAGCGTGGGAGTCTCTCTCAGCCTTCATGGTTGGGGGACAGGGGCTGAGCTGGGCCTGAGGATGTTGGCGTGGGAAGGGTTGGTTCTGAAAGAGGGGACACAGGCCCAGCATGGCTGCTTCAAAGGGCCAGGGGCCGAGAATGGGGAGAGCAAGGGAGCCAGGAGGGCTGGTTGTACCTTTGAAGGGTTTGCAGAAGGGGAGAAACCTGACCACTGGCCTGTTGACTGAAGGGCTAAGTGCAGAGAGGCGGCTGGTGCAGGTGAGAGGCGAGTGTGGGCATGCCCGCCTGCCCCTGGCCGCAGTGCCCCTCTCTGCCCTCTTATCTTCGGGCACAGAATTCCTTTCTTGGGCGTACGGTTTCCAGGGCTCCGTTGTGCACAGGGTGCACTCTTATGAGGTGGAGGAAGGGGACGAGCATCCCCTTTCCACAGAGGGGGTCACATCAGCTGCCAGAGCCCCTCATCTCCTTACGGGCTGGACAGGGACTGTCTATGTCTATTCTGGCCACTGCGAGTGGAATTGGTAAGCCACAGATATTCAGTTATCACAGTTCCAGAGGCTAGAAGTCTGGGATCAGGGTCCCAGCATGGTCAGGAGAGGGTCCTTTTCTGAGTTAAAGACCTCTCCCCATGTCCTCACATGATGGAAGGGGCCAGGGGACTCTCTAGGGTCTCTTTGATAAGAACAGTAAACCCATCATGGGGCTTCCCTGAAGGCTCAGTGGTAAAGAATCCACCTGCCAATGAAAGACGTGAGTTTGATCCCTGGGTCGGGAAGATCCCCTGGAGAAGGAAATGGCAACCCGAGCCACTATTCTTCCCTGGGAAATCTCTTGGACCGAGGAGCCTGGTGGGCTATAATCCATGGGGTTGCAAAGAGTTGGACACGACTGAGTGACTAAACAACAAAAGCCTTCATGAGGGGTCCATACCCCTCTTGACCTCACCACCTCCCAAAGGCCCACCTCCTAATACCAACATGTTGGGCATTAGGGCTTCAACATATGAATCTGGGGGAGAGGTGGACACAAAGATCCAGATCAAAGCAGACTAGAACCCAGAGGCTCCGGGTACAGACCTGGAGGCCTGCAGAATGTATCACCACATTCTTCTCAAAGGTTAGCCTCCCCTGTGTAGGTGGTAATTTGGCCTGGGACCTTCCGAATTTGAAAATCAAAGGCCTTATCATACAGTATGTAGAGTATGACTCACCGCTGGTGATGGAGAGTCCCTGGTGGGGCCTGAAGCAGCTCCTCCTCTCTGTCCAGCTCCGGGGCTCTGCTCCGACTTCCCCTCCCAGCAGACGATGGCTCCAGGGGGTGCAGGAGAGCACCCCGGAGGAACCCCTCCAGACAGAGGGTGGGAGCCATGGGACCTGCCCCCACCCCCACCCCCGGCCAGCGACATCAGGAGACCCTGCTTCCAGCCAGTGCCTGCCCCAGTCCCAAGGCGGGGGGCTGCAGAGTAAGTGGAGGCTGAGAAACACGTTCCACCCTCTCCCCGAGTTGACAGCATCTCCTGGAAATCAATTCACAAACACAGTTTGGTTTCTGAGGTGTCTGAAAAAATTTTTTTTAATTTTTCCCGGCATCTGAGATTGCCGGCCAGCAGCACACTTCAATGACAAGCCTTGCTTTCTTTCCTCACAGCGTGATTCTGGCTCTTTCTAAGAGGCCAAGATCAAATAATGCGTCATGTTTTATCCAGGCTTCTAAGTGTGTGTCTGAACAACACTGATTAAAACAGTAACTGGACCTTTAGTTAAATCATGAGACAGGTTACAAAAACTGTTCCCAAGTTTCCAGCATTAAGTCCCATAGAGAAGGGAGCATGTTTCTGAGAGAATGGCTCGGACTTTATACCCAGCCTCTCTTCAGCATCAATCAAAGATTAATTGTAGCTGTTAGGCTGGGCTTCCCAGGTGGCTCAGTGGTAAAGAATCTGCCTGCCAGTGCAGGAGATGCAGGAAACTTGGGTTCGATTCCTGGGTTGGGAAGATCCCCTGGAGGAGGAAATGGCACCCCACTCCAGTATTCTTGCCTGACGAATCCCATGGGCAGAGGAGCCTGGTGGGCTACAGTCCATGAGGTTACAGAGTCGGACATGACTAAGCTGAGTTGAGGCTAGAATAGCTTAGACACCAGCCTTAGAAACAGGGATTGAACAAAATGTCCTTGGTCACCTTGGGATTTTTTTTTTCCTGTCTGCCTGAATAATGCCCCTTCCAAGAACTGTAGGAAGCAAGTAGATCAGAAGTAATATGCCATATAAGCTGAGCAATGCCGGTCAAATAAAGGCAAGAATTCCACCATCTAGGTCCTTCTAGGTACAGAATATGGAGATTGGGCAGGGCCTCCCAGTTTTGAGCCTTTATTAAAAAGACAAGAGATGCTGGCCCGAAAACCTGGTCCCAGTGACTCCACCATCCATGTGGGCTTAATGCTCGCCCTGGCAAAGGCTCAGCTGTGGGACATGTGATTTGTAGTCCCCCCTCCCAGGGTGGCCTGTGGCCTCTGCGGGATAAAGACACTTACAGGATTCTCAGAGGCGCGGCCTGTAGCTCCAGCAATCCTATAATTAGGGCATCGTGAAAGGCTGTGTTCCCACGGGGTGAGGAAGTGCACGCACCAAAGTGGGGAGGGGAGTGCTGGGTGGCCGGTGACCCAGGCCCTGTTGCAAGAGGTGTGCTGCAGGCAACACACGTTTGATTCTCTGAGTCAGATAAGAATGGCTCTTAGGAGAGCCTGTTTCTTTCTTTCGGGGGTAGGAAAAAAACCTTATTGTACCAGTCACAGAACTCGGTCTCAGCCAACAGAAACTACCACTGGCTATCTATCTTAAGTCAAACTGATTGAAATGGGATTTATAAAATTAATTTTTGTTGGAGTAGAGTTGTTTTACAATGTTGTGTTAGTTTCAGATATACAGCAAAGTGAACCAGTTATACATTTACATATATCCACTCTTTTTAAAATTCTTTTCCTATGTAGGTCATTATAGAGTGTTGAGTAGAGTTCCCTGTGATATACAGTAGTAGGCCCTTATTATCTATTTTATACATAGTATCAATAGTATATATATGTCGATCCCAGTCTCCCAGTTCATCCTGGCCCCCCTTCCTCCTTGGTATCCATATGTTTTGTGGAATTTAGAAAAATGGTATAGACGATCTTATTTGGAGAGATTGGTTGTTTCTTAAGGTGAAAGGTGAAACTCCAAGGGAGGGAAGATGTAACTAAAGGTGGTAATTAAGCTGCTTTGCCAGAGGAAGGGCTTCCCAGGTGGCTCAGGTGTAAAGAATCCACTTGCCAATGCAGGACATTCAAGTTTGATCCCTGGGTCAGGAAGATCCCCTGAAGAAGGAAATGGCAACCCACTCCAGTATTCTTGCCTGGACAATCCAAGGGACAGAGGAGCCTGGCCGGCTACAATCCATAGGGGTCACAAAAGACTCAGATACAACTTAGCAACTAAATAACAACAACTGCAAGAGGAGGAGGAAGATTTCCCCAGTTTTCTTTGATGAGATGAGGGTGTGTGATGAGTAAGGCTCCAGGGTGGCAGGAATAGAAAGGGAGAATCAAGGAGGGTGCCGGCCAAGGAAACTCAGCAAACAGAAGAATCTGCGTGTGTAAGTGATTTGCTGTGAGTTCTCTTTGTCCGAGTCTCATGGGTCTTTAGTGATTTCCTGGAGAGTTAAAAGAGGAACTGACTACTCCTGCCTCTGGACTGGCAGGAATAAAAACAAGAACTGCAGTTAAATGGTGCAGAGAACAGTATGGCAGTTCCTCAAAAACTTAAACATAGAATGACTACATGACCCAGCAATGCCACTTCTTAGTTTACACCCAAAAGAAGTGAAAGCAGGGACTCAGATCCTTGTGCACCTGTGTTCATAGCAGCATTATTCACAAGAGCCAAGAACTGGAAGCAGCCCAGACACCCACTCATCCACGGATGAGCGGATAAGGCACATGTGATCTATACACTCAATGGGATGTAAGTCAGCTTTAGAAAGGAAATCTGACTCATGCTACAATGTGGATGAATCTTGAATGAATGAAATATGACAAAACAGTAAATAATGTACTGATTCCACTTACTCGAGGTAACCAGATAGTCAAATTCACAGAATGGTAGTTGCCAGGGGCTAAGGGAGGGGAAATAGGGAGTTATTAATTAATGGAGATGGAGCTCCAAGTTTGCAAGATGGAAAGAATTCTGAAGATAGTTGGTGGTGATGGTCACACAGCAATGTAAAAGTATTTAATACCACTGAACTGCACACTTCACAATGGTTTAGACGGTAAGGTTTTATGCTCTGTGTATTTTAACACAATTGAAAAAATCCTAGTGGCGGGGAGTGGGGGCAGGGGGAGGGTGGAAAGAGCCTCTTAGCTCTGCACATTTTACTCAGATTTCTTTGGGGGCTCATAATACTTGTTTCTATATGGATTTGGTTTGATTGCAGTGAAGTTACCTCTTCATTAAGGACTCAGTTTAGGATTTAAGATGTGGAGTCCCCCTTGGAAAACTGTGTGATCTGCAGAGTAGGTGGGAATGAGGCCAGCACTGCTGCTTTTCCTTGGAGCCCTGGGACAAACACTATTTCTTTGAGCATCAGGTGAAATAGTGGATTTATATTCAGGAGTCATAACAAAATATGTCTTGCAAACAAGTCCTAGGATGGGCTGCTCACATGATGATGTGCCCTCAGGACCAAGGCAGTGGAGGAAACAGAATTCCCAGCCCCTTCCAGTGTTGAGACTCCCACGCGGGGAGTGACCAGGTCACCATCCCCACCAGAAGCCGTTTCCTTCCCTCTAGGCGGAGGTGAACACTTCCAAGCTCAGTGGGTGGCAGGTGACTCCACCAAGGTGGCCTTGTCCAAGGAAACTGGACAGGTGCCTTACTATCACCCCTCCTTCAGCTGGTTTTTCAACCCTAAATTGTTCTCAGACTCTTGACCAGATCTATTTGCCATAGAAAAATAGCCCCTTTCTCCCATCAGGCATTTCCACCCACCACATCTCACAGAGACTTGCAGACACCTGGTCAAAACTGGAATTCTCCAACTTTAAGGATATTTTCAGAAGGTGAGGGTGGGATGATCTGAGAGAATAGCATTGAAACATGTATATTATCAAGTGTGAAAGAGATCGCCAGTCCAGGTTGGATGCATGAGACAAGTGCTCGGGGCTGGTGCACTGGGATGACCCAGAGGGGTGGGATGGGGAGGGAAGTGGGAGGGGGGTTCAGGATGGGGAACACATGTAAACCCATGGCTGATTCATGTCAATGTATGGCAAAAACCACTACAATATTGTAAAGTAATTAGCCTCCAACTAATAAAAAATAAAGGGAAAAAAAAATTTCCAGAAAAAAAAAAAAAAGGGATATTTTCAGATTGAGGATCAAATTCCTGAGGCCAGTTTCTGGGTTCACGTCTGAGCCACAGGCTTCCTAGCTTTCAAAGAGATCAATCTTCAAATTACAGGAAACCCCAAAAAGAAGTGGTTCAAGCCAAACTCCTAGAAGACCATGTTAAATAAAGCAGTGACGTGAGCTGGCACTATCTTTCAGACAAATTGGACCCCTATCTCCTTCAGAAGGGCTTAGGCAACACCTAGCCCAGCTTCCAAATAAGTGAATGAATGGCCAGTCACCTTCTGGCAAGCCTGCCATCATTAATTTGGCTCTACTAGAGTATTCTGATTGACGATGCATCTGGGTTGTGATGCCCAAGCATTGTGAAGTAAATGGATCAACTGGATGCTATGAACTTGCCATTAAATACTTTGGTGGTGATGGTCATTCAATACTTTGCTGATCCCCATGCAAGACTTCCTATCTTGGTTTTTCTCATCTATAAAATCTGGATTAAAGAGATCTGTAGAAGTACATCAAACAATGAAAGAGAGAAAATAGAACAATGAAATGCTTATTGGTGGAGTCACTAATTTTTCTGCAAGGCACTTGATTCTAAGCCTGAAGAGGGAAAAGTGAGAATGTTGGCATTGATTTGCATAACCAGCAGGAAAGTCCCTCTGGACTCCCACAGTTGGTCTTTCTAAATCAGTTTGGCTCCAAGCACTGGCTGAACAACACAGCTGAGTGTGAAGAAACAGCAGTACGTAAACATTAACCTCTTGCAAGTAGAGCAGAGCAAACAGTGAGAAGGAGTCAGGTCTCGTGCCAAGTAAGAGCAGCTGGTGACCTCAGTGACCAAGTGTCATTAATGGAAAACACTGCACTAGGAGCCGAGGAGACCCCGGGAGCAAAGCTGTGACACTGAATAGCTCATTAAAACTCTTCTGGACTCAACCAGACTGCCACACTGCTACCTTGGGGCTGGCTGTGGTTCCAACAAAGTTAACCAGGAAGTGAATTTTGGAAACTGTAAATGTGTGACCAGGTGAGGAGTTATTATCCCATTTCTTCCTCAGTAGAAAAAAAAAAAAAACCACTGAATATATCAAGAACCTTCTCCTAGGTCATGAGCGCAAAACGGGTCCCATGCCCCACACTCCAGCTCTACGAACTTAGAGGTCAGAGGTTTGGGCTCTGGAGTCTAACTTCTGAGCGCCTCATCCCAGTTCGGTGAGCTTTGTGACTTGTCATGAGGACTGACTTTGCTGAGCCTCAGCCTCTTCATCTATAAATTGTGAGTGCATGCATGCTTGTTAAGTCACTTCAGGCATGTCCATCTCTTTGCGACCCTATGACTGTAGCCCGCCAGGCTGTTCTGTCCATGGGATTCTCCAGCACGAATACTGGAGTGGGTTGCCATGCCGTCCCCCAGGTGATCTTCTCGACCTTGGGATCGAACCCGGGTCTCTTATTTCTCCTACACTGGCAGGCGGGTTCTCTACCACTAACAACATCTGAGAAGCGCAGAAATTGTGAGTAGGATGGTGATATTACTTCCAGAGTTGGGGTGAAGATTAAGTGCTGCATATCAACATACCCAGTTTGTGTCCCCCCCTCCCCAATTCATATGTTGAAACTCTAGACCCCAATGTGACAGTGTTGGGAGGCAGGGCCTTTGGAGATGATCAGACGTTGCGGTCATGGGAGTAGAACCTTTTGGTGGGATTATTGTCCTTATAGAGGAAAAGAGACCAGAGCACTCTCTCTGCATCACGTGCGGACACAGTGAGAAGGTGGAAGAACCTGTCAGCCAGGAAGAGTGTCCTCACTGGGAACTGAATCAGCACACCAAGTCCTTGAACTTGGACTTCCCAGCCTGCAGAATCGTGAGAAATAAATATCTGTTGTTTTAAGCCACTCAGTTTATGGTATTTTGTATGGCGGCCTGGGCTGACTAATACCTACTCAGAAAGCTTAGAACAGTGCCTGGCTCACAGTAAAACATCCAATAAATATTAGCATGTATTTATGCTTGGCTCTTTTGAAATAAGAAGTGTTGCAAATATTCTGAAATGTTTAAAGAATAAGGTGACAGCATACCACCACCCAGCATATAATATAAAACAGCATCAATAGAGTTGAAGCCCCAAATACCTTCCCTAATCGCAGCCTCTCCTTCCTGCCCAGAGGTAACCATGCTCCTAAACTTGATATTTATCATTCCCATGCATTTCTTTATACTCTTACTCCATTCGTAAACAATGAGACAGCTGGAAATGCTTCCAAGCCAGGACTGACACACACGCCTTCCAGAAGGATTTGGATTCAGTATCTAGCTTACTGCAAAGGGCTGTGTGGCAAGCGTGTCCTCGTTTGTCACCTCACTCTCTGATTTTTCACCTCCCTGCCCTGAGAACGGGATACCCACTCTGTGCTCTGCTTAGTCGTTTCAGTCGTGTCCGACTCTTTGGGATCCCATGGGCTGAAGCCTGCCAGGCTTCTCTGTCCATGGGGCTTCTCCAGGCAAGAATACTGGAGTGGGTTGCCATGCCCTCCTCCAGGGGACCTTCCCAACCCAGGGATCGAACCCGGGTCTCCCGCATTGCGGGCAGATGCTTTACCGTCTGAACCACCAGGGAATCCTGGCTACTCTCCCTAGGTGGGCCGCAAATGATGATGCAAGCCGGTCTGCTAACCGGGGTCTGTGCCCCGCCCCAGCGCCTCCAGCGTGGCGCTGACGCCTCCCCTGCCCCCTTCCTTGCAGATGGAGATGCGGCTTCAGGACCAGCAGCTGGCGCGGCAGCTCATGCGCCTGCGCAGCGACATCCAAAAGCTGAAGATCGAGCAGACCTGCGACCTCCACCGGCGGATGCTCAACGACGCCACCTACGAACTCGAGGAGCGGGACGAGCTGTCCGACCTCTTCTGCGACGCTCCCCTCGCCGCCTCCTTCAGTCTTTCTGCACCACTCAAGCTCATCGGGGTCACCAAGATGAACATCAACTCCCGCAGGTTTTCTCTGTGCTGAGAAGCCCAAGACGGGGCGGTGGAGCCAGAACGAGGGTTTGGGAGGTGAGCCGGGGGTGTAGGAAGGGAGCTGAGGCCCAGCTACCCCAGGGGGTCTCTCTGGAGGCAGGGTGTCCCCAGGACAAGTGCTCTCGGAGCCCAGCTGTGGAGCCCAGTGTCCCCATGCCTGACCCTGGTTTAATACCCAGGGTCCTGCAGAAGGGCTGCTCCATCCGATGTTCAGTGAGACCTGGGTACCCCACGCACACATCTCATCCCCCCACTTGGTAACGCAGATTCCTGTTTCCCGGAATCACTGGTGCTATGACCTGGGAACCCAAAGTGGGGGGTGGGGGCAAAGCTGTGATTCTTGCAGAAGGCTTCCCCAAGGACACCGAACCCCAGAAGGGAGGCATTAGATACGTCAGCCATGCCTATTGTGCTCTGAGGCTCACTTCACCCTAAGTGGTTGACTCAGCAACCTCAACAGGGACCCACCAGCAAAGGAAAATCAAAAAGAATAACAGGTGGCACTTGGGAAAGCAGGCCCCACCTGCTGCCAGTGCCCTGGGCAAGGTCTTGGACCTCGGCCCCACAGATGCCAGGTAAACTGTTTCCGGTATGTGGGGTCCTGCCAGTGTAGCCGGGGTAGAACAGGCAAGACTGTTGCCCGCTCTGGCTACACACACCAGTCCCAACCTCCAAAGAACCCCTTTGCTGCCACCCCACAAGCTGGCCTTGGTAGGGCCTAGGGGTGGGCTTCCCCAGGGGGACCAGCAGAGGCCTCCTGGTGGCTTCTGACATTGTCACCTCCGCACCTTCGTGCCCTCCGCAGAAGCTCTCCCTGAGCTGCCTCTGAGCTTCTGTGCCTGATTTAAACACCTAACTTTAACTAAATCAGACTGTTACTAACCTATGGCCAGCTTGTTTATAACTGCTTGATTTTTGCCCAAATGGCGAACCAGTGGTAGGTCAAGTTTGACAGAGGTTCAGGGTTTGGTTTTAAAAGGTTCTGTCTAAGGACGGGTGGGGGGGTCAGCAAGGTGAGGATGAGACCTCCACAGTTTAGGAAGTTAACCTAGTGGAGCGCCCTGTGCCTGGGGGTTCTGGGTGTTTGACCCAAAGTCTTTGATCCTTCTAGCCAAGCCCTCTGGTTCACAGAGGAATAAAAGAGGCTAGTGGAGGAGCCCCCTCCAGGCTCCTCAGTGGCTGTAGAATATGGATGTGTTAATTATAATCATTATTAATAATGCCTACACCAATCATGTATCAATGAACTTGAATTCCAAAGATGGTACTAAGGCTTTGCCAAACCACGAACTGCCAACCTCTCTACTCTCCGCCTCACTCAACTCTGTCACCTCCCAAGTTAAAATTCTGCTTGCCGTCAGCATTCCGTCATCGAAGTGAGGGGTCCTGTTGCTCTGTCTTTCATGCTTCGTCTTCCTGTAGAGTTTTATCAAAGCCCATGCATACTTGCACACACACACACACCATGACCCATGCTGGGGCAAGGTTGGTTTCCTCTTGTGGGCTGGGAGTAGGAGTTTGTAAATGATTGGTCCCTGGTTAGAGGATGATTTGGTGTTTCCTTGTGATTTCTAAGAGCCAGAGGGTTTATGCTTCCCTCAAAGATGCTACAACCACCTAGCCAAGGTCTGTTTCAAGCTGACTCTGAGCAGTGGCAGAACTCAGTGGACTCTGAGGTCCATGGAGAAGGCCTGGGTGGAAGGCCAGGCTGCCCCACGCCTGTCCTCACCCCAGCGATGCCTTTCCTCGGGGGTTCTGTACAGATGCTGCCAAGCCCTACAGAGGCACGCCTGCCAGGCTTCCTCCAGAAGAACCCTTGAGGTCATGGGGTATCAGGATGGCCTGCACACACTCACACCCACTCTACAGAGACGTGAACATGTACACACCCAACCCACATGGGCAAGCCTATTCCGTATTCAGGAAGAAAAGTGCCAAACTGGTTATTTTTCTTTCTAGAAACCAGTCATTACAGTAACTGAAAAAGCTGGAATCAACCAAAGCTGAGCGATCTAGCTGAATGTCATCAAGTCCATGGATGAGGCAACTGGGCAGTTCAGTTGCTCAGTTAACCTGATGATTCCTTTCTTTGAGATCAAGGCACACACCTTTTGGAATAGGTTAGTTGTCTGAGCTATTGTGTTTAGTTCATCCCAAGAGAATCTTACTTTGGGATAAGGGAGGAGGGGATCAGGAAGAGAAGCGCAGGGGAAAGACAGGTGTGTTTTCTTACTTGTTGTGCAGCATCTGTTAGCAGCCTTATTTCCAAGGTGAATGCAAATAACTAACCAGGTCAGTTCAGCTCTGTGAAGTCCCTGCCTCGTGTGGTCAAGAGATGTCCGAGTCAGTCGCAGCCTAACCTTCCTCACCTCAGAGCAGCCTTCCAGCCCTACTGTGTGTATACAACACTGTTGCAGTTTTACTCATTATCTGCCCATCTCTCTGACACCCCCAAGAACCCCTGGGTGTAAAACTCGAAGTCTGCATTAACACTGCCACGCGGGGCAATGTCTGACACCTTCGTGGGCTCAGCAGTGATCCCAGAGGCCTGGGGAGCCCAGGCAGGCTTGAGATGACCTGCCCCTGCCCCAGGCCTCCTCCCTGTAGCAATACCAAGTGCTATTATGTAATCGATGGACAATTTATAATTTTATTTTTTATGATTGTTTCTATATTGCTGTTAGCAAAAGTGAAATTAAAATATTTCAAAAGGACATCTTTATAAAGAGGAGAAATGTGCTTCCTTTTACCTTGTTCCCGTTACAGCGCACACAGGGCCAAGCACTGAATTGTAAGAAAGAGAAGCAAAGAGGGAGATCAAGAGGGAGTGGGGAGGATGGGGGAGAGAAGAGGAGCTACAGGATTCACTGTCCTTCCTTCATGATGCCTTCCCTCACCGAGGGCTGCTTGGTAGTGATGCCATCAGGAGCTTCCCAGCTCAAGATGTGAAGTTAATATACCCAGCCATTATTCCTGAATTTGACCAAAGCCGGACCCAAAGCACACCCACTCTCTCCTACATTGTGTTAAATCGCTTCAGTCCTGTCTGACTCTTTGCGACCCCGTGGACTGTAGCCCTTTAGGCTCCTTTGAGATTCTCCAGGTAAGAATCCTGGAGTGGAGGGCCATTTCCTCCTCCAGGAAGTCTTCCCGACCCAGGGCTTGAACCCAAGTCTCTTGCATCTCTGGCATTGGCAGGCGGGTTCTTTACCACTAGCGCCCCCTGGGAAGCCCCTCTCCTGCATTAAAGACTTCAAAGGTGACTGGGTTCAGCATACTTGGGTCAAACTCAGAGCACAGCTGGACAGTGGACCCACGGGATGTATATTTCAAATCACAATTCCATCATCCAAGTACGTTGCCTCGCATTACTATCCCATGTGGAGAATTTGTGTCAAACTCGTTCAACATCTCAAGCAGCGGTCCTGAAAAGGAAACCCGCATAAAGCATCGCCTGGAGCAGCCGATGCAAACGCATAGTCCCAGGAAATTCCTGGGCTCTGTTCAAGATTCCTGGTGTGCAGCTCTGGTTCAGGGCCTAGGAATCTCTTCTAACAAACACCCCCGTGAGACCAGCACAGGTGGTCCCCAGACACTTAGAGAAACCTTCAGAGGAACAAAGCAGGCAGGGGAGGCATGTCTTGGTTTACTTCGGGACCTACCACGGGACACCCTTCAGATACTTCGGAGGTAAACCCAGCAGGGCCCACCGGTAGCTGGAGACTAAGGATGGCTCTCTGGTCAGCAGCTGGATGGGGGTTGCTGTTTACTGAGATGAGAAAATTTGAGGGGAGCTCAAGTCAGGAGTCTTCAGGAAAAGACCAATGTTGGGTGCATAAGTTGGGGAACCTGGATTTGGGTGTTTGGGTGATGTTAAAAAGCACCACACCCAGATAAACTCCTCTAGGAAGAAAGTGTTGACAAAAGTACAACACCCTAGGGACGCCAGCATCCAGGGGTCTGATAGAGAAGGAACAGTCCAAGGAGACTTAGAAAGACCAGCTGGTAAAGTACAGGGGAAAACAGGTGAAGGAGGCATGGGAGCCTTAAAGAGGAAAATGTGTCAAAGAGTGTCGTCAATATCAACCGCTGTGGAGAAATTACAGGAAAGTTACGCAGAGAGATAAACAGTGGTTTCAAGCAAAACAGAGCCCATTTGTCCTTTATTACAACAACAATTGTCCTTTCAGATCAGGGGTAGCACAGAAGTCCAGTTGTGTGGGTTGAGGAGAAAACGGAAAGTGAAGAAATGGATTCTTCTAAGTGGGTTTGCTATAAAGGGAGCTGAGAAATAGGAGCTGGACAAAGTCATGAAGTCAGGGAAACAATTTTTGGTTTCCTTGAAACAGTGTATAACAAAATAAATGCATAATAGAGTGTTAATTGTGCATTAACAGTGTATCATAGTAAAAATGTATAATAAAGGTGCTGGCATAATATATAATATAATAATGGTGCTGACAATGGGAATAATCTGTTAGGAAAGAAGAAATGGATGGTGCAGGAGAGAGGAAAGTAATTGTAACAATGAAGTTCTTCAGGAGGAGAGGAAGGGAGTGTCAGCGTGTAAGTGGGGGGAGGGGGCGGGCTGGAAGGGAAGCAAAGACACTCCTTTCATTGTCATGAGAGGGAAGATTGAAGATGAGTGGCTTAAGGAATCTCTGGTGGGAAGAGGAGGAGAGTCCCATTGGATCCTTCCTATTGTCCTTGTAAAATAGAGTGACTTGGAGTTGGTGGAATGTTGAATGTCTGGGGAGAAAGTTTTGAAATAATTATCTCATCAAGTGGGCGTGTTCATTTGTTAGGAAGAGTAGTGGAACCATCCGGCGGTGTCGGCTCCCCATTTGAGGCTGTGGTCTTTCCGTGTGATGCAGATCCTGTGAATGAGGTTGTGTGTGTGTTTTTTTTTCCTCCAGCAATGGTTAGATGCCACAGAGCAGGCAGAGAGCGGCGAGGGGGTGTGCCAGGCAGGTACATGGGAGGATGGGGAAGCAAAAGTTTAAGTGTTTTGCAAAAGAGCAACCAGTGTTGAATCAAGGAGTCCCAGCTGAGTGAGGAGGGAAGAGGGAACATGGAGATTCAGGACTGGAGTGTCAGAGCTCTGGGTCCACAGTGGGGGGTCTGGGTGCCTTCTGGGACTCCCTGAGGGACAGGGCTGGTGGAGAAAGGCTGCACAGGTGTGGGGACAGTGAAAGTGACAGTTCGGGGACCGTGCAGGCTTGTCTTTCAGAGACCCAGCCCGAGGCTACATTTGCTGCCTGCTGGCTCTGGCTAAGTGTGTGCTGCATGCATTGGTGACGTCGGTCAAGACCAAGAGCCCGCCGTGCAGACTTCACCTGCCTTATTTAGAAAGGGGCCTCTGTGCTCAGTCGACAGCATTCCCCTTGGCTTCTCTGCAACAGCAGAGCATCTCCCACTTTCTAACGCTCCCTGTCAAAGCCCCGAGTCTGAGATTGTGAGGGCTGGGGAACAAGGGCTGGGGGAGCAGTGGTGGCCCCGCCGGGACACACAGGCCAAATACAGCCAGGGACCTATCTGATGGGAGTCTGATCGGAACCGCTCAGACACATGGAAGGTTTCAGACGAGGCTATTTTTAAATACCCTGTTCACAGGCTCAGAGCAAACATTGGTGGAGACAGCGAGGCGGTCTCCGAGGGAAGTTGATTCAGGAAGACAAACCTCAAACATTGGAGCGCTCTGGACAGTAGTCACCCACACTCACAGCAAGGAGATAAGTCCATCGGGGACGCTTCCCACCCGGCAGCGACGGGCGCCGATAGTGGGTGGAAATTCCCCGAAGTGATCCGGCAAGGCGTGGTTCAGCTCTGCAGGACTGGAGGCTGTTTATTTCCTAGACCTTTTTACAGACGGGGAGCCCCTCAGTCATGCTTCTTCCAGCCCCTTCCTCCCGACATGGGGACAACTGAAGTCTGAGAGAGGACCCAAGTGACTCTGCCGCCCTCAGGGAAACTCCCTCCCAAGGGGGACCTGGGACCAGCCACTGCCCCTCAAGCCTCACCTGGTCAGGGTGCTCCATCTGGTGGAACAAGACTGAGGCAGAACAAGGGCGCTCTCTCTCCTGTCGGAGTGGGTGGGAAGTGAAATTGTCCCAGCATCCCAAGCCGGGGATGACCTGACCCAGGGCATCCAGGCTTACAGAACCACTGGAAGAGTCAGGGAAGTGGCTGTTTTAAGACGTGATTCCCAGAGCTGCTCTGGATTCCAGTGGGCAACTTTTGGGCTTCTGGCAGTACCTGAGTGGGTGATTCTCAACAGGCCTTCTGCCTGCCTCTCTGCCTGCCGCAGCACTGGGTTTTTACTCACACAACACCCCCCACCTGAACAGAAGATGTGTGAGTTTCCCACCCCTATCAATTCTGTGGTTCTCGGCAGATACCAACTCGGTGTTCTACGTCTTAATTTCGACACTGTCCACACACAAAATGTCGTTTCCTATATCCCCCACTCCCAACCATAGTGGCCTGTAAGCTCAGCTGTCTATACCTCTCTCTAAGGAAAGACTTGATCCTAAAGATGTAGCATGGTGCCCAGGAGGTGAAAAGGGATGTGCTGAAAGCAGGTTTCTGTTAAAAGTTTCCAGCTGCTTCTATTTCTAGCAGAGGAGACACAGAGTCTCCCTGAGTGGTCCCTTTCAGAAAAGTGGATCAGAGGGACTCGCTGACCACCCACCTGGGGGAGGAGAGCCAGGAGTCTCTGAGCTGTTGGCTGCCTGGGAGGGGTGGGCAAACTGCACCCACACAAGGCCTCCTGAAGAAAATGACCTTGACGCCTCTACAGCTTCAAGAGGACCTCTAAGGCCGAGTGTGTGGCTCCTTCATAGGCTCACAGATGTGCAGTGAGACATGCATCCCAGGGGTGGGACACAGGAGCCGTGACAGCATCGCTTCAAGGGACAAAGCAGAGAGCAAGAGGCAGCCTTGGGGAGTGATGAGTCTTAAGGAAGAAGGGAGAGGAGAGAGACATGCCCTGATGAGATGGGGCTAGAATTCAATCATATAACATGTCAGAAGAGCGATTCACATCAACCCCGAGCTGCAGGGCGGGCACACCATATGCTGTCAGAGTCAGGTGGCTTTAGCAATCTGAGTACAACTTTTTTTTCTCCTTTCCTGCAAACAAAGAAGCATGTCCAAGAGCTGGAGTGGCTGACCACTGTCGCCGTCTGGGTGATGCAGAACTGGGAATGCACCAAGGCCTCATAACTCCTCATCTTGGCTCTTCCCAACACCCTCTCTTCCCTGCAGAACCTTGCCTCTGGAACCACACAGAGAAGGAGGTCTGAGAAAACAAATCTGAGAAGTTCTTCCCCCAGTACTGTAAATAATTTTTTCAGATTTTTAACATAGAGTTTGGTGGTTCAGATGGTGAAGAATCCGCCTGCAATGTGGGAGATTCAGGTTCGATCTCTGGGTCGGGAAGATCCCCTGGAGAAGGGAATGGCAACCCGCTCCAGTATTCTTGCCTGGAGAATCCCATGGACAGAGGAGCCTGGTGGGCTACAGTCCATGGAGTTGCAAAGAGTCAATCAGGACTGAGCGACTAACACTTACTGAGTTAAGGAAATCCTAAAACGCCCCCTGCTGGAGAAACAGAGGAATCTACTAATACATGGTTTGTTTTCCAAAGACTGTAGCATCGTCAAGAATTTACACCTTGATATTTGCATTTGTGATTGTCATCACTTTCCATATTTGGTGGAAAACTCAAAAGTTCAAATGCTATTTCCACCACTCAAAAACTGAAATCTCTAGTTGGAATACACTGTCACAATTAAATTAAATTCTACCAATACTTTTTAGTATTTACTATGTGCCAGGCAATATGCCAATTTTAGGAAAGCAAGGTGATTAGAAGCTGAAGGTTTATATGGTTCTTTGGTTTTATTCATGCCATCTCAACAGAGATTCATGTTTTGTGTCAATTTTAGAAATCTGTATGACCTTGGGATAAGCAAAGATCTTTTTATATAAAAACACAATAAAAACCCAAACCAAAAGATTTTAACAAATTGGACTTTATCAAAATGTAAAACTTATGATCTTTGAGAAGAGATTGCTTATGGAAAAATAAACCACGAACTGGGAGAAAATATTCTCAATATATATGTCTGACAAAGAACTTGTAGCCAGAAAATTTAAAAAAAAAAAAGGCTCTTACAACTCAGTAATAAAAAGACAACTTAATTTTTTTTAATGTGCAAAAACTTTCAAACACACCCTTCACAGGAAAACAAATGGCCAGTAAGCATGTGAAAAGATGCTCAACACCACCTGTCATCAGGGAAATGAAAACGAAAACCACAGTGGTGCACCACTTCCCAGGCTTCCCAGGTGGCGCTAGTGGTAAAGAACCCTCCTGCCAACGCAAGAGACGTAAGAGATGTGGGTTCGATCCCTGTGTTGGGAAGATCCCCTGGAGGAGGGAATGGCAACCCACTACAGTATTCTTGCCTGGAGAATCCCACGGATAGAGGAGCGGGGTTGGCTACAAACCATAGGGTCGCAAAGAGTCGGACATGACTGAAACGGCTTAGCACACATGCACACCACTTCACACCCATGAGAAATACTGAAAAAGACTAGTAACACCAAATGTTGGTGATGTGGAGGACACTCGTATGTTGCCCCCAGTAGGTTCAGTTGGTTATTTCTCTGAATTGAGTGCTGGCTGTGCCTACACACCGTTACAGTCATTGCAGAGAGCCTTTCATATCCACACTGGATATTTCTGACTGAGGCTCAGAAATCAGTGACTTTTTTTTTTAGGACCACATAGACGATGATAGACCTGGGATTCAAGTTCAAGTGCCAAGGAATTTTGTTTTCTGAATTCGCTCACCTCTTGTGCCCCAGGAAATGTAACTCAGCTACTGTGTTAATTAATTGAAATCACTGTGAGTAATAACGTATCAATAACAACAGTAACAGATCTAAGTAGAACTAGGCTGTAACATTCATGTTCTTGATCAGACCAGTCCACATGTGCTTTTCGAACGATAGAATGACTATAACACCGGCTGTTGTGTTTAACAATGCTTTGTTTATGAGTATTTCGTTTCAACAAATACTCTGCGGTGGGGAGGCATTGTTAGGAACGTGGCATTCAGAAAGGATTAAGACACAGTCCTGGCCTTCCAGGAACTTAAAAGCCAGTGTTAAACCCTGTTCAGCTCAGGACTGTTTTCTCCTGTGTGTGGTCCTCACACCAGCTGTTACTTCCTACCGACATCCCGTCGGCTCCTAGCGACTCACAGAATGGACACCAGTTAGGCACCATGTCTGGACTGTCTTGTTTTCCAAGAAGTATAATGGCATTTCCCAAAGTCAAATGGAGGAAGGACCTGACAAGTACAAGGGCGCTGATGCCCAGAGTAGGAAAGAGTAATTTAAACCAGAGCTGGCTTGCGGGATCCAGAACACACAGCGCCATTTTTAACAGGGCTGTCAGCCTCCAGCCTGACAGCCCTAGCCTGCTTGAGAACTGGTAATGTTAGAGTTTTGACATGCTTTTTAACATAATTATAAAATCTGATAAGTCAAGCAAACACAGGTCCTTTTTGCCTTTTTTCACAAATTTTAAAACAACTCTTTTATAAATCATCGCAAACACCTCCAATTATAAAGATTTCTCTGGGAAGGAGGTTAGGTTGGGGCACTTCTGTGATACATACCTTTTATTTACACATGTCCTGCCTTTTGAGGGCAGGGGAAAGAAAGCAAAGACTGTTATTTTTCTTTTCTGTGATGAGAAGCATTCTCATGAAGGACCCGTTGGTTTTGTGCATCTCAATCCTTTTTAAAGTTTTGGCATATTCATTTGTTGAATGAATGACAGTGAGTAAGCCTTCCCTGCCCACATTTGGCTATCCAAATGAGCCCCTGTATCAACTCTTTTAGGCTTCCCAGATGGCTTAGTGGTAAAGAATCTGCCTGCCGATGCAGGAGATGCGGGTTCGATCCCTAGGTTGGGATGATTCCCTGGAGAAAGAAATGGCACTCGCTCCAGTATTCCTACCTGGAGAATTCCATGGACAGAGGAGGCTGGTGGGCTACAGTCCATGGGGTCGCAAAGAGTCGGACATGACTGAGCCCACACATCACACAGGCTCTTTCACATGTTCCTGTTCATATTTATGGGCAAGGTTTATGCTCATATTTAGGGGCTGAAGCCCCCTCCCAACTTACCAATTGAAATTCAGCTGCAGCCTCTCCTCTATAAATGAGTTCTCCATGTGATCTGAAAATATTAGTTAGCAGCAAGAATGGTCATGTAAATCAAATGCAAAT
Source organism: Cervus canadensis (assembly GCF_019320065.1). NCBI lineage: Eukaryota > Metazoa > Chordata > Mammalia > Artiodactyla > Cervidae > Cervus > Cervus canadensis. Next base: position 3,659,427 of record NC_057399.1, on the reverse strand, counting down.
CAAATCAGGAAAATGTAGTCTATCTAATATCAAAACAAACTAATTGAGCTGCTACAATGACATATCAAGGAATATAAAATGACTGAGAAAATAAATCAATAAATCATTTTAGCTATTTCAAGTAACTGATCTTTTAAAGTTTTTGCCACTTTTTTTTTGGCTGGCAAGCTGTCACCTGCTAGGTGAAACTAATTGTCTGAACCATAATTTGACCTACAGAATCATATCAAACTCTCAACCATGCTCCCCATTCAGTTAATATTTGGTAGGTGACTTTAGTCCTAAGTAAACATCTTAGTATCAATGGTTTCATTTTGTGTGCTGAATCTTCCACTGAACTAAGGAATTTCACTAAAGAATTTCTTATTCAATATTTCTGTTACCAACTAAGTCATAAAAATGTTTATTGAAAGGTCCTATTAAAGAATTGGTTTTATTTTATCAACTTATGTTCACCTGCAGCCCATGAAATTTCGTGAATATCAATCAGCCACGTGGAAGGAACTTCCATGACAGTGTTTACCTTTGTCATCAAATGTGCATTTATATATAGTTTATTTAAAAATGAATAATTTTCTCTAACAATTGATGTTTCATTACTTTAAATATTCTTTATTTTTTTCTTTATACATATTTATATGTGACCTATATCTTCACTGGACTTCGTTAGTGGCTCAGCTGGTATAGAATCTGCCTGCAATGTAGGAGACCCAGGTTCAACTCCTGGGTCAGAAAGATCTGCTGAAGAAGGGATAGGCTATCCATGCCAATATTCTTGGGCTTTCCTGGTGGCTCAGCTGGTAAATAATCCACTTGCAATAAGTGAGATCTGGGTTTGATCCCTGGGTTGGGAAGATCCCCTGGAGAAGGGAACAGCTACCCACTCCAGTATTCTGGCCTGGAGAATTCAATCATGGGGTTGCAAAGAGTCAGACTGAGTGACTTTCACTTTTATATTTTTCATTATTTCATCTTTTCTCATTATCTTCTGCTTCTCTTTCTTACTTTATATATTTAGGTTTATAAGTGTAACAACTCTATCATTCATCAAAATAATTTTTCAGCTTTAATAACTGAAATACTTCTTTCTTATAAAACAAAACAAAGTTTTGAGGTATGTTAGAATATTATTTACTTGACTCAAGTCTGTAATTCATCTGTTAGAATATTATTTATTGATACTTAAGTCAAGTCTCTAATTTAAAATTTTTTTTCCCAAATATTTAATCACTCCCATTTCAGTTTCCTGCTCTAGAGGAATCATCTAAGTTTCACATTTAAATATAAAGTCCTCAGCTGTTTAAGCCCCTCCCCCCTCCCCTTCCCCCCCCCCCCCACTGTAGATAATCTAATCACCACTCAATACTCAGAATCGCAGAGCCAGACCACCTGTACCCTTGACCCTTGCAATGGGCACTATGAGGATGGGCCAGCACTAGGCCCCCAGCACCTGGATGTGCCCCTCTGGGCCTGGATGCCCTCCGACCTGCTCCTCACCCTTTCCAGGTGCTGCGTATTAAGGGGCAGCCTGCAGCCTGCAAACCCCCTTCTCCGCGGTCAGCCGTGTTCAGCCCAATGGGAGGTGCTGGTGGGGATGGAAATTCAGGAGGAGAAGAGAAACCAGGGTGTTTCTCTCATCCCTCCCTCTGGCAGCATGTCCAGCAGCATCTCCATCTCGTCTGCAGTTCCAGCACTGCCACACAAGCCCCTGACTCTGGTACCTACCATCTCTCCTCCTCTCTCTCAGCCCAGCATGGAGGGCCTTCCCTCTGCTCCTGGACTTACATTGTCCCTGGGTGATTCTGAACCTCTCCACCCCCTGGGGAACCGATTTCCTGCATTATTTCTCCTTTGCTATCCCAGTTAACCTTTGGCTGATGTGTTGCAATTTCAAAGCCCAGTGATAACATCCTGTGGGGAGGCTCTGTCCCCTCTCCCACTGGCCGTGGGTGTTCCCTGCAATACCTCCCATGGCTTGGATCTGCCCTTTGCCAGCTCTTCCCAGCTCTGATTTCAGCAACATCTTTTGTTTGTGGCTTGAACTTTCGTCTGGGGGGGAAACTATGTCATGGAAAACTGCTCACCCTGCCCATCCCTGCTTTGCCAAGGGCCAGCTGTTGAACGCTGACCAAAACGCCCCTGATGGAGATCAGGATGAGTTAGCGCGGTGAACGCTTGTCCATTGGCTGCTGGCAGAGCAGAGGGCTTCTCTGAGGAGGTGGGTGTCCAGCCTTGGAGGAGAGCTGGCCCCACATGAAGATGACTAGAGAGCCTGGCTAGCTGCTGTGTCCGGAGCAGGGCTGTGTCAGGGTGAGGGGAGGGAGGCACTCAGCTCGGGCACAAAATGTTGGGGGCATCAGGAACCTCAGTAATCAAGACAATTGGTATTTTTAACGCAATATTTTTAAAGGTCAAAATCAATGCCCCCAAGCTCCATATGAAGAAAATAGCAACATTCTCAGTGAAGACAGGACTGAACAAGGCTGAGATCACAACGAGGTGAAGAAGGTTAAGTCATGCAATATCCATCTGGGTCAGGTTTTGATCATTTTTCCACATTTCTTTTTTGTATTAATTTTTATTTTTTTAAAAGTTCATGACTTTCCACTTGGCAATGATTTCTTGGCTACAACACCAAAAGCACAGATGACCAAACAAAAAAATATAAAGTTCATCAAAAGTAAAGACTTTTGTGAGTCCAAGGACATGATCAACAGGTGAAAGAGCCTAGGAGAATGGGAGAAAATATTTGCAATTTATATATCTGATAAGAGATTAATATCCAGAATATTAAAAGAGCTCCTGAAACTCAATAACAAAACCCACAACAACCCTTTTTAAAAATCAGCATAGGGCTTAAACTTCTCTGCAAGAAGATATACAAATGGTCAATAAGCACATGGAAAGATGCTCAACATCACTGAATATTAAAAAAATGCAAATCATAAAACTGCAGTGAACCACCACTTCATACTTATGAGGATAACTATTATTAAAAACAGGAAGTGATAAGTGTTGGAGAGGATGTGGAAAAAATTGGAACTCATGCATTGCTTCTGGGAGTGTAACAGCAGTTAAAACTGCTATGGAAGACAGTATGGAGGTTCCTCAAAAATTTGAAAGTAGAACTGCCAGATGATCCAGCTATTGCACTTCTGGGTGTTTAACTAAAAGAATTTAAAGCAGGGACTCAAACAGATGTTTGTATACTCAGCATTATTTATAAGAACTACCATGTGAAGTGAGCCAGGTGTCCATTGATGGAGGAACAGATAATCAAAATGTGGTCTCTCATACAATGGAATATTATTCAGCCTTTTAAAAGGATAGAAATTCTAGCACATGTTACAATATGGATGAACCTTGAAGACAGTATACTAAGCAAAACAAGCCAGTCACAAAGGGACGAATATTGTGTGATTCCACTTCTACGAGGTACCTGGAGTAGTCAAATGCATGCAGACAGAAAGTAGAATGGGGGTTGCCAGGGGCGGGAGGAGAGGGGAATGGGGTTATAGTTTAGTTTCAGTTTTGCAAGATAAAAAAGCTGGGAAGTGAATGGTGCTGACAGTTGCACAACTTTGTGAATGTACCTGATGCCAATGAACTGGACACATAAAAATAGTCAAGATGGCAAATTTCATGTTATGTGTATTTTGCCAAAACCTTTTCTTAATTAGGGGCAAAAAGCAAGGTGCAAACCAGTATATAATTGGTTACTCATGTTAAGTGGAGGGAGGAGGGGATAAGACTCCAGTATTTTATTTGCATGGATATGCATTTTCAAAGCTCTGAAAAGATGCGTAAGAAACTAAAAGTAAACTTTACCTTGAAGGGCTTGGGTGGGAACTGGGCAGATGGCAGGCAAAGGTGGGTGTGACATTTATCACATGTCTTATAAGAGGTTCTAATTTTATATAAACAAGTCTCAGAAATTCCCAGGTGCTTATGGAAAAGCAAAAATCAGATTTGAAGGTTGCATAATGGCCATGCGGCCGCCTATGAATGCTAACTCTTTCTAGTGGAGTTTACCTTGACCTGCCATTGATCAGTGCCTTGTTATCTGTCTTATCTCACCTGAAACCCAGCATGAACCTCAGACCAACCAGGAGAGCATTTTCCTCTGGAAACAGCCCAGCTCCCTTGAGAGCAGGGGGCCCTGAAGCCCCTGGGACCCTTCCCTCTGGGGGGAAGGTCCATCCTTCCTCTGGGCTCTCTGTCACCCCCATGGATGCTCTTTCCTTGGTGATCTGGATGGGCCAGACCTGCTTGCCAAGCTCTCTGTGTTTCAGGAAGACTCAAGGATGCCCCGCCCTCAGGCTTACTGAGGGGTGACCATGTCGGGGGGCCTGAGGACAGACACCTGTGGGGCAGGCTCCCCCTTCACCTCTCCTCTACCCTCCCCTGCTCAGGGAGTTCTGGCTCTGGGTCCATGCCTCACCCTGCCCACCTCACCTTGGCCTGGGCCCCCATCCTGCCCCATTCCCATGCAGGAGCCCTGCTCCTTAGTCCCATTCTGCTGTCGGACACGCATGGGTTTGAATTCTGGCTCTACTGCTTACGATCTGTGTGACCCTGGGGAAAGTAGTTAACCTCCTGAACCTCCTGCCTAAAACAAGGACACTAAGAAAGTACCATGGATGTGTGTGGTCTCCTGCTGGGAGGCCATGGTCCACACTGGCGTCGGGTGCCAGCATGGTTCTGCCTCTTGAGCTGGTTGGAGGCCACACAGGACTTTGCTTTATAATTATTTCTTGAACTGTACTTTGAATTGTATGCACGTTCCTATAGATATGTTCTACCATACAGTACCCCCCTCCCGAAATAGCTTTTTTAAAAAAGTAAAGCTATAGAAACAATATCAGGTGCTGAATAAATGCTAGTTTAGTTACCCCTACCCACATAACATTTCAGTTCCCATCTTTCTTAAAAATCCTTTGGATTCTCAACTATCACAGATCTTGCTCCCTTTCCAGCCAAGCTCCTAAAAGGGCTGATGTGATCCTGCCCCTCTTCTCCTCTCTCCCCGTGTCCTTTCTCTGAGCTGTCGTGGGTGTCGGGCTGTGCCTGGACAGATCTGATCACCCACGGGGTTTCTGAGGGGCTGGACCACTGCTGGCCGCCTGGTCACGGGCAGGGGGCGGGGACGGATCTCCTTCCCCATGGCAGGGAGCGCAATGCTAGTCAGCCTCATCCCAGTGCGCAAGGGTGCGCCCTGGGCGCAGTCCCAGGTGTGAGGTTCTATAAATGATCCAAGGCAATGTCTTGCACCAGTGGTGTTGTTCAGTCGCTCAGTCATGTCCAAATCTTTGTGACCCCATGGACTGCAGCACGCCAGGCTTCCCTGTCCTTCACTATTTCCGTGAGTTTGTGCAAACTCATGTCTATTGAGTTGGTGATGCCATCCAACCATCTCATCCTCTGTCATCCCCTTCTCCGCCTGCCCTCAATCTTTCCCAGTATCAGGGTCTTTTCCAATGAGTAGGCTCTTCGCATCAGGTGGCCAAGGTATTGGAGCTTCAGCTTCAGCATCAGTCCTTGCAATTCAGGGTTGATTTCCTTTAGGACTGACTTGTTTAATCTCCTTGCAGTCCAAGGGACTCTCAAGAGTCTTCTCCAACACCTCAGTTCAAAAGCATCAATTCTTCTGGGAGTAATTTATCCATTTGAGGGAACACACTGCTTTCTCAGCTCCATTCCTGAAGAATCTGCCAGGAGGAAAGCTCCAGAAAAAGAATTCTTATCCATCAGTCACCCACTACACACCAGGACCTTCTCATACACCAGCCTATGCAATTCATCTTCCAGTCCTACAAACTGGGTGCTGTGATTGTCCACATTCTGCAGGTGAGGAAACTGAGGCTCAGGGGAGGTGAGTAACTTGCAGTGGGTCACAAGGGTGGGAGGGTGGAGTCAGGATTCGCAACCACGACTGTGTGTCTCCCTTGGCCACACCTTTTCTGGGATCATGCTTACCCAGCATTTCTCCAAAGTGTTCACATGCCTGTGAGTTGCCTGGGTTCCTGTTAATTCTGACTCACAGGTCTGTGACCTCAGAGTCTGCATTTCTAACAAGCTCCCATGGATGGTGCTGCAGTCGGTAGACCTCACTTTGAATAGCAAGACAGGAGAACAGGCAGAATCAAGCATACATGTAACCCAGGGAGTCACTGGGGTTTCCCTGGTTTAAGGGTGCATCAGCTAAACTGGATGCACTGAATGTCTCTCCCCAAAATTCATGTTGAATCCTAACCCAGGTTGTGATGGGATGAGGAGGTGGGGCCTCTGGGAGGTGATTAGGTTAAGAGGATGAGCCGTCATAGAGGGGAATTAGTGTCCTTGTAAAAAAGACTCCCCCGCGAGGGGCCCCTTGCCTCCGCCACATGAGGACACAGTGAGAAGACGGCCGTCTATGAACCAGGCGCCCAGTGAAAGGCCCTGGGTGGAGATTTTCAGGATGCGCCCTTCCCACACTTCCTGCTGATGCCCCGCCCGGGGGGTTTTTGTTCACAGGCATACTTGCAGACTAGATCGGGGTTCAGGCCGCTCCCTGATCAGAGGGAGGAGCTGGCAGCCCCCACTCTCTGTGCCGTCTGACCCAAGGTTGCTGGGTTGCATCCGCCGCATCCACCCCCAGTTCTGCTGCCACGCTTTCCGACCTGGTTATTTGTTCTCGTTTCCCAACAACAACCAGCATAGCTTCCCTCCTTCCCGCTTGTGAAATTAATTGCACACAGAATGAGAAGTCGGGGCCTTTCATGTTTCTGAGTTCCTTAGCTACGATTTTTGCCATAAACTGCTCCTGTAATAACTGGCCCAGCCAGCCTGACGCGATTTCCCCAAGGCACAGTCCATACTTCTCGACAGATGCCTTCTGAGTCTTAACCACGTGCAGAACTTGCTTCTTTCTTCCGGGGTTACACAGCAGGAATGCTGGCGTGGCATCCTTGCCAATCTCTATTGCATGACACGGTGCTGGCCCGGAGATGGAGGCCTTGCTGCTTTGACAGCACGTGGAGTTCCTGCGCCCGCATACACTCGACCGATGACTGTCTCCTCTCCACCTGTGCAGCCTGTCCCATCACACGCTGGGGACATTCGCTAAGCACAGGTTCAGAGCTGCCTGCCCCAGGGAACTGATGCTGTACCCCTGCACACGGCTCTGGTGTCTGCAAGCGCAGGCTCTACCAGGGTTCCCACCAGTGAGACAAAACGTCCAAGGGGCCGAGATCTGAAAACAGTGGGTCTTACTTGACAACAGACCCCCCCAGGGGACCCTAGATAGGGAAGAATTGTCATCCTTGGATCCGTTGACCCACATAAGCACTACAGGACCTCGGGAGCAGGGAGATGAGGAGAGAAGGCAAAGGGGCCTGTTGAGATGAAGCCAAACACACCTGGCACCTCAGCAACAAGACAGCATCCAGCCCCCGCTCTGGGAGCGCCACCAGCTTCATAGGCAATGTTGACTCTGGCAGGAGGGGAGGATGCTATCAGCTCACGAGGTCTGAGCCTCAAGGCAAGGGCAGAGCGGCTGATAAGCTAAGTGGGGCCTGGGAACTGCGCCAGGCACGGGCACACGACCTACCATCCTTTGTTCTGGCTGACCACAGCTGGGGCTGCGGACGATTGTCCGGCTCTGGCCTGGTACCCGGGGTACCTGGTGCGGGCAAGATAGCCAGCCTAGTCCCCCAGATGTGCCCCCAGACATGAGTTGTCTGCATTTTCCTCCAAATGTATACATGAGAATCCCTCACATCGTGGTTCTTTACCCTTTGTGTTGGAGAGGCACTCTTTGGGAATCTGATGAAAGCCAGCACCTTCTACTCTGAAAAATGTAGCATTTAATGTGTAGCTGAGAGTTTTCTTTTTGATCCCTATTTAATCAATCCCTGGGTCAGGAAGACCCCCTGGAGGAGGGCATGGCAGCCCACTCCAGTATTCTTGCCTGAAGAATCCCATGGACAGAGGAGCCTGGCGGGCTGCAGTCCATGGGGTTGCAAAGTCAGACACGACTGAGTGACTAACACTTTCCCTTTCCCTTTAGTCACTCACACTCACACTCAAACCCTGACTGAGGGGGTTCAGGCAGCATCTGGGGCGTGGTGCCCCCAGGCAGGGCCTGACAGCTCTGCAGCCCCCCACACCCCGCCTCCTGGGTCTCCCCCATCTGGCTGATCCTCCTTAGGTGTTTCATCAGATTATTGCCTAAAGGCCTCCCCGTCCTGGATGGCTCCAAGTGAGCCGTCGTACAGGTCCCAGATTCTGGGGACAGACCTGGAGGACTTCGCCTGGGTCCCCTCTCCTTTTCCTGGATGCTCCCGTCTCTTTCCGATGTGCCCCAATCCCAGCCCTTCACCACCGGCCCTGCCTCCTGCTGCAGGCTCTCCCCAGCCCAGACCCCTCAGACTGGCGGCCAGGTTCTCCTAACACCCACAGTCCCCTTCACACCGGGTTCCTCGGCCGCGGCCACAGCTCAGACTCTGCACTATGCCAGCTGCTACAGGGCGTGGGAGGGGGTTTGTTTCCCTCTTCTAAGGGATCCCGGTGCCTTGATTCCTGCAGCATTAAGGGTAAGTCAGGTGTTTCCAGGCAGTGGAGTTGGACAGAGTATCAGCAGAAGGCCAGAGCTTTCCTTGTAGCTCAGCTGGTAAAGAATATGCCTGCAATGCAGGAGACCCCGGTTCAATTCCTGGGTCAGGAAGATCTCCTGGAGAAGGGATAGGCTACCCACTCCAGTGTTCACGGGCTTCCCTGGTGGCTCAGATGGTAAAGAATCCACCTGCAATGCTGGAGACCTGGGTTCAGTCCCTGGGTTGGGAAGATCCCCTGGAGAAGGGCATGGCAACCCACTCCAGGGTTCTTGCCTGGAGAATCCCCAGGGACAGAGGAGCCTAGTAGGTTATGGTCCATGGGGACGCAAAGAGTCGGACACAACCGAGCAACAAGGCGCACACAGGTGAAAAGGCTCAGTGAGCAGTAACCGGCTCGGCAGGTTTCCAAACGGCTGCTTGGCTGAGAGCCCAGCAACCGGCCACCAAAGCAGGAAGAAACACATCCCGTTTCCGGATCTCTGCCACATCTGGCCTCAGGCAGGGGTGAGCTTCCGGGGCTCTGAATGCGTCCTTCTCATCCTGCCCGTGTCAGGTTCCAGGAAAGGAGAAAGTGAAATGCCATTCTGGGGTCTTTCCCTCAGAGTTCTCCTGGCTTCATGGGGAGGCAGGTGAGCATCCAGACTTCACGAGAACTAATAACAGGGCACCTGCTCTGCCATGGGCACTGCTTTTTTCCCCTTTAATTAACTAATTAACCTAGCTGCGCCAGGTTTTAGTTGCAGCACACGGGATCTTTAGTTGAGGCATCGGGGATCTAGTTCCCTGAGCAGGGATGGAAACGGGACACCCCCTGCCTTGGAAATGTGGAGTCTTAGCCACTGGACCACCAGAGAAGTCCCAAAGCCCATGATTTTTAGCAAATGCTTTTATCTGTGCGGGGCTTCCCTGAGAGCTCAGCTGGTAAAGAATCCACCTGCAATGCAAGAGACCCCAGTTCGATTCCTGGGTCAGGAAGATCCCCTGGAGAAGGGACAGGCCACCCACTCCAGTATTCTTGGGCTTCCCTTGTGCTGTAGTCAGCACAGCAGGTAGGGATCAAAAGTGGTTGACGCACAGTTTGGGGGAAAAAAAAACAAACTAGAGACAGAATTAAAGTTTTAAAGATAGGACCAGGGGACTCAAGACCTCTTGGATCAAGAACCCTGTTCCTCGGAGCCACATCACTTTTATTTCTGTCTTGGCAAGCAGAGTATCTGTTGCGCTACGATGAAGTCAGCCTCCTGTGTCCCTGATCACATCTCCCATTTTATTGATTCAGTTCAGTTCAGTTCAGTCGCTCAGTCATGTCTGACTCTTTGCGACCCCTTGAATCGCAGCACACCAGGCCTCCCTGTCCATCACCAACTCCTGGAGTTTACTCGAGCTCATGTCCATTGAGTCAGTGATGCCGTCCACCCATCTCACCCTCTGTCGTCCCCTTCTCCTCCTGCCCCCAATCCCTCCCAGCATCAGGGTCTTTTCCAATGAGTCAGTTTTTCGCATCAGGTGGCCAAAGTATTGGAGTTTCAGCTTCAATATCAGTGCTTCCAATGAACACCCAGGACTGATTTCCTTTAGGATGGACTGGTTGGATCTCCTTGCAGTCCAGGGGACTCTCAAGAGTCTTCTCCAACACCACAGTTCAAAAGCAGCAATTCGTCAGCACTCAGCTTTCTTTATAGTCCAACTCTCACGTCCATACATGACCACTGGAAAAACCATAGCTTTGTATAGATGGACCTTTGCTGGCAAAGTAATGTCTCTGCTTTTTAATATGCTGTCTAGGCTGATCATAACTTTTCTTCCAAGGAGCAAGAGTCTTCTAATTTCATGGATGCAGTCACCATCTGCAGTCACTTTGGAGCCCCCTAAAATAAAGTCTGTCACTGTTTCCACTGTTTCCCCATCTATTTGCCATGAAGTGATGGGACCAGATGCCATGATCTTAGTTTTCTGAATGTTGAGTTTTAAGCCAACATCTTCACCTTCCTCTTTCACTTTCACCAAGAGGCTCTTTGGTTCTTCTTTGCTTTCTGCCATAAGGGTGGTGTCATTTGCATATCTGAGGTTATTGATATTTCTCCCAGCAATCTTGATTCCAGTTTATGCTTCATCCAGCCCAGCATTTCTCATGATGTACTCTGCATATAAGTTAAATAAGCAGGGTGACAATATACAGCCTTGACCTACTCCTTTCCCAATTTGGAACCAGTCTGTTGTTCCATGTTCTAACTGTTGCTTCTTGACCTGCATACAGATTTCTTAGGAGGCAGGTCAGGTGGTCAGGAATTCCTATCTCTTGAAGAATTTTCCACAGTTTGCTGTGATCCACACAGTCAAAGGCTTTGGCATAGTCAACAAAGCAGAAGTAGATGTTTTTCTGGAACTCTCTTGCTTTCTCAATGATCCAACAGATATTGGCAATTTGATCTCTGGTTATTGATTACTTTAAACTATCTTTGTTATTTTCTTGTACAAGGGCTATCACCTAGCTGGAGGTCATAGACCCACATACACCTTGGGAAAACATCTTAGTGTGTGACCAAGCAGTGTTATGAACTTGCACTGACCCAGCGTTCCAAGGTCCACACTATGTTTTTCCTTAGCTTAGCAGGGCATGACAACCTCAACAGATCAACCTGATGTGCTTTTATTTGGGTTATGCTGTATTGCTATATTTTGCTTTTATTCTTTTCCCATGGTGATTTTCTTATGGCTTAGCCAGAGCAACAGGTGGCTGACTATTAACCCCAGTACCCTTGTGGCTCAGCTGGTAAAGAATCCACCTGCAGTGTGGGAGACTTGGGTTCGATCCCTGGTTTGGGAGATCCCCTGGAGCAGGGAAAGGTTACCCACTCCAGTATTCTGGCCTGGAGAATTCCACGGACTGTATAGTCTAGGGGGTCGCAAAGACTTCGACACGACTGAGCAAGCTTCACTTTTCACTTTATTTGTGCATATGAGAATTCCATGGTTGTATTAGTCTAGGAAAGGCCTTCCTTGGTGGCTCAGTGGTAAAAAAGAAATCTGCCTGCAGTGCAGGATACACAGTTTCCATCCCTGGGTCAGGAAGTTCCCCTGGAAGAGGAAATGGCAACCCACTCCAGTATTCTTGTCTGGGAAATCCCATGGACCGGATGGAGGAGCCTGGTGGGCTACAGTCCATGGTGTTGCAAAAGAGTCACAACTTAGCAACTAAACAACAGTAACCCAGGAACTTCTGAAAGTGTACCTTGGATCAGGAAAAAAAAAGATAGTAAATATGCACCCAACTTTTAAGTGAAAAGGGGGAGAAATGTTAAAACTGGTGTTTTAAAATTTCAACTGGGGATAAGAGAGGTATAAGTGATACATGTTTTTAATTATGAAGTCAATCTGGGTTCCCTGATATTTGTTGTGAAAAATGATATTAAATAGCAAAACAGAAACACTCACTAAAATGAGTATTCTTCTTATTATTTTTCAGCGCAAAGGAATCTTCCCAGGGAGTTGTAAACCATCTTTAAACAGAAGTGTTGAAAACAGTTTGCATACAATTATACAAAATTCAGTATGAACAGGGACATTTTTTAAAATCTTTTACTAAAACAGAAAGATTCTTAAAAATCATTTCTGTCTTTCAAACAGAATCCCATCTGTTTCAAGACTGAATAAATACATCAGCACAGCAGTTCATTTCCAGAGTTTATTTCCAAACATTGCAAAATTAGTATCAAAGCATATGGAAGATATTTAGCAAAAATTTCCCCTACCTCCAAACTCAGTGACTTAAGGAGGAAACTAGAAATTGTCAAACTGTTGCAATATATATTCTATCTCTTTCACTGACTGGAAACGTGCAATTCAGCTTTACGTATTCCTCAGCAAGACAACCAGATAATTTTGCTTTAATATGAATGTGCTGAATAATTTTAAGCAAAGTAATTTTTCATTAAGGTATTTGAATAATGGTTTATTTAAAGGAGAAGAAGGACCAGAAATATTGATTCATCTTTCAGTAGAGCCTTAAGGTCTCACCAGTGAAGTGAGGAAACACTACCAGGCTCACCTCTGATGAGTCAAAACTACACAAGAGAAGCAAAGTGTGGGTGGGGACGGGAGGCAGCCTGTGAGGATGGGTGGTCCCTGAGCAGCTGTGGGGCTGTGGCAGTTCTGTTTTTTATAATTTTTATTATAAATAATAAAAGCACAGTGTTTTTTACAGTGTTGATTTACAGTGAGTATAGTTGATTATAGTTGAGTTGAGTAGATATATATATATACAGTTGAGTATGGATGATGTACAATGTTTGTTAATTTCAGGTATACAACAAAGTGAATCCGTTATACATATATACGTACTCACTCTTTTTCAGGTTCTTTTCCCGTATAGGCCATTACAGAGTATTGAGCGGGGTTCCCTGGCTGTATTAGGTCCTTATTAGCTCCTACTTATATATAGTAGTCTGTATATGTCAATCCAACCTCCCAATTTACCCCTCCTCCTCTTATCCCCCAGTTGGTTTTCTTATGCCCCATAAATTACATGTTTACAGACCTGCTTTCAAACATACCCAATGCTACTTTTTCAGGAAATGTTTAACTATGGTCTTGTTTCTAGTCCCCTGATTGAAACCACAGCCTTGGAAGTCAGGAAGCTGCAGCCAGGCTCACGCCATTTCTCACAGGTGAGGAAGTGGAGACTTAAGACAGGAAGGGACTTGGTCAAGATCCACAGCCTCAGGCAAAGCGACGGCCAGAATGCGTTTCTCCTCCAGGTGCAAAGCAAATCAAACACCAAATCAAACACCCCTCTAAAAATCAAACACCCCTCTAAAATCAGATTTTCACATTTTGTACTTACTTGGAAGACTTGTGGATTTCCAGTGTACCAGACAGGCTCATGTTCAAGTACAAAAGTGTCATCAAGGAAAGAAGGGAAACATTTAAAGTGTCACTGCCTATTTGCTAGGCGATTGGTCTCCTTTAGGGCCTTGGATTATGAATGCTGGCAGACCTAGAACTATTGGCAGGCTTCAGTGCTCTAGGGAACCGGGGAGGGGGCAGAGCATAGACCCCCCCTCCCCACAATGGGCAAGTGAGTGTCTTTGAACAGCAAGTGAATGCCCCTGTAGAGTGATGATGGAACACAGGCCTCCTTCCTTTTCCATCTTCCATTTGCATTTAAGTGTTTGTTGCTTAGTCACTAAGTCACGTCCAGCTCTTACAACCTGATGTACTGTAGCCTGCCAGGCTCCTCTGCCCATGGGATTTCCCAGGACAGAATTTCCCAGGAAGAATACTGGAGTGGGTTGCCATTTCCTTCTCCAGGGGATTTTCCAGGGATTGACCCAGGGATTGAACCCACGTTTCCTGCACTGCAGGTAGACTGGTTCCCACTGAGCCCCCTGAGAAGCCCTTCAGAGGATTAGTGGAGCTCTTCTGAAAGCTCATCTAAGAGTGCACAGAAAGGCTGTTGCAAGGAAGTCCTCTTTAGGAAATCATGCTTGGAATTGGTCCCAATTTGGGGGCCCAGTGCTGGAAGAGACTGACCCATAGTTCTTGAGATTCCCACCTCCATCAATTGAGTCCACCTGAAGGCATGGAGCCCCCAAACCTGTACATTTCGACAAGCTCCAGGAGATTCTGACGTGGCAGGTAAGGGATCGAAGTCCCTGTCACCACCCCCAGCTCACCAGCAGGAAGGCGATCAAAGTAAGAGATGCTCCCCTTGACCAGTTAGATCATCTCTGATATTCTTAGTTTCCTACCAGTAGTGTATCTTCTTAGAGAAAAATAAATTGGAAGTGATCATTTTTGACAGGTTAAAATCTCGTGAACATGGGATTAATACACAGACATTTTTTAGGCTCTGATGGGATAGTAAACAATTCTTTGAATTGGGAGATTATCTTTGATGGTCTTTAAAAAGAAATCTTTGGTCTTAGTCAAGGGAATGATGGAGTCTTAGGAGTAATATTTAATTAAGTTTAATTTAATACAAATGTCACATATCTTCCTGGAAGTGGTCACTTCATCTTAATTAAGGAAATAGAAATGATTGTGACTTAAGTCTTCATTCTGTGATTTGGACAAGTTTAGGCAAATAGCAAAGATTCAGAATGGCTACCACCAAACCTACAGCACTGAGAAGACGCTTAAAGCCAAGTCAGTTCTCCATGTGGCAGTTCAATATGAACTGCGAAAATTCAATCCAATTAGTCCTTCAGCCCCACATCATCTAGATTCCTTGGGGTCCAGAACCTCAGGGTTGTTATGGCTTTCCCTGGACAGCCACCCAGGACTCACGAGCTCTTCCTCAGGCCCCTTCAGTTAGCCTGGGCAACTCTGTTCTCAGAACCGTGGAAGTTCAACATTGTCGTCACCAGCTCTGGGAGGTCAATATCGTGCTTCCATCCCCAGTCCTTCCGAGCGTTGCTATCATCAAAGTTCATTGGCCAACTATCCGCTAAGATAAGACATGGAAAAGGAGCTTAAGTTATTCAGGCTCTAGGTTTGCAAAAAGGTCTAGAACACTTTAAAGGTCAACATTCCACGAAAGAAACGTTCTCTGAAATCTCCCTTGAGCAGAGCAGAGCAGCTATTGCGGGCACTATAGTCTAGTCACCTTCTTAGACTAGAAGCCTGTATCTACTGCCAGGCACTGTGAGTGGTCACCCACTAGGAGAGTCCCCTGCAGACTTGTAAGGTGGGACGGCCACGCTCAGATGGTGCTCACGCAGGGGCACAGTCACAGCCTTTGAGAACCCAGGGCTGCTCTCACACTATGTCTGTCTGTTTGATGTTTAAACTGGCAAATGGCGAAATGCCGACAAGTTGTTTATTTGGACATCATTTCCCAAAACTGTGCCATCTGCCAGCCCTGGTGCAACAGCAGCTCCTTCTGCAGAAGGTGTCAGGCCCCTGGGGAAGGCACTGGGCTCTCCTTCTCCTCCACGGTTTCCGTCCTCACGGACTCGTGGGGCGGACTGAAGCTCAGCTTTGGCTCTGGGGGGACACAGCAGTGTACCAACCTATGGCCTGTCGGACAGGGTCCACGCTGTAGGTGACCTGGAATTCTGGCACATGCTTGAGCACCTCCTGGGCCAACTCCGCGGGGGTGAAGCTCATGGCGTTGATGTTGTAGGTTCTCATGGACAGGGACTCTGCTGGGGCCTCCATGACCTCCAGCGTGGCCCGGAGGCAGTCGTCAATGTACATCATTGGGAGCCTGGTGTCGGGTTTCAGGTTGCACTCAAATCTGCCATTCTTGACAGCTTCATGGAAGATCTGGACTGCATAGTCTGAAAGAGAAGCTTGTCTGAGGGTCATCTTACAACAAAAATTATGAGTGAGCCTCTTGGATTAAGGCAGTGGGTCTCAGATGTCTTAGTCTCAGAAACTCTTTGTGGGCTTAAAAAATCACTGAGGGGCCCCAAAAAGGTTTTATTAAGGGTGAGTTATAGGAGCCT
Organism: Cervus canadensis; assembly: GCF_019320065.1. Taxonomy (NCBI): domain Eukaryota; kingdom Metazoa; phylum Chordata; class Mammalia; order Artiodactyla; family Cervidae; genus Cervus; species Cervus canadensis. The sequence continues at coordinate 3,643,382 of NC_057399.1, read as the reverse complement.
GGAGGGCTACAGTTCATGGGGTTGCAAAGAGTCGGACACGATGTGTGACTGAGCACATATACACACATAGCAACATCTACTGCATCAGAAATTAACTGGGAACTTTTAAAAAATATTTCTACACTTAAAAAATGATAATAAGCCCACACATTCATATGTACGATATTATATGTGAAAAAAGAACATAGATTCCAAGTAAGAGAAAATTTAGTGAGAAGAATGGTGTGTTTTTCATTCTGAAAATCTCTTTATTCCCTGGCTTAATGGGAAACAGTAAGAATCTCTGCTTCTGTGTTCAGTCTGCTATGCTACATACATCAGGCAGCCTGTGAGAAACTCCACGGTACACCTGGAAAGGATGGTGAAAAGGACAAATAATATCTTAGTATTAATATGAAAATTATTTTGACCTCCTGGATCCCTTGAGAGGGTTTGATTCAAGGATCCCCAGGGATTCCCAGTGCCTTCCTGAAGAAGCACTGCATTAGGCAAATTTTTTAAAAGTAACCAAACTCAAAGGCTCTTTTAAAATCCCTTAAAAAAAAATCCCTCAAATTTTTATGGCTGAGTCCCTTTGCAGCTCACCTGAAACTAACACAACAGTTTTAATCAGTTATATCCCAATACAAAATAAGAAGTTAAAAAAATTTTTTAATAATAAAATCCCTCACATTTCAATTGAAGATATTCAAAGAAATGGAAAGATAGCCCATGCCTTTGATTGAAAGAATTACAACAGTAGTGTTAAAATGGCCATACTACCCAAAGCACTCTACAGATTTAACGTGATCGCTGTTAAATTACCTATGACATTTTTCACAGAACTAGAACAAATAATTCTAAAATTTATATGGAACCACAAGAAACCCAGAATTGCCAAAGCAATCCTGAGGAAAAAGAACAAAGCTGGAGTATAAGCCTCTCAGACTTCAGACAATACTACAAAGCTATAGTAAAAATCCCTCAGATGTTGTCAAGTATCTTTTATGTTATATCTCAGAACCCCTCATATGGGAAGGATCTCTGATGCGGGAGTTACTGAACATAATGCATACTCAAGTCCAAAATGATAACAATGTGGAAAACTGTTTGGAGGTTCCTCAAAAAACTAAATATAGAACTACCACATGACCCTGCAATTCCACTCCTGGGTACATATTCAGAGAAAAAGAAAACACTAATTTGAAAAGATACACTCAGTCCAACATTCACTGCAGCATTATTTACTGTAACTAAGACATGGAAGCAATGTAAATGTCCATCAGCAGATGAATGGATAAAGATTTGGCTAATGGACACAATGGAATACTACTCACTCATAAAAAAGAATAAAATTTTGCAATTTACAACAACATGGATGAACTTGGAAGGTAATATGCTTAGTGAAATTAGTCAGTTTGATTCTGGCACTGTGGGTGGTAAATTCCATTGGATTTACAGCATTGGTTGAGCTGCCCTGAACAAGTTTAAGTCAATAGGGTTCATGAGCTTCTCAGATGCACTTTTCAGGAAGGATGCAAAGACTCCAGCCAGCATATGGCTGAAATGACAGCAGATCCATCCCCACTCCAGCAGGCAAATAGAAAGCTAATCTTACATAAAAAAGAAATAAAAAACAACCCTACCAGTTGTTCCTCCTCCAGGCTGGGAGTCAGCAGAAATGATCCCAGGATATCTCAGGCATCGGAAATCTAATCCATACCGGTAATAATAATACTACGAGAAAGAGAAAACTTAACTTTAAAAAGAATCTTTTAAATCAGGTAGAGCAATGCAAAGAATTAACAGCCTTTTCCTCAAACATCCCCCCATACAGTCATCTTAAAATCCTCCTCGAGGAAATGAAGACCCTAGAATTGCCATTTTTCTTTAACAAATAACCCTGAAGTTTGTAATTTTCAAAGAATCACCATTCTGGTGATTCTGGTAATAACATCGTTAGACAACACAGTAAATAACAGATCAGCTGACTGGGGAGTTTCTGTCTTTCTTTGGAAGGAAGACCCTGCTCATTGTCCTGAACCAATCTCCACGAGCCTATCCTAGGAGGCAGTGTTGGAGAGCAGAGGGAAAGAGGGTCGCTGACACACATCAGCTGAAGGGCCAGACACCGGCTAAAATGCCCTTTATGGACATTTTAGTCAAGTGGTGAGGACTCTGCACTTTCAATGCTGAGAGCCCAGGTTCAACCCCTGGTTGGACAACTAAAATCCCATAAGCATAAGCTACAAGGCATGACCAAAAAAAGATGTGCTATACAATTATAAAGACAAAGTGCATTAAAAAAGAAAACCAAAAGGACACTTGAAGTTATTTTAAAGTTAGCTCTGACAATAGTAATATCAGGAGCCTAAAAGAACAGTGGAGTACAAATAAGATGGGCAGCAAATGAAGGAGGGGTGCCACTCACGGGGCATGTTTGAAGTGCTGAATGTTAGCATAGGGCTGAGGATTCTGCTGGAGCTATGGGTACTGGCCACTTGGCAAACACAATCAATCCCCAAGCATTTCTGGGGGCAGGGATTGGAGGAGGGAGGAAGTCCTCTCCAAGGATGAATTAGCAGGTGTTTGAGACAAAAACAGAAAAGGAAACACTGAGTCACCTTGCCGGACGATGCTTACCTCGCCCATGAGCTCAGCGTGGACCTTGGACACCCCATAGATGGTCCTTGGTCTCTGGATGCAGAGGTCAGGGGTTGGGTTCCGTGGAGAAGTAGGTCCGAATGCCCCGATGGTGCTTGGCACAAACAATCGCAGGCCGTGCTCTGCGGCAACGTCCAGGACATTGTGCAGTCCTAAAACAAGCAGCCATCGTAACCTGGGAGACCTCTTTGCAAGGAACTGGGGAATCCTGCAAACAGGCCATCCGGGGCACGACCAGAGACTCACCAGTGATGTTCACGGCTCTGGCCAGGGACACGTTTGCTTCTCCCACTGCGCTGAGCAGGGCGCTGTAATGAAACAGCCAGGTGATGCGGTTGTTCACCACAATCTCCCGAAGATTCTTGTAATCCAGGATGTCAGAATAAATAAACGGGCCTGCAAGGAGCAGTGAAACAGGCAAGTAAAGGAGTTCAGGGCTTGAAAACATCAACGGATTTTCCCATTGATTTTGAATTCCATTGCTACCAACTTGGTAACAACTATTCGGACACAACTCAGCATTTTCCTTATGCAGAATACAAAGCCCGACCCCCAGGTGTTTCCCTGGTGGCTCAGATGGTAGAGAATCTGCCTGTAATGCAGGGGACCTGGGTTGGATCCCTGGGTCGGGAAGGGTCCCTGGAGAAGGGAATGGCTACCCACTCCAGTATTCTTGCCTGGAGAATCCCATGGACGGAGGAGCCTGGCAGGCTATAGTCCATGGGGTCACAGAGCCAGACGCGACTGAGCTACTGACACACACACTCCATGGTTAACAACACCTAAGTCTCACACAGGACTTGTACCTGCTGAGCACTATTCTAAGGGCTTTCTGTATAGCAAATCCCCTACACAGGAATGAGTTCATCCTGAGAGCACGCTCGTAAGCCCCGCTTGTGCATGTGTGTGTTAGTTGCTCAGTCGCATCCAACTCTTTGCGACCCCACGGACTGTAGCCCACCAGGCTTCTCTGTCCATGGAATTCTTCGGGCAAGAATACTGGAGTGGATTGCCATTCCCTTCTCCAGAGGAACTTCCAAACCCAGGGATAAGTCCAACAAAGTTAGCCTAGGTACCCAACTAACACAATCAGCTATATAGTATTATACTGTAACAGGTTTATAGAACTTTTAATACAAATCATACATACATAAAAAACAAAAAATAAAAAATTTTTAATCTGACAGTCTAGCACCTTGAAAAGTACAATAGTACAGCACAGTAGCTGGCGCACAGAGGCTGGCATGCACCTTCACATCTTTGAACGTTTGCAAATTGAAAGTTCGTATGTAGGGGACTTACTGTATATTTAACTCTCAAACAAACTTTGAGGTGAGTGTTTTGTTGAGGAGGAAACTGAGGCCAAGACAGCTTAAGTAACTTGCCACAATCAAACAGAATTAAGATTAAGAACTGGGATCAAAACCAGGCAGCTGGCTTGAGTCGATGCCGTTCATGCCAAACCTGCAGGTACCTGGTGATTTCATTCCGCTTAAATAAGCTGCATATTTTAAAGGAATAGATAAAATGGGTTTACAAAAGCCAAAAACCCACCGTGATATAAATGACCCACAAATTGTGGGTTTAACACACCTGGTTAGGTTAGAGGTAGAGCCAGATTTCTGCAGTGCCAATTTCCCCCACTTTCAGCACATTAATGCTCTTCCCTAAGGTGAACCGCAAAAGACTGACCTGGAACCAGGAAGGGCTAGGAGATGTTATAAAGATATTTTTGATGAGGAAGTGATCTAGGAAGCCAGCGCCATCTTCTCGGGAGTGTCTTGATGGATCCAGCCCTCCCAGACATCTTGTATTCAACCCAATGAAATGAGTTTTAATTTCTGACCTGACCTCTAGAACTTTAATTTCTTAAGTCACTATTTTATGTAGGTTACAGCAACAATAAGATGCAATGCACACATTTATCCAATAAAATATGTTCATGGGAATTTCAAAAAAATAAAAAATACATAAAAACATCTTTGAGGTGGTAAACAACTCGACTATAGAAGTCTGAGATCCGTGTGTATGCACAGGTGTTTAAGAGCAAGTCCATGCTGAAATAGGAGGATTAATTCCTCCAAAACTTAGAGGTTCTTTTCCTCATTTCAGAACTTGATTTCTGTGTGCTTTGTCTCTGAGTTAAGTTCACTAAAAACTCTGAAAAGTAGGAATCCAAATTTTTATTCCACAGCTATGGCTACAGATTATATCCAAAGATATTACTACACAATTTACACCAAGGTCTAATGAACTTCCATCCTTGGATCACCTGAACAAGCAATGACTATACCAGTGACGTTTTATAGAACTAATGAAGACAAAAACACGAAACTTTTTTTTCTTTTCTGGCTACACTCCCACAGCATGTGGGATCTTAGTTTCCTGACCAGGGATTGAACCCATGCCCCCTGCATTGAAAACATGGAGTCTTAACCACCTAATGACCAGGGAAATCCAAAAGCAGGAAACATTTTTAAGTAGCGCAAGTGTGCCTCAAATACTCCTCCTCCTTTAATTCACAAGCCTGGTTATGAGCGATGACATGAATCCTACGAGCTGCCTCTCCAACTGCTCTGAGAGCCTCTTACCACTAAGGAAGACGTGTTCCGGGGGCTTACGAATGTCAGACAGAATCACATTGTCCTTCCCGAATCGTTTCCTAAAGGGAAAGTCAAACATACGAGATGGTACACTTGAGGACATACCGGGTCCCATGAACGCCATCCTGCCCAGAGGAACTGCCATGTACTGCCCGCCTCCATCCCACCTTTACACAGGAGCCTTTCTTCCTCTGCATCCTCAACAAGCACCCCTGCAGCTCCAGCCACACTCGGGGCTGCATCTCCTGTTTGTACCTTACCCCATCGTCGTCCGGGAACCTGTCACCAATGTCTTCCCAGTGCCCTGGAGTCCTTCCCTCTTCCCCCCTGTCCTTCTCTCTTTTCCTTTTATCCCACTTTCTCTAAATCCCACCTTGCTCCTTTTCAGTGTCTACAGGTTCTTCTCTCAGGCCCCAAACACCAAAAAACTGACCGACTCATTTGGAGGCAGGTCTTACTTTGCCTAACCGAGAGAAGGCAGAGGGCAAAGGACCAGCGTGGGGACACGAGTCAGGACCTGAGACAGAGTCTGCCATGCTGAGAGGCACAATGAACCACATTCCCAGCGGCCATTTAGATGCAATGTCGTAAGAGTCAGGAGCAAGAGGGGAGAGCAGAGATTCAGTGGTTAAACAGGAGCAAAGATAAGCTTCACAGACCCCCAAACTCAGATTTTAATTTCAACTTTGAGAGCTCTTACCTCAGAAAGTTAGCAAGCCCCACTCCAAGCTGGCCAAGACCCCCTGGATAAAGAAGAAAAAAGTGAAACTTCAATTTAAATCGAACCAGTTCAATTATTCCCAGGATGTAATAACAGAATAAAACTCCACTGGTAATCTTAGCTAATTAGGTAAAGCCCCAGGATGGCCTGATGGAGTTGAATCACCTTCTCCGAGCTAGGTCATAGACGAGTACAGATAAGATGAGTTTCAGAGACAGAACATTCTTGAGCCGAGCGATGGCTGAGGGGAAGTCAGGGAACAGGGAGAGAACGGTCACAGGAGAGCAGGAGCATCTCCCAGCCAGGAGCACACTACCAGCTTTGGCTTTGTTATTTGATGGGCTATGAAGCTTGTCTCCTATGGGTACCAGAACACTAATAGTAGCCACATGTAATAGTTTTTTTTTTTTAAAGAAACTTTTTATTCTGCATTGGGGTATACCCGATTAACAACGTTGTCATAGTTTCAGGTGGACAGCAAAGGGACGCAGCCACACGTATCCACGTACCCATTCTCCCCCAAACTCCCCTCCCATCCAGGCTGACATTGAGCAGCGTTCCATGTGTCATATAGTAGGTCGTGGTTGGTTATCCATTTTAAATACAGCAGTGTGTTCACATTGATCCCTAACTGTCCCTTCCCCTCATCCTTCCCACCCTACCCTGATAATCATAAGTTTGTTATCTAAATCTGAGTCTGCTTCTATTTTGTAAATAAGTTTATTTGCAAGATATAATAGTTGGATATCAACCTCTGGTGGGATTATCCAGAGCACTCTCCTCCAGTAGACCTGCAGTGGAATAGGAATGGAGAAAGAAGGCAAAAACCAAGAAGTCGCCTGAAAAAAACAGTAGATAACTGGGTGGGTTAGGAGCTGCTAAGAATATTAAACAAATGATTACAGCATCTTAATCTGGATGCTTACAAATGCCATTGGTGGACATGGGAGAGCTGGGGGTCTAGGAACACATTTAGGGGAATACAACCCTAAATTCCATTTTGGGAGAAAGTAATCAGGCAGGAAGATGCAGACTGTGGGATCTCCTGTAATCACGTGTAAACATGTGGCTGAAACCAGCATGCTGATGGTAACACCTGGAGGGTGCTTTGTTGGTGGCGGGAGGAGGGACTCAGAGACACAGAAGATGCTGGGAGAGTCAGGGAGGGAGGCGCTAAGGGAACAGACCTCACTCGAAACCCATTTACAGCAGAGGAGGAGGTGGCAGCGAGAGAAAGGTGCACACACTGAGGAAGGGAAGATGGATAAGGACGTGAAGTCAAGGCATGAAACTCTGGCAAACAGAAGACAATAAAATGTGCTAATCAAATCAGCGGTGGGCTTGAGACAGCTGGAAGGACTTGTGGGCAGACGGTCAAATTTGCAGTGAGCAGATGCAGAACCGGGGGTTGGGGGGACAGGAGATGCCAGTCTGTGGACAATGAGATGCGGGCTCCATGAGGTCACGGCGAGAAGTCCCCTGAGCCCCGGGCAGGCCCTGGCTATCTTCTCCACCTCCAAGACACAAATGTGCAGTAACTCCTGGCCAGAGGAGCCTGGCCAAAGAAAGATGCGCCGGACTCCAGAGTCCACGTTTTGTCCACACACCTTGGATCTCGAGCAGGAAAGGGGAACCAAGTCCCAGGATAGCTTTCTCATCCCCAGGTTCCCAGGTCCCTTCTTCAGATGACAAGAAATTCGGGCAGGGAAACCAAGCCCCGTCAACAGTGACAAAATAAACACCAGGGATTTGTACAATTCAGGAGGAAGCCAAGAGTGGGAAGGGAGTTTCTGAAGAATACATGTTACCTGGTGGTATGTCAGACATTCCAAAAGCGAACATACAGTCACACAAAGAAAATAATGAAGCTACAAAGGTGAGAGAAAGAAAAAAAAAAAACCCAACCTGTAATTAAGACACGCTGCTGGTCTGCTCCCAAGAATGAAGTGGAGTGGAAGTTGGCATCCATTGGAATCTGCCGAGGGGAGGTGCCCAGAAACCGACTGGGCAGGACAGGAGCCCGGCAGCCACAGGCCGGGTTCTGCAGCATCCAGCAGGCAACCCGCCGCAACATCCGAACAACTGGCATGGTCTCTGAGACACACCTGTAACACAAAAGGAGCGGAGTTCAGAAAAGACACACGCATCCCAAGGTTCATGCAGCACCATTTATAGTAACCAAGACACGGACGCAATCTAAGTGTCCATCAACAGATGAATAGTTAAAGAGGATGTGCTTCATATATACACAAGGGAATATCACTCAGCCATAAAAAAGAACGAAGGGCTTCCCAGGTGGCTCTAGGAGTAAAGAACCCACTTCCCAGTGCAGGAGACTGAAGAGATGCAGGTTCGATCCCTGTATCAGGAAGATCCCCTGGAGAACGGCATGGCAACCCGCTCCAGTACTCTTGCCTAGAGAATGGACAGAGGACAGAGGAGCCTGGTGGGCTACAGTCCATAGGGTCGCACAGAGTCGGACATGGCTGAAGCAACTTAGCACTCAGAAAAGAATGAAACAATGCCATTTGCAGAAACATGGATGGACCTAGAGAGTATCATACTGTGTGAAGTCAGTCAGAAAAAGAAAGACAAATATCGTATGATATCATACGTGGAATCTAAAATATGATGCAAAAAAAAATCTACAAAACAAAAACAGATTCACAGATATAGAGAACAGACTTGAAGTTGTCAAGGAGGAGCCGGTAGGGAAGGGAAGGAATGGAGTTTGGGATTAGCACAGGAAAACATCTTATGGAAAAACCGGAATGAATTTTTTGGCCAACGTGATACTCTATATAGGATGGATAAACAACAAGCTCCTTCTGTAGAGCAGGAACTATATTCAATATTTTGTGACAAACCATAATGAAAAATAATATATATATATGTATGTATAACTGAGTCACTTGCTATATAGCAGAAATTAACACATTATAAATCAACTATACTTCAATAAAATTTTAATAAACAAAAAAGCAGAGTTCAACATGTAACTGCTTACCTTCCAGACCCCTCAAGACACAAACCATGTAACCATGACTAACACCAAGATCGCCAGCTCCCAAGCAAAGCCATGCCCTGGATTCATGAACCAAACCCCGCTGAGAGCGGGGCCAGGGAGCCAATCTAGAGACGACCGTGAGCCCAGCCCCGTGAAAAGGGACAAACGTTGCTCATGCAAAGTTCAGGCAAACAAAGGCTGGCTGAGATTTAGCACTGGAGCCGCAAGTGCTGACGACAATGGGATCTAAAGTCACAGTGGAGGTTACTGTGTACAGAGCTGTCCATGCCAGGAACACCAAGTCATGGATCCAAGTGAAAGCCTCCAATCTTCACAACCATTACCATCTGTCCACATACCACTGAAGTGCAAATAGGTCCCGGACTAAATAACACAGCACCCTATGAGACTCAGATGTTCACATCTGAGTGCTAACTCAGACATTATCTTAAGGATGATCCAGACTAGAAAAGCAGATCGCTAAGGTAAAAAGGCCCCCAGCAGTACTGAGTAAGCCGTGACTAATTTCTGTTTCACTGCCATCTCTTAAGAGAGGATAATTTAGAGAGCCATTTTCTCCCCTCTTCCAAGATCATGTGTATTTTACTGCAGTCCAGTTCCTCTTCCTTGCCAACTTTATGCAAGGTGAGCATGTCACAAGAGTAGATCAGAGTGCAGGGCGTACTCTACCGGTTCAAACAGCAACCTTCCTGCCCACCCTCCCTAAGGTCAGGTCTTTGCTCTCTGCACACTGCCCTGTGGCCTCCACCTCTGTCAGAGGTCAGATTTCCAACAGCACTGGGAGATGAAACTTCAGACAATGTATGTTAGTTTAGCAACGTGGACAATTCATGACTATTACTATTCTACAACTATCACTAGCTAACATGTATTGCTCAATACAGGCCACAGGCCCATGAATGCCTTTCTGCATTATAGCATTTAACCATCGTAACCATCACCCATCTCAGGGAACCCAGTTTTTAACCATCAAGCAGCACTACGGTCCCTGTTATGGGATGGCTTTGATTAACAATGCATATACATTAAAAACAAAACCAAAAAGCCCTCCACCCATCTACAGCATGTAGCTTTTCCAAGTCAAGATTATTATCTTGCCATTTCCAAGTTCAGTTGAATGCTTTTAAGGTAGCAGCTCTCACATTTTCTGGTCTCAGAACTCCTTTTGTTGTTCAAGTTGCTAAGTCGTGTCCAACTCTTTGTGACCCATGGACTGTAGCACACCAGGCTCCTCTATCTAGTGTTAATATAAATGTATTTTATGAAAATACATCTTCCAAAACAAAAAAACATCCTGAGCAGAGTGCCACTGTTTTACATTTACTAATCTCTTTGATGTTTTCCTTAATAGAAAAACAACTGGGTTTCTGCACCTGCTTCTAACTCAATCTGTTGCTTTGATTGAAGTAAATGAAGCAAATCCAGACTCACAAAGGAGCAGTGTCTTAAAAGCCTTCTCAGATAATTCTGGATACTCACCTTTGATATCCAGAACTCAACACATAGTAGTTTTTTTTTAAAGTTAGCTGCAACACAGAATCTGAAGATATTATCATGAAATTTTTGTACCTGTAACATTAGAACCCACTAGTATATCTAATGCTTTGAACAGATCTTTTATTCCTGTATGATTTTACAATTCCATGCATTGGTCTTTCGGAAAATACTCATTCAGTGAGTTATGCAGAGCTTCTGACTGCTAACACACTTGACTGTACAATTCCCCAAAGTTATACTAGTTAATGACACTGATCTCATCAGAAAATTCCTAAGTATTGGGAAGAAGTCAAGTTCAGAATAGTAGATATACAAGTTAACCTGCAACAGATACCATTGGTTGTTTCCTTGACAGGCTCACTAGGTTCTTTTTTTTTTAATGAAAATGTTTGCTGATTTTCCAGGTATGAATAATCATAGTTCGTCAGTCATTCTTTCAGGTAAAACTAGTACTCTATAAAAAAAAAGTGACCCTGCAAGTGGCCAAAATAGCTCAGTTGGGAGAGCGTTAGACTGAAGAAAAAAAAAGTGACCAGTTCAGCTCACAATTCAATCACACAAAATGCTTTGTCTCAAAACAACCATCATATTTTGATACACAACAAGTACACCCACTTACCACATGATACACAAAAAAGATATATCTCAAGGTTAAGGTTTAATAAAAATTAATCACTTTTTACTGTTTCATAAAGGGCATTCTTAAGTAAGGGGCTTCCCTGGTGGCTCAGTGGTAAAGAATCCGCCTGCAGGAGACACGGGTTGGATCCCTGGGTTGGGAAGATCCCCTGGAGAAGGAAATGGCAACCCACTCCAGTATTCTTGCCTGAAAATCCCACGGACAGAAGAGCCTGGTGGGCTACAGTCCACAGGATTGCAAAAGAGCCAGACACAACTCAGGGGCTAAACAACAAGAGCAACAACAGTCCTTAAGTTTTCCACTTTTAATTTTTCTACTGGAAAGCAGATGGCAGTGAAGAATACCGTGACTTCCAGGACCACGTGGTGCCACTGCCTTGCTTCCTGCAGAGGGACCAGTACTTTCGGCCACTGCGGCTGGCGCACTGTCAGTGAAAACTCAATAGTTATTCCAGGATAAACCATGAAATTCACAAAAGCAATTCTATACCAAAGACTTGGGCACTATTTGTGTTTGCTGTCAAACATTCACTAAAAAGATAGTCTTTGATGATTGGTTTGGCGTTGATAAGTGTATGAAGACAAACAGAATGGTAAGTCCAGCCATGACCACAGATTCTTCCACTTGTAAGATATATACTTCTACTGTCAGTCTTCATGTTTGCAGCTAAGTCTCTGACAAGTTACTGTATTATCAGGCAGTGGCGGTGCTGAGTTTTTCCCATGCTTTTTCATACAAACAAGGATTTATTGTTTCTCTAGCCACTGCAATTTGATAACCTATCTTGTCATACTTCAATAGTTTTTTCCTTTTCTAGTTTGGCAAGCTGTAACAAATAATTTTTGGCTTTTAAAGAGATCATCCTATCTATACTTCATTCATTCAGAACGGTTGGTCTCAGAATAATGCTATTGCCACCAAAATATTACTCAAAACATTCTGTGGCATCAGACACACAAGCTAAATTTCTAACATCTGTAAAACCTGAGGAAAGCGTTCATATTTTCATGTATTATTTAATTTTGTATATTTATCTGGAGAAAAATTCCTCTTTCCATGATTCAGAGAACTCTTGTGCCATTTCTTTTTAGCATTTATACACATAGATGGTATAACTTTGAGTTGAAAAAAATCAAGTCCTCTAATAGCCCTCCTTTTAAGCCAATGATGTATCCTTAAATTAAAAAAAATAAATTAAAATAAACTTTTTGTTATTTTTCCATGTAGGTAAAGGCTCAACTTAGAATTTCAAAGTAATGACATATTGATATTAAAAGAAAATGGGCTCCAAAGATAACAGCAGATATAACAGCATGTAGCTAATAAAAATGCATAGAAGTGATAAGAACAAATGGAGTTTATCTCTGAAAATGCACATATTTATACTTTAAGCTTGCTATCCTTAGAAGATTCTAGAAACACAAGAGTACAGAAGCACACACCCCATTAGACCAGCGGAAAAGCTCATCACAAGCCTCTATGTGGCCTCTAGAAGATTCTACCACATATCTGAGAGAGAAACAATGAAAAAGGCAGAAAAACTTCTGAGTATTACTGTAAAAATAGCCTTGACCTCATGGACCTTACAAAGGTCTCAGGGAACCCCAGGGTTCCCCAGATTACACTTGAGAATAACTGTTCTAGAGTAAGACTTGCTTTGCCAAGATAGTTATCAAACTTACAAATGGAAACCATCAAAGATGACTGGAGATCAAATGAAAGTCCATAGACTTTCTCCCCTAAGCACTTTGCTTACTTTAATTCCAAAGGATGAAAAAGAAACAGGCCATCAGACTTTCCCCCTTAAATAATTGAGCATCTCCCCAGCGCAAGCCTTGCTAGGGTGGTTGTTATACAAACCTTCCCATCTCCAGGCATCTACCTTTCTGCCCTAACCATAGCAGAGCTCAAGAAAGCCGTGGCATGGTGAAGAGAGTAAGAGAGATGCAGACTCTGAGCCCAACTGACTGTGACTATTGGGACATGGAGCAACTGGTGAGGAATCGAGAAGAATAACACGGACCTCTAATTTGTGCATGAGCTTACTGGAGGAGCAGATCAGGTAAGAAGACAAACGAGCTTGGTTTTGGACATGTTGGTTTTAGGTGCCAGGAGCCAGTAAGGCTGCCTCTCCCAGGGAGCTATGAGTCCCACTGAGCAGTTCCTAATGCATGTGAGAATTCAAATACCATGTCAAACAGGCAGGCAGGAAAGAGAAGTATCAGGGGTTTGTCTACACCACAATAAACAGAATGTCCCCTGTTTCCAGAGAACATTACTTCCATTTCTTGGGGAAAAAAACTGTAATTCAATTGTGATTTCTCTGAAGACAGATAATTCTATTTCAAAAATATTAAAAGAAACTCTAATTTGGAATATTGAAAACCAAGAAAATAGACCTTTTCTTCAGAGGATGCATCATCGGTTTCCCTTAATGTTCTTGCTGTCTTGTGATCTTCCCAACTCTCAGCTCCCATCATTCTCAGCCACAGAGATGTCAGGGAGTGTGTGACGGGAGGATTCCTACGTGCTCTCTCTCATGAGTCCTTTGTCCCTCTTCAAGCGGAACAGCACGCTGCTCCCAGGGACTGAGGTCATTGTGTGAGGCAGACTTGGGTCTCCTTTAGTAAACATTCTCTTTTTGACAAAATTGCTTAGTCTTGCTCCCCCTTCATGAGATATGGATTGTCTCCTGAACTTGTGACTAGGATTACCCCTTGTCCCCTTGGTAACGGTTACTGTATGTTTGGTTTTCTGATCTCTATCATTCCCGAAAGAAGTTTCTTGTACCACAGCTTATATATACTCATAGAAGAATCATTAAAGCACCTTTGCTCCATCAGAGCTTAGGTCCCCGGGTCTTTTTTTGTCTCTCTCTCTTTCTCTCTTTTACTTTCTTATCGTTGACTCCGTACCACCAGGTTCCGGTCCATTAAAGGACCCCAACACAGAGATAGTAAATAAAAATGTATTAGGTCATGTCTCCAGCACATTCAGTATGAAGCTACAAGTATCCAGCTCCCAACAGATGAATGGATAAAGAAAATGTGGTATATACATGTGATGGAATATTACTTAGCCTTGAAAAAGGATATCCTGTCAAATGCTACAACATGGATGAACCTGGAGGACATTATGCTGACTGAAATAAGCTGGTCACAAAGGCCAAATACAGTATGATTCCACCCATATGAGTTACATGAGTTACCTAAAGTAGTCAAAAAGCATAGAAACAGGAAGTGGAAATTTAGTTGCCAAGGGGACGGGAGAAACGGAGAGGGGATACGAGTGCTTAATTAACAGGCACAGCTTTCATTTCACAGGATAAAAAAGTTTTAGAGATCCATTGCACAACACTGAATACACCTGGCAGTACTGAATTGTACTCTTAAAAATGGTAAGAGGGCAAATTTTATGTTATGTGATTAATTTACCAAATTTTTAAAACTCCAGACCCAAGAAATGGTCAGTGCATACATATATTACTGGGGAGCTAGAAACTTCACCCAGTGTAGATCAATGCTGCCCCAGAGACCCACAAAACCCCTAGCCAGTTCAAACTCCCAAGCCCTTGGTCCCACCAATCCCCTTAAATGGTTCTTTGCCCTCTGCTTATAAACCAGCTGAAACCTAGCATTCTCATCCAGCTTTCACCTTTCCTTCCAGTCTCAGGGGTCTCCAGAGTGTTTATACTGCTCCAAACCTACATCCCCACCCTCTCCTAGCAGGCCTTCTTGATCCACACTCAGTGAAACTGCTTTCACCAAAGGTCAGTCATTGCCCAGTTGACAACTTCCTGGCCCCAGGACCCTCTCCCAGGGCTGACCATGCCCATCTTCATCTCCCCTGAGTTCTCCCACCTCTCACTCTGCTTTAAGGATCAATAACGCTTATAACTGCTTATTTGCAAGGCAGTCTTGGCTTTATATCCTCCCGTTCATTAAATCATAAAAAATTCATAAAAATAAATGTATCCTCTTTTTTTTTTTTTTGGCTGCACCTTATGACATTCTGGATCTTAGTTCTCCCATCAAGGACTGAACCTGTACCCTCGGCAGTGGACACAGGGATGCTTAACAACTGGACCACCAGAGAAGTCCCCAAACATGTACTCTTCATAGTAACGATCTAACAGGAAAATCTGGCACCTCAACTATTGAGCGCTGAGGCAGCATCTGCTTTCCCGAACTCTTATTTAAGCCTCACAGTAACTCTGAAGCTGGGATCTTTTCTCCATTTTGCAGAATGAATTGACCCGCCCAAGGTCAGGCACATTATTAATTACCAAAAGGCAAGGGGTTGCAAACCATGTCCGTTGAGTCTCAAACCCTCCTGCCAGCACCCCCACTCCTCCCTGCCAAGAGAAAACATCGGGTACCTAAGAGAGGGGACAAAGAGGGAGCATCCTCGTGGTGGCGAAGGGGCCACCTTCCCCGCTGCCCCTCCTCCCCTGCAGCTCGGCTCCTCCTCCTCCTCGCCCCTCCCCAGGAGAAGAGTACCCACCAGCACCCGGGGTTCAAGGCCAGACACCGCCCTCCCTCCAGCGCGAGCCGGCGTACACCAACCTCGCCAACCTCAAGAATCCCCATCCTTAGAAAGGGGACACCACATGCTGACAGGATTTAATAAAAAGCAATTTATAAAAGCACTTATTTAGCAAACTGCTAAAGACTCCATCAACCAGCTGGTAAAGTCTAGACTTAACGTGGGGATGATCTGAAAGCCAGAAAGGGTCGTGGGGGAAAAATCCTGGAGCTCTCGGCGCGAGCTACAGAGGGTCTCAGAGACAGACCTGGCCCTGCGGAGCGGGCGCCCCGCACATTCCCCCCAGTGAACACTGGCCTAAGAGACCCTAAAAGACGTGGAGACAAGGGCCGCTCGCGGATCTCCAGCCTTAGCCTCCCACTTTCCTTTGGAAAAGTTCTGGGGGGCCTACCCTCCAGGGAAGATGACTGGATAAACCGGTTTTATGAGAAAAACCGCTCCTGGCAGGGGTGCCCTTTCAAAACTTAGGAAGGGCCGGGAGCCACGCCTGTCGATTCCTGCAGTACCCCGACCCTCCGTCGGCCTCCCAGTTCCGCAGCGACCGCTGGGGCCCCGCGATCGCCCCGGGGAGCTGAGTCTGGGGCGCCGGGCCTTGTCACACCTATCGGGCCAGTGGGGGGCAGGGAGGTCAGGCAGTCCCGCGGCGTCAGCCTCCGTTTCAAAGAGGCTCAGTTCGCAGGATCAGCCGCGGGGGAACATCCAGCCCCACCGCACTGACCTTCCGAGGCAGCTGCCCAGAGATGCTGCGCCGCTGCGGCGCTGGAGACGCACGTGGCACGGAGACAGCGCGCAGAGCAGAAAGCCCAGCTGGCCCTTGGCGCACAGCGCCTTTATCCTCTCTGCGCGCAAACCCGCCCCCAGACGCACCAATCTCCTTCTTCGGTCCTAGCAGCCTTACGTCAGCGTAGGGTTACCGCGGGGGAGGGCACCGGTTGCCACGGTAACCGACATCGCGGCGACAGCCCCTCTCGCGGGTTCCGCCTCCCACCTTTCTTTAGCAGAGGTCGCGCGCTGCCAGCCGAGCTTTCGAATCCAGGGAGCGGCGTCCCCGGTTTCGGCAGAGCGAGACCGCAGGTCTTCGCGTCGGACTGTGCAGGTGAGGGTAGCTCAAGAGCCTCCCAGCGCACGGAACCTCGGCCCTCCGGAGCCCCAGGGCACAAGCTCATTCTGGCGATTAGCGGAGGACTAGGGGAAGAATGCGGGACGCAGAAAGGACTGGCGGAGTATACCTGGGGACCAGAGTCAGGAGATTCGGAAGGAAGAGACCTTGAGCGACTCATTTCATCTTGGTTTCCCACGTGGGAAACTGATGCGAAATTGGATGACCTCCAAGGCCAAGGGGACCAGCAGACTCAGCATCACCTAGGAGCTTGTTCGGTTCCGTGTGAGCATGTGCTGTTCTTCCTGCTCGCAGGGTGGGAAAAGCCTTCCTGTGAAGTATGTCACTCTCTACCTCTCTCTTTTCAGATTGATCAAAGGCATTGTAACCTCAAATGAGACACTTAAGTCGTCATTTATAATGTAAGCTGTACATTTGGGATCATGTCTTTTATCTCTAGTGGCACAATGCCTAGCTCAATATAATATTTGTTGAAAAAAGAAATAGTTTTCCTTTTAGAATTTGGGTTAAATTTTGCTGGGTGCGGGCTTCCCTGGTGGCTCAGTGGTAAAGATTCTGCCTGCAGTGCAGGAGACCCAGGTTCCATCCCTGGTTTGAGAAGATCCCCTGGAAAAGGAAATGACAACCCACTCAGGTATTCTTGCCTGGAGAATCCCATGGACGGGAGCCTGGCAGGCTACAGTCCATGGGGTCAAACAGTCAGACACGACTGGAGCAACCTAGCACAACGACTCTGCTGTTTGGTGTCTCACCTCTGATGGTCTTTGCTTTTCATTCAGTTTATCCGCTGATACTGAGCAGCACCCACTGTGCATCACGGACTCTGCTTGTTGCTCAAGATGCAGGAGTCCTGTATCGGTTGCTGCCTGCTGCTGCTGCCAAGTCACGTCAGTCGTGTCCAACTCTGTGTGACCCCATAGACGGCAGCCCACCAGGCTCCCGTCCCTGGGATTCTCCAGGCAAGAACACTGGAGGGGCTGCCATTTCCTTCTCCAATGCATGAAAGTGAAAAGTGAAAGTGAAGTCGCTCAGTCGTGTCCGACTCTTCGCAACCCCATGGACCGCAGCCTACCAGGCCTCTCTGTCCGTGGGAATTTCCAGGCAAGAGTACTGGAGTGGGGTGACATTGCTGCCTAAATAGTGGGAAAAATTTCAGTTTAGTTCAGCCGCTCAGTCGTGTCTAACTCTTTGGGACCCCGTGGACTGCAGCATGCCAGACCTCCTTGTCCATCACCAGCTCCTGGAGTTTACTCAAACTGATGTGCATTGAGTCCGTGGTACCATCCAACCATCTCATCCTCTGTCGTCCCCTTCTCCTCCCCCCTTCAATCTTTCCCAGCATGAGGGTCTTTTCAAATGAGTCAGTTCTTTGCATCAGGTGGACAAAGTATTGGTTTCAGCTTCAGCATCAGTCCTTCCAGTGAATATTCAGTACTGATTTTCTTTAGGATGGACTGGTTGGATCTCCTTGCTGCCCAAGGGACTCTCAAGAGTCTTCTCCAACACCACAGTTCAAAAGCATCAATTCTTTGGCACTCAGCTTTCTTTATAGTCCAACTCTCACATTCATACACGACTACTGGAAAAACCATAGCTTTGACTAGACGGACCTTTGTTGGCAAAATAACATCTCTGCTTTTTAATATGCTGTCTAGGCTGGTCATAGCTTTTCTTCCAAGGAGCAAGCGTCTTTTAATTTCATGGCTGCAGTCACCATCTGTAGTGATTTTGGAGCTCAGAAAAATAAAGTCTGTCACTGTTTCCCCATCTATTTGCCATGAAGTGATGAGACCAGATGCCATGATCTTAGTTTTCTGAATGTTGAGTTTTAAGCCAACTTTTTCACTCTCCTCTCTCACTTTCAAGAGGCTCTTTAGTTCTCCTTCACTTTCTGCCATAAGGGTGGTGTCATCTGCATATCTGAGGTTATTGATATTTCTCTTGGCAATCTTGATTCCAACTTGTGCTTCATCCAGCCTGGCATTTCTCATGATGTACTCTGCATAGAAGTTAAATAAGCAGGGTGACAATATACAGCCTTGACCCACTCCTTTGCCGATTTGGAACCAGTCTGTTGTTCCATGTCCAATTCTAACTGTTGCTTCTTGACCTTGTTAATAATGCACATTTGAGGCTGCACCTCAGATTTGCTGAGTCAGAATCTCTGCGTTGGGACTCTTGCGAGAACTGTGGTTTCACAAGCTCTCTAGATGATGATGATATGTGCTAAAGTTGAGAAGCACTGATGTGGGGCAGTGGTTCTCACTTTGCTGCAGATTAGAATCAGGGGGAAGTGATTGAAATAAATCAGTTACGTTGTGTGGAGGGGGAAGGGCTGCAGGACGTCCAAGCAGGAGTATTTTTTAAAGCTTTTTGAGTAATCCCCACGTGCTGTCAAGGTGATAACCACGGGTATACCCTCAAGGTATACCTCCAAGTGTAGCCCCTGGAGAAAGCAGCCCCCAGCCAGACCTACTGAATCTCAGTCTGCATTTCTAAGGGGCTCTCAGAGTGGTTTTTATGCATGTGAGGGTTTTGGAAAAACATCTGTAAAGCCTCCTCCAACATTAAGAATCTATGATTTTGTGAAGTATGTCTTTCTGTTTTACAGACTCTTAGAAGGCCCCTTTCTTCACCTTTTTCTCTTTGACATGATCTTCATTATGGGTCTTTAGTGCACTCGAATTTTGAAATTTTAATTAGACTTTTGGCCTCTCGAGAGACCTAGGAGATTATCAAGGCCACTGTGCCTGTCTGACAGAGGTGCAGCCCCACCTAAACAGGTGAAGAAATTCTCGAGAGACCAGGGGGACCCTAAAAACTGACTCAGCCATTGGGTCACAGCCCTTTCTAATACACCAAATCATATCATGAGGCGTTACTTTTGGTTTTCCACAAACAGCATGGTGAGGTTGGAGATGATACTGAGCTTGCTTTGAGGGGCTGGAGGCAGGGATGTTTCAGAGTGAAGCTGCCCACTGAAGATGCTGCCAGTTTGGGAGGGGAAAGTGAGGAAGCGTACATTCAACCTTTGCTCCTGAGGACGGGGCAAGAAGTAAGGGTGATTCCCAAGGGACTGAAAGGTGAGTGGTTTCTGGGGTGGATGAAAAATGTTGTCTGCCGTATCAGTCCATGAAGGATGTTGCAGTCACCAAGCCAGCAGCCACGGGCAGATGCCTGGACTGTTCACCCTGAGGGGACCCAGGATGGCAGAAAGCAGGATGCTGGCCCCAGATAGCTGAGGTGCAAATCAAAGGGATGATTTCAATGAACCCAACCTCTTGGATCTTCCTATACTTAGAAAAGCACTAAATTCTTTAACTTGACGTTTGGCTTTTTTTTTTTTAAATAAACAGTAGTCTTTTGATGTTCTGACTACTTGGCTTTTGTTGCAAAACTTCTCTACACCCTGGCTTCTCCCTGACCTCTTTGGAGCAGCCCCTCAGAGCAATCTGAGGCTGCCTTCTGGGCTTAAGTCCTCAGAAAATTCTCCAAATAAAACATGATTCTCAACTTTTAGGCTGTGCATTTCTTTTAGTCCACAGTTCTGATGACTACGAAGGGACCCAAACAGACTTCTCTCCTTCACCTGAACTCGACGAGGACCTGGAGCTTGGTGCCAGCAGAGGCCTCTTGGGCCCATCCGCCTCTTCAGAGACTCCAGAGGAATCTGGGTGAGTGTCTCCTGGTTCTTGAATCTCTTGTTATTGGCTGATGATCCTAAGTTTTATTCAGTGGTATTTAAATTCTCTGGAGGAGTCAGTTACCCTTGAAACTTAAGTTTCAAGAAGAGGTATCTGTGTTATCCTCAGAAAGATGCGGGGAAGATTTTTGCTCAGTTTAGACACCGAGAAGTTCATCCTCAGTTGAAAGACTGGGATGACTTCGCTCAATTGAAAGTCACTGGGTAGGGTTGGACCGGGTAACTAAGTGGAAAGCTGGCATCATTTTTCCTTGAATTGGTAGTTGGAATACTTTGAATAGAGTTTGTTGAAATAAATGTGATCTCAACAAACCAACCCTGGTATGGGAAACAATGCTTTCAAAAGAAAAAGGAACGATAGATTCAGTTCAGTTCAGTCGCTCAGTCGTGTCTGACTCTTTGGGACCCCGTGGACGGTAGCATCCCAGGCCTCCCTGTCCATCGCTAGTTCCCGGAATCTACTCAAACCCATGTCCAGTGAGTCAGTGATGCCATCCAACCACCTCATTCTCTGTCATGCCTTTTCCTCCTGCCTTCAAGCTTTCCCAGCATCAGGGTCTTTTCAAATGAGTCAGTTCTTCGCATCAGGTGGACAAAGTATTGGTTTCAGCTTCAACATCAGTCCTTCCAGTGAATATTCAGGACTGATTTTCTTTAGGATGGACTGGTTGAATCTCCTTGCTGCTCAAGGGACTCTCAAGGGTCTTCTCCAACACCACAGTTCAAAAGCATCCATTCCATTCTTCGGCACTCAGCTTTCTTTATAGTCCAACTCTCACATCCATACACGACTACTGGAAAAACCATAGCTTTGACTAGACGCACCTTTGTTGGCAAAGTAATGTCTCTGCTTGTTAATATGTTCTCTAGGCTAGTCATAGCTTTTCTTCCAAGGAGCAAGCGTCTTTTAATTTCATGGCTGCAGTCACCATCTGTAGTGATTTTGGAGCTCAGAAAAATAAAGTCTGTCACTATTTCCCCATCTGTTTGCCATGAAGTGATGGGACCAGATGCCATGATCTTAGTTTTCTGAATGTTGAGTTTTAAGCCAACTTTTTCACTCTCCTCTTTCACTTTCATCAAGAGGCTCTTTTAGTGCTTTCTGTCATAAGGGTGGTGTCATCTGCATATCTGAGGTTATTGATATTTCTCCCAGCAATCTTGATTCCAGCTTGTGCTTCTTCCAGCCCAGCGTTTCTCATGCTGTATTCTGCATATAAGTTAAATAAGCAGGATGACAATATACAGCCTTGATGTACTCCTTTGCCGATTTGGAACCAGTCTGTTGTTCCATGTCCAGTTCTAACTGTTGCTTCCTGACCTGCATACAGATTTCTCATGAGGCAGGTCAGGTGGTCTGATATCCCCAGCTCTTTCAGAATTTTCCACAGTTTGTTGTGGTCCACACAGTCAAATGCTTTGGCATAGTCAATAAAGCAAAAGTAGATGTTTTTCTGGAACTCTCTTGGTTTTTCAATGATCCAGCAGATGTTGGCAATTTGATCTCTGGTTCCTCTGCCTTTTCTAAATCCAGCTTGAACATCTGGAAGTTCACGGTTCACGTACTGTTGAAGCCTGGCTTGGAGAATTTTGAGCATTACTTTACTAGTGTGTGAGATGAGTGCAATTGTGCAGTAGTTTGAGCATTCTTTGGCATTGCCTTTCTTTGGGATTGCAATGAAAAATGACCTTTTCCATTCCTGTGGCCACTGCTGAGTTTTCCAAATTTGCTGGCATATTGAGTGCAGCACTTTCACAGAATCATCTTTTAGGATTTGAAATAGCTCAACTGGAATTCTATCACCTCCACTAGCTTTGTTCATAGTGATGCTTCCTAAGGCACACTTGACTTCACATTCCAGGATGTTTGGCTCTAAGTGAGTGATCACACCATTGTGGTTATCTGGGTCATGCAGATCTTTTTTGTATAGTTCTTCTGTGTATTCTTTCCACCTCATCTTAGTATCTTCTGCTTCTGTTAGGTCCATACCATTTCTGTCCTTTATTGAGTCCATCTTTGCATGAAATGTTCCCTTGGTATCTGTAATTTTCTTGAAGAGACCTATAGACTTTCCCATTCTATTGTTTTCGTTTCTTTCTTTGCATTGATCGCTGAGGAAGGCTTTCTTGTCTCTCCTTGCTATTCTTTGGAACTCTGCAGTCAGATGGGCATATCTTTCCTTTTCTCCTTTGCTTTTCACTTCTCTTCTTTTCACAGCTATTTGTAAGGCCTCCTCAGACAGCCATTTTGCATTTTTGCATTTCTTTTCCTTAGGGATGGCCTTGATCCCTGTATCCTGTATAACGTCACGCACTTCCATCCACAGTTCTTCAGGTACTCTATCAGATCTAACCATAGATTGCCAGCCTCCAACTAATACCCCAGCCAGGTTTATGTATGTCCAAAATTTAAAGTACTTACTTGAGAATTAAAGAAAATCTCGCCCCCAAAATGACTAAGATGGGGTTCTTTTTACTGCATGTGCAGTTAACATTTTGCATATGTTTGAGAACTTGGTCTCTGCCATCCAAAAGATATAGTGGTGTGTACTTTTGGCCGTCAACAGAATAGACTGGGATTCTGAGCAGTCCTTATCCGACTGTCTGAACTCTCAGGGACTTTTTGCCATTTTTAACCTTCCTTGCATCAGGAAGTGCGTTACTTTCATAGGCTGTTTTTGGGAATAAACTTTCTGCATCTTGTTTAGGCGACATCATTTATACTCTGTTGTGGGGAAGCCTCTTGGATCTTGTTGATTTGAGTCACAATTAAGATATATCTCAGTATCGGCCAGATGATGAATCCTTTACATTGGAAAAACTCTGGTAAATTCTTAGAGAGTGCTCAATATAAACAACTGTTTTATTGGTGTCTCACTTAAAAAAAAATTAACAGGTGAAAAAAATACATGGTTATTTTTTTAACTCCCTTAATTTAAAACAAACAAGAAAACCACCTTGAGAATTCTTATTTGTGGCTTCCTCTTTCCCTCAATGGGTCTTACCAATGCTAATATAAGATGATAATTAACATTAATTAGATTAACAGCATAAGTGAAAAAACTGAAGGGAAATGTAGAGACTTTATCCAACCAGGTGGACATTTTAAAGGGACTTGTTCCAAATGGATAAAGAAATCTTTAGTTATTTTAAAGCTAGAGAAGTAAAATTGACATTAATAGGATTAAATCAAAGACTTGATACAACACTAACTAAGGTTGCATGGGCAAAAGGAACCCCATATTAGTCCTCAACATTAAAGGGCCCCAAACAAGTCTTCTCCATTTACCCCAGCTTAAAAATATATATGGCTGTAAGAAAATTAGACTGATACACCTGACCAGTGATCACTTGGGACCACAGTTAGATCGATTAATCAAGTTATAAGATTGACAAAAGGACCTGAGTCTCTTGACTTAAACCCTCACTGTGGACCCCAGAAACTTTTATACAAAATAGATAAAATCGTCAGGGGATTAAAAAGTGAGGAAAGCTCTAGGACTCTGTAAAACTAAGGCTTGTTGACTGAGTCCTAAAGGAAACTAAAATATGTAGAGTTAAGATTAAAGTTTGCAAAATTTGGTGTGTTTAAATGGTGTGTTTATATAAGATGGTTACTGTCTTTTGCTTAATTACACTGGGGAATAAACATGTTTCACTGGGGAATACTACACCAAATAGATTTGCCCCTCAAGAAATATTAAAGATACTAAAAGAAACTAATATGGTTACTTGAGCCCTTTAACAAAACAACAGCAAAACAAATACACACACACACTGGGAACCAATATTACTAACCAAGGGCTAATAATAGTAGAAATTTGTTCTGAGTTTAACTTGTGCACTCAGAAAAAGGACTTTTGTTGACTTGCCTTATGAAAGCTTCCAGTTCAGTTCAGTCGCTCAGTCGTGTCTGACTCTTTGTGACCCCCATGAACTGCAGCACGCCAGGCCTCCGTGTCCATCAAACTCCCGGAGCTTGCTCAGACTCATGTCCATTGAGTCGGTGATGCCATCCAACCATCTCATCCTCTGTCGTCCCCTTCTCCTCCCACCTTCAGTCTTCCCCTTGCATCAAGGTCTTTTCAAATGAGTCACTTCTTCGCATCAGGTGGACCAAGTATTGGAGTTTCAGCTTCAGCGTCAGTCCTTCCAATGAACACCCAGGACTGATCTCCTTTAGGATGGACTGGTTGGATCTCCTTGCAGTCCAAGGAACTCTCAAGAGTCTTCTCCAACATCACAGTTCAAAAGCATCCATTCTTTGGCGCTCAGCTTTCTTTATAGTCCAACTCTCACATCCATACATAGAGTATGCAATCATAGAGTAGTCATCTATTATTGGGACTCCCTTTTGGGATTATCTGAGTTTTTTTCCCCCACTCATTTTAGAAAATAGGAAACTGATGAAGTAAATTGTTCAAGGTCATAACTAAGCTTAGAACTCAGTTCCTTTCCCTCCTAATCCAGTACTCTTTCTCTTGTACTGTCATATATCAAAATTTTGTACTGATATGAGTGTTGGTTTGATACTTTCATTTATTAAAATGAGTAAGATGAAAGGGCAATAGTGAAACCATGTCAGAACTTCATTCATTCATCAGTGTTGTGACTTCTTTGCTGAATGAGGTAACGGTTTCTGAATACTGGAAAAATGATTCCTTAATTTTTTTTGTGCTATTTATGGTGTAATGACTCAGACATGCACACTTTTAAGTCTGATTCTCTTATTAACACAATCTCTGTCAACATCTTAACCAGAAATTGGCACACTTTTTCTGTGAAGGGCAAGAGAGTGATATGTTCGGCTTTATGGGTCTCATATAGTCTGTGTTGCGTTTTCTTCATTTGTTTCTATAACCCTTTTAAAATGTAACAACTCTTGATTTACAGCATTTGCCCATTTCCATGGTGTAAGTATTTAAACCATGACTGATTTCAGCCTACCAGCGTGATGTCACACTGCATTTGGATTTGGGGAGAGATGCCACCATAAAGATAAGGCTACAGTAACTAATCTCAAGAGCATACACAGTAAAATAAAATCTAGTAAAATACTTAGGAAGTGGTGAATTTGGTTATTAACTACCTTTGCGATTTCATTTATTTAATTGTTAAGTTCATATAATTTTATTTTTAATAATGCCTGTATTTAACAAGCAGCTGACAAAATTCCTGGAACGTTAACAGTCAGCTTCAGCCCTGGTAAGTTGGTTCAGACTGGC
The DNA here is from genome assembly GCF_019320065.1 of Cervus canadensis. NCBI lineage: Eukaryota > Metazoa > Chordata > Mammalia > Artiodactyla > Cervidae > Cervus > Cervus canadensis. The sequence goes on along the minus strand of NC_057399.1, from coordinate 3,617,657 downwards.
TTCAGCAATGGCAGTTGGTGATGTTATTCCAAAGGGAGGCTTCTAGCAGATGGGTTCACACCATCATTGCTCTATATTATAATACTCAAAATGCTCTGTATTATAATACTCAAAATTAAGTACATTATAATACTCAAAATGGATTAGAGTTCTGAAATGTAAAGGTAGGATAGGTTTCATGTCTTTTCTGCCTTTTTTCAAAAAATTTAATTTGAAAGGAATTTCCAGTGTTAGAAAAATACTTTGTTGAATGGCTTCCTGGAGTTCTGAGAAAGAGCATGTTACTCTGGATCTTGAACTTAAATATAGAAGAGAGCTTTCTCATATTGCTCTAATGACGACATAGTGATTCTGTTATATTTTGAGGTTTATTTTAAAATAAATCTGCACAGCCTGGTCACGTAATCAGCCACTTAGTGTGGTAAAGATTAATTATATGAATCCCAGCATTTTTTTTTAACTTGTGGTCAAATATGTAAACCATAAAATTAATCATTTTAAGCATTTTATTTTATTTTATTTTTTTTCATTTTAAGCATTTTAAATGTACAGTTCTCATAAAATATATTCTCACTGTTGTGCAAACATTACCACCATCTGCCTCCCAAAGTTTATTGTCCCAAACTGATACTCTGTACCCATTAAATAGTAAGTTCTCATTGCGCCCTCCCCAACATCCTGGCAACTATCATTCAACAACTTTCTGTCATTATGAATTTGACCACTTTAGGTGCCTGCTATGAGTGGAATTATACATTATTTGTCCTTTTGTGACTTACTTCACTTAGCATAATGTTTTTAAGGTTTATCTGTGTGTGGCATGTCAGAATTTCTTTCCTTTTTTAAAGAATGAATAATATTCCATTATATGTATATATCATATTTTATTTATTCATTTATTGATGGAAATTAGGGTTGTTTCCACCTTTTAGCTCTTGTGAATAATGCTACACTGTGAGAAGCCCCAAGTTTAGTTAGAAAAATTCACCCATGAACATGGATACTGTTACCTATGGCATAAAAGCACCAGACAAAAATTCACTTATTGAAAGAATGTATATGAGTATTTTTAGCTTAGTGAGGGTCAGTTCGATATTCTAAGGCTTGGTTTGCAAACACTGTGACATTCCTTCCATGTTTGAAAATGGAGCTATTTATCTTTTTGTAAGATTTAAATACAATATGATCAATATTATAATGGCAGTCTAATCTCCCCCATGAGCTTCCCCAGTGGCTCAGCAATAAATAACCCACCTGCCAATGTAGGAGACACAGACATCTGTTCCACCCCTGGGTCAGGAAGATCCCCTAAAGAAGGGAATGGTAACCCACTTCAGTATTCCTGCCTGGGAAGTCTCATGGCCAGAGGAGCCTGGCAGGCTACAGTCCATGGGGTCACAAAGAGTCAGACCCAACTTAGCTACTAAACAATGTATTTTGGTTATGTCTTCTTAAAATAGTTTCTCCAGATGTTTGCTAACTTGAGTTTTGCTAAGTTAAATTAAATGATGGGAATTCATTGAATTATCCAAGTCAGTTCAAGTAAGATAAAATACCTGAATGTTAATTGCTAAACAAGTCTAAACTTACTTACCTTGTCTCCTTATGAGTGAGTGTGTGTGCTAAGTTGCTTCAGTTGTGTCCGACTCTTTGCCATGCTTCGCACAGTAGCTCCTTAGGAAGGGACACTAAAGATGTGTGGGTTTATTAGACACACATCTGGTCCCACACTGAAGAAAGAAATTGTTCTTTGTTTCTAGAGGTTGTGGACTATTCCAATCAGGAAGTGCTGGTATGGAGAAGACTACAGTTACTTGGTATGTGGCAGTTTTTGCTAAAGATTAAGATTTTTAAGGGTTAGAATTGTAATATGTAATTGAAGCTACTGAAGATATTAATGGAAATATTTCATTATGGAAAGAATATAGGATGTGGCATTTTCAGCAGAATTAGGTATGAAGAATGGAAAAACATTTTGTTAAGGGAAAACAATGATTGTGTCCTAGACTTAGGTGTGTGTTTGTTTTGGAGGTGGAAAAACAAACTAATAAGGATACAGAAAGTTGTGAATAGTTTGTAGAAAGAGAGCCCTATAAAGGAGTTTTGTACAGCTGAGACTAGATTACATTTAGTTAGACAAGTGGATTTTGTTATAAAAGTAGGCTGACACAAGACTAGATTTTTGTTCCTCTCTCTGTTAAGAGAACAAAGTTTCCTTGCTTTTGGTAACAGATCATGAGTTTGTTTGCCTTTAAGACATTTGTATTTGCTTTTTGAAATCTTTTGTCACTTTAAGTGACTAAGTTGTTTCACAAGGACCTATGATCCTATTGGACCAAGTGTTTGAAAGCTATTTGATATTTTTTAAACAAACTGCCTGCCTGAATAGCAAATTGTAACTAAAGTTCTTCTGACCTCCAGCTCACTCCAGGGTACTTCAGAGGAACCCGGGGGCAACTCAGAGGGGAAAATTAAAATAATTAGGCTTATTTGATATGTTAAATTACTTGAGAAGAATTGTCAAGTGATTGGAGATAAACCTTATATTGTATGGATAAATAACATTAATAGAGATATTCTAAAATTTATATGAATTCCTAAAAATGTAATATATACTGGTATAATGTTATCAGTCATATTCCAGTTATCTTAAAATGTTGTATGTCACAGAAATATCCAACTTTCTTGTCAATTGGCTTGTAATCAGATCTTTAACCATGCTATTTAAGTCTTCTGTGGTCTATAGACAATCATTGTTTTACTCTTTTTATAAAATGAAGATCTTCAAGAAAATTCATAAAAGACTTCTTGATAAATGTCTCTGATAACTTATGATAATACTGCTAAACTGTGGAAGAAATTACAAAACTCTGATAGAAAACTTGACAGCTTCATCCAGATCAACAGGAATTAATTACATGGAACTGAATGAATTGATAAATGATTTATAATGCTATGATTTTTTTCTGAAACATACCAGCTTTTAATCTTTTTTTTCCAGAAAAACCTTTACTCTTATGCTATGACTACTATAAGTTGACAAATTGCCCCTTGGTAAACAAAGATGAAATGCATTTTTTTTCTCTCTGCCTGATCCTTCCAGAATTGAGCTTCTCCATCAGACTTGATGGTTTCTTGCAATCAGATTACTACTTATACTACCCACTGTTGTAATTGGTTCTTTATTTTCAGTGTGTTTATGGTTTGTCTCTCTCTACTGGCGTATGACTTTATTAGTGTTACCCATCTGTATTACTTATATCCTATCTGTTTTATAAGATCATTGTCTCTCACATTGCCCAATGTGTATCCAGGGCTCCAACAAAAGAGATGTCTTGAGAGAGTTCATCATATATATAACTGTACATAGAATAATTTTAATTGTGAAACTCTAGGTATGAGAAGAAGCAACAAGAGAGAACATTTCCTGAATCACAACGGACTATTAAGACAGGCAATCTAGAGAATTTTAGATCATCAATAAGGGGCTGATCCAGAAAAGATCAGCAAACCAGATGGCCTAGCAATAGAGTCTTCACCTGATTAGGAATAACACTTCTTAGCACTACGGGACAAGGTTGGTCATGAAATGCTGCTCAAATGTTAGTTGAATTAATGACCAACATGAGGCACTGTGGATGAAAAGTATTGCCATCCTTATCAGTAAACAAAGGATGTTGGCAGCCACCAACCCAGCAGCCACAGCAGCTGCCTGGACTGTTCACTCTGAGGGGATTCAGGCTGCAGACAAGCGGGATACTGGCCATAGATACTTAAGGTGCATAACGAAGGAATGATTTCAGAGAGGCCAGACTCTGGCACCTTACCAAACACAGCAAACCTCTAAATTCATTAACTTGAGATGTTTCCTTTTCTTTAACAGTAATTTTTTGATGTTCTGACTACTTAGTTATGGGCTTCACTTGTGGCTCAGCTGGTAAAGAATCTGCCTGCAATGTGGGAGACCTGGGTTCAATCCTTGTGTTGGATCCTCTGGAGAAGGGAACGGCTACCCACTCCAGTATTCTGGCCTGGAGAATTCCATGGACCAGATAGTCCATGGGGTCACAGAGTTGGACATGACCAAGTGACTTTTGCTTTCACTTTTAGGCTTCCCTGATAGCTCAGTTGGTAAAGAATCTGCCTGCAATGCAGGAGACCCTGATTCAATTCCTGGGTCAGGAAGATGTGCTGGAGAAGGGATAGGCTATTCACTCCAGTATTCTTGGGCTTCTCTGGTGGCTCAGCTGGTAAAGAATCCACCTGCACTCATTCTATGAGGCCACCATCACCCTAATTCCAAAACCAGACAAAGATGCCACAAAAAAAGAAAACTACAGGCCAATATCACTGATGAACATAGATGCAAAAATCCTTAACAAAATTCTAGCAAACAGAATCCAACAACATATTGAAAAAAAATCATACACCATGACCAAGTGGGCTTTATCCAGGAATGCAAGATTTCTTTAATATCCACAAATCAATCAATGTAATACACCACATTAACAAATTGAAAGGATAAAAACCATATGATTATCTCAATAGATGCCAGAGAAAGCCTTTGACAAAATTCAACACTCATTTATGATTAAAACTCTCCAAAAAGCAGGAATAGAAGGAACATACCTCCAAATAATAAGCTATAAATATGACAAACCCACAGCAAACATGATCCTCAATGGTGAAAATTGAAAGCATTTCCCTAACATCAGGAACAAGACAAGGGTGCCCACTCTCACCACTACTATTCAACATAGTTTTGGAAGTTTTGGCCACAGCAATCAGAGCAGAAAAAGAAGTAAAAGGAATCCAGATAGGAAAAGAAGAAGTAAAACTCTCACTGTTTGCAGATGACATGATCCTCTACATAGAAAACCCTAAAGACTCTACCAGAAAATTACTAGAGCTAATCAATGAATATAGTAAAGTTGCAGGATATAAAATTAACACACAGAAATCCCTTGCATTCCTATATACTAACAATGAAAAAACAGAAAGAGAAATTAAGGAAACAATACCATTCACCATTGCAACAAAAAGAATAAATACTTAGGAAGTATATCTACCTAAAGAAACAAAAGGACCTATACATAGAAACTATAAAACACTGATGAAAGAAATCAAAGAGGAAACACAAACAGATGGAGAAACAATACCGTGTTCATGGATTGGAAGAATCAATATTGTCAAAATGGCTATTCTACCCAAAAGCAGTCTATAGATCAATGCAATCCCTATCAAGCTACCAAGGTATTGTTTTCACAGAAAACTAGACCAAAGAATTTCACAATTTGTATGGAAATACAAAAAACCTCGAATACCAAATAATCTGAGAAAGAAGAATGGAACTGGAGGAATCAACCTGCCGTGACTTCAGACTCTACTACAAAAGCCACAGTCATCAAGACAGTATGTGGTACTGCACAAAGACAGAAATATAGATCAATGGAACAGAATAGAAAGCCCAGAGATAAATCCACGAACCTATGGACACCTTATCTTTGACAAAGGAGGCAAGGATATAAAAAAGAAAAAAGACAACCTCTTTAACAAGTGGTGCTGGGAAAACTGGTCAACCACTTGTAAAAGAATGAAACTAGAACACTTTCTAACACCATACACAAAAATAAACTCAAAATGGATTAAAGATCTAAATGTAAGAACAGAAACTATAAAACTCCTAGAGGAGAACATAGGCCAAAACACTCTCCGACATAAATCACAGCAAAGATCCTCTATGACCACCCTCCCAGAATATTGGAAATAAAAGCAAAAATAAACAAATGGGACCTAATGAAACTTAAAAGCTTTTGCACTACAAAGGAAACTATAAGTAAGGTGAAAAGACAGCCCTCAGATTGGGAGAAAATAATAGCAAATGAAGAAACAGACAAAGGATTAATCTCAAAAATATACAAGCAACTCCTGCAGCTCAATTCCAGAAAAATAAATGACCCAATCAAAAAATGGGCCAAAGAACTAAACAGACATTTCTCCAAAGAAGACATACAGATGGCTAACAAACACATGAAAAGATGCTCAACATCACTCATTATTAGAGAAATGCAAATCAAAACCACAATGAGGTACCATTACACGCCAGTCAGGATGGCTGCTATCCAAAAGTCTACAAGCAATAAATGCTGGAGAGGGTGTGGAGAAAAGGGAACCCTCTTACACTGTTGGTGGGAATGCAAACTAGTACAGCCACTATGGAAAACAGTGTGGAGATTTCTTAAAAAACTGGAAATAGAACTGCCATATGACCCAGCAATCCCACTTCTGGGCATACACACTGAGGAAACCAGATCTGAAAGAGACACGTGCACCCCAATGTTCATCGCAGCACTGTTTATAATAGCCAGGACATGGAAGCAACCTAGATGCCCATCAGCAGATGAATGGATAAGGAAGCTGTGGTACATATACACCATGGAATATTACTCAGCCATTAAAAAGAATTCATTTGAATCCAGTCCTAATGAGATGGATGAAGCTGGAGCCCATTATACAGAGTGAAGTAAGCCAGAAAGATAAAGAACATTACAGCATACTAACACATATATATGGAATTTAAGAAAGGTGATAACGATAACCCTATATGCCAAAACAGAAAAAGAGACACAGAAATACAGAACAGACTTTTGAACTTTGTGGGAGAATGTGAGGGTGGGATATTTCAAAAGAACAGCATGTATACTATCTATGGTGAAACAGATCACCAGCCCAGGTGGGATGCATGAGACAAGTGCTCGGGCCTGGTGCACTGGGGAGACCCAGAGGAATCGGGTGGAGAGGGAGGTGGAAGGGGGGATCGGGATTGGGAATACATGTAAACCCATGGCTGATTCATATCAATGTATGACAAAACCCACTGGAAAAAAAAATAAAAATAATAAAAATTAAAAAAAAAAAAAAAAAAGAATCCACCTGCAATGTGGGAGGATTCGATCTGGGTTGGGAAGATCCCCTGGAGAAGGGAATGGCTACCCACACCAGTATTCTGGCTTGGAGAATTCCTTGGAGTATATAGTTCCATGGGGTCACAGAGTCAGACATGACTGAGCGACTTTCAATTCACTTCACTTAGTTATTGTTGCAAAACCCCTGTATTCCTGGATCCTCCTTGAACTCTTCAGCACAGTCCCTCATACCAATTTCCCTGTTTTTAATTCTTTTCCATGACTTGCCCCTTTAAATTGTTGGAGGGCAGGTATGATTCCAAGCCCAGGCATCCTTGTGAGTGTGAGGCTGCCCAGAAGCCACAGTGTCTGGTTGCTGTTGGGCCATGTGGCTAGAAGGTGCAAGGGTTTCCTGATGCCCAGCTCTGGTTTCTTCTGCAGCCAGAGCTTTAGTGGAAGTCCCGTTTAGAGGTTGTAAATGAGGGTGGAGTGTGCCACAAGAAACACCAAATTCCTGGGTCTCGTTTGGTCTGTCTCATTCAATGACTTTTTATCTGGAATGGGAGGGGCCTTGGTACAATATTGTGTGTCCAGAGTTCTTATCTGTTTCACATATAGAGACAGCAACTCGTCTTTCGATTCTGTTTCATGGAGGTCATTACAGTGTTGAGAGGACTGGCCAGACGTGCCTAAGTGCTTGCCTATTAGCTACTGTACATGGGGTAGCTTGATACTGTTCATCTCAACATCCTAATTTATTCCTGGCCCGCTTCATTCTCCTCTGGGAATCAGAAGCTCATTTTTCTGCTGCTCAGTTTGTTTATTGGTTCTTTCCTGAATCAGTTAGCGGTGTGCATTTTTAGATGCATGGGATTGCTTATGATAGTGTTCTTTCTGATTCTGACTGACTCCACTTAGTAGGATTATCTCTGGATTTAACGATGTTCCTGTAAAGGGCATTCTTTCATTCTTCTTCATGGCTGAGTCATCTTCCATTGTCTTCCTAGACAGCGTCTTTCTGCATTCATCTGTCCATGGACATTCTGTGTGCTGCCGTGTCCTCTGTGCCGTACGTGGTGCTGTGGGGCCCACGTGGGTCATTTGTCTCTTTGGAAGCTGGGTTTCTGCAGATATACCCCTAGAGGTGGGTCTGCCCCCAGGAATTGTGTCTCGTTTTTCTCACGTGGAACATACGGTTCTTGGGACAGGGCTGCGTTTGTTTCTGGTGCCCTGTCGGCTGCAGGCATGCAGCATCTCCCCCATGTCCTCCTACACGTCTCCTCCTCCTGGCTTTCTTTGCCCGTGTAGGTTATTCCAGAGTGCCTGGTTCTGCACCCTTGCTCTGCAGGAGGTCCCTGTAGAATCCCTGTTTTCTCTGTATTAGTGGGTATGAGTTTCTCCCAGCTGTCACCTCCATGCCCGCAGCCCCCTTTTTCCATTGACAACCATCCGTTTTGTGTTCTAAACCTGTGTCACTTTCACTTTTGGAATGCAGTCTTTGCTGGGTGCGGATGTCTCTCCATTTCACCTGTAAGTGATAGTTGCTATGTTAGTGTTCGTCTTTCTGACCTCCCTGAGGTCATTGTTAGGCGCAGAAGTTTCTGTGGATAGCATTATGGCCTTCCTTTCCCCAGCTGCAACAAATTCCCTCTTGTGTGTGCATCACTTCTGTCTCCATTCATCTGGCCATGCCCATCTGGTTTGCTTGCGATTTCAGGATATTGTAAATACTTCAATGGTGCCTGCTGTGGTTCACGGGTCCTTTGGAATTCTTGTTTTCAAACCATACACTGTGAAGAGGGGGACTGCCCGATCATACGGTAGCTCATTGTCTGAATTTCTTTTAAAGGCCCCTGCATCCCATTGTCTTTAGTGGCTCTTCCCCACCACACCCTGGGAGGGTCCCCGCTTCCCTTCACCTCACTCCCAGCTTTTCTCGTCTGTTGATGTTCTGATAACGGCTGTTTTAGTGGTGCCTCATGATCCCTCCTCCGTTTGCTTTGAATGTCTCTAATAAGTCGCCGTCCTGAACATCATTTTAAGTGGGTTTTTTTTTTTTAATGGTGGGAGTGGCAGTTGCCTGGTGATCATTTTTTCTTCCTACTTTCCCATTTGTAATTCTTTTCCATGACTAACCCCTTAAAATGCTGGGAGGACAGGTATTATTTCAAGCTCAGTGGCCTCCATGAATATTAAGTTCTCAGAATCGGTCTTGTTCAGGTTGTTGTTGGGGCATAGGGCTAGAAGGCAGAAGGATTTCTTCATCCCTGGCTCTGGTTTCTAAAGCAGTCAGAGCTTCTGGAAGTCATGTTCTGGGATTGTGAAGGATGGTGTGATGTGCCAGATTGAATGCCAAATGCCTGGGTCTGGTTTCTCTGTTTTACGCCTTTTTCCTCCCCCGCAGTTGGAGTAGTATTGGTGTACGGTACCGTGGGACTGGACTTGACTTTCTCAGTTTCACAGTTGCATGAGACAGCTACTCAACTACTTGCTGATTCTTTTCTCATGTGTGCTATTTCTGAGTCTTCTCAGAACCACCTTCGTGTCCCCAGGTCCTGGTTGACTATCTACAGTATATGTGATAGTTTGTTTCTTCATCTCAACCTGCATAGTGGATCCCTCGGCCCCTTCATTCTCCTTCGTTAATCACAAGTTTTTCCATTTCTGTGCCTGTTTGTCATGTCCTGCATGTATTCACGATGTAAATTTCAGATTCATGGGATAGCTTATATTGTTCTTTGATTTTGACTGACTTCACTGGAAAAGGTCAGTTTTCATGCCAATCCCAAAGAAAGGCAATGCCAAAGAATGCTCAAACTACCGCACAATTGCACTCACCTCACACGCTGGTAAAGTAATGCTCAAAATTCTCCAAGCCAGGCTTCAGCAATATGTGAACCGTGAAGTTCCAGATGTTCAAGCTGGTTTTAGAAAAGGGAGAGGAACCAGAGATCAAATTGCCAACACCTGTTAGATCATGGAAAAAGCAAGAGAGTTCCAGAAAAACATCTACTTTTGCTTTATTGACTATGCCAAAGCCTTTGACTGTGTGGATCACAACAAACTGTGGAAAATTCTTCGAGAGATGGGAATACCAGACCACCTGACCTGCCTCATGAGAAATCTGTATGCAGGTCAGGAAGCAACAGTTAGAACTGGACATGGACCAACAGACTGGTTCCAAATAGGGAAAGGAGTACATCAAGGCTGTATATTGTCACCCTGCTTATTTAACTTCTATGCAGAGTACATCATGAGAAAGGTTGGGCTGGAGAAGCACAAGCTGGAATCAAGATTGCTGGGAGAAATATCAACAACCTCAGATATGCAGATGACATCACCCTTATGGCAGAAAGTGAAGAAGAACTAAAGAGCCTCTTGATGAAAGTGAAAGAGGAGAGTGAAAACGTTGGCTTAAAACTCAACATTCAGAAAACTAAGATCATGGCATGTGGCCCCATCCCTTCATGCCAAATAGATGGGAAAACAGTGGAAACAGTGGCTGACTTTATTTTCTTGGGCTCCCAAATCACTGCAGATGGTGACTGCAGCCATGAAATTAAAAGACGCTTACTCCTTGGAAGAAAACTTATGACCAACCTAGACAGCATATTAAAAAGCAGATATATTACTTTGCCAACACAGGTCCATGTAGTCAAAGCTATGGTCTTTCCAGTAGTCATGTATGGATGTGAGAGTTGGACTATAAGAAAGCTGAGTGCCGAAGAATTGATGCTTTTGAAGTGTGGTGTTGGAGCAGACTCTTGAGAGTCCCTTGGACTGCAAGGAGATCCAACCAGTCCATCCTAAAGGAGATCAGTCCTGAATAGTCATTGGAAGGACTGATGCTGAAGGTGAAAACTACAAACCTTTAGGCACCTGATGCGAAGAACTGACTCATTTGAAAAGACCCTGATGCTGGGAAAGATTGAGGGCAGGAGGAGAAGGGGACGAAAGAGGATGAGATGGTTGGATGGCATCACCGACTCAATGGACATGAGTTTGAGTAAACTCCAGGAGTTGGTGATGGACAGGGAGGCCTGGCGTGCTGCAGTCCATGGGATCGCAGAGTCGGACACGACTGAGTGACTGAACTGAACTGACCTCACTTAGTAGGCTTAGCTGTAGGTGTTACCATGTTCCTGCAGATGGCACCTTCATTCTTCATGGCTGCGTCGTCTTCCACTGTGATCGCTTGTTTCCGGACTCACCTATCCACGGACATTCTCTGTGCTCCCATGTCCTTCCTCCCTGTTGTGAATGGTGCTGTAGAGCCCGCGTTAGGTCACTTGTGTCTTTGAAATGTGGGTTTCTCCAAATACACTCTTAAGAGGTGAGTCTGCCCAATCACCCGAGGTTGAATTTTCACCTTTTCAGGGCACGTCTCTATTGTTCTTCATAGTAGTTGTTACCATTTACATCCCAGCTGCACCATAAATTAGTTCCCTTTTTCTCCATGGCCTCTCCACCATTTATTCTTTCCTCTTTTTTTTTGTATTGACTTTTCGATGATGGCTTTTCATATGGAACCAGTTTATTCCTTCTCAAATTAAATTTTCCTGTGTATGGATTCACGATATTGAGCATGTTTCATGGACATTTTATAACTGTTAACAAGGAAACTAGTATTTACCAGTTGTAATTAGTTTCCAAGTCTTCTCCTTTTGCAAAAAAATTATTTTCAATTAGTTGTATGAAAATTGTTTGACAGCAGGTATCATTTACAGTCTAGTAGTCCTTTTGAATCAAAAGGAAAAGGTTTTAGGTTCCTGTTGTTGGAAACCGCCACAAGACGGCACAACTCCGGTACTATGCTAATGAAAGCCGTGTGGTCAGTTAGACTATCTGATTCTACATTAGGTTGAATATACCAGCTGGAACCACCGTCAGCTTATGTCTTACTCCTTTTTTTTTCATTTATTGTAGTACATTTGACTTATTGTTGTGGATGTTGTAGGTACACAGGACCTCATTTAGCTATACACGTATACACACCTGTTCAACGTTTGCCTTTTCACGAGTCACTGCAGTGTTGTGTTACCTGCTTTCCTGTATAGCTGTCTGTCCCTTGTTGACAGTCTTTTTATCAGTGTGATACATGACTCCCAACCTCCTAATGGACCCCATCCTACCTTCCTCCTTGGTAACTATGTGTTTGTGTTCTAAGTCTCTGCATCTCTTTCACTTTCATAGATTAGTGGATTGGTATCAATCTTTCCATTTCACATAGAATTGACATATGATGTTTGTCTTTTTCTGACTTACCTCACTTAGTACTGTATACCATATTGTCTCCCAATTCATAGGTTACTACAAATGGCATTCTTTTTCATGGCAGAATCCTATTATATTGTGGAACTGTGTCACTTCCTTATCCATTCATTTATCGATGGACATTTCATTTGCTTTTGTGTTTGGGTATTGTAAATAGTGCTACAGTGCATGCCTGGGTGCACTTGTTTTTGAATTCTTATTTTCTCCTCTTATTCTCTTAGGAATGTGCCTGTCTGATCATATGGTAGCTGTATTTTCACCATTTAGACACACTTTCTTAATGTTCTCTATAGGGTTTGTTACCAATTACATCCCACCAGCATTCTAGGAGGGTTCCCTTTTCCTAAGCTCCCCACTATACCATTTACTGTCAGTAGCCTTTTTTATAATCACCATTTTGACTGGTGTGAGGTGATATGTGTAATTTTCATTTTGCATGTCTCTAATAATTCACCATAATTGAACGCCTTTCATGGAAGTTCTTTTCACTACACACTGGATAGTATTTTCAGTATCTACTCCTACTTCTTAGGAGATACCTGTGAAGTTTAGGTGGAAAGGTCATGATGTCTGCACATACCTGCAGATGTTTCACCAAAACAACAGTGATGGTACACACATAGAGTCTCTCTCTCTCACACACACACACACACTCTCAAGGGTGTTCAAGCCTATGCCTATGTTGATTTATAAAGTATTCCACCTGGGTGAACAGTATGTGGGAGATCACTGCACTATTTGCAACTTTTCTACTGATGTGAATTTTTTCAAAACATAAAGTCCAAAAATATATGAAGTGTCAAGTGTTAGTCGCTCAGTTGTGACCAACTCTTTGCGACCCCATGGACTATAGCCCACCAGGTTCCTCTGTCTTTGGGATTCTCCAGGCAAGAATACTGGAGTGGGTTGCCATTTCCTTCTCCAGGGGATGTTCCCAACCCCGGAATCGAACCCAGGTCTCCTGCATTTCAGGCAGATTATTTACCATCTGAGCTACCCATGTATATAGCAATTTTAATTAAGACACTGCAAAAAGCTTTATAAATATTTGGGAAAAAAGTCAGCCTATAGATTTAATTTCTTGCATTTGAATGTATTCAAATTTTATTACCACTGTCTATAGATATCTAACACTAGCATTTGTGCACCAGTCCTCTTAGGCAGAGGGGGATCATAACACACAAATCTCACACACTAAAAATAACTGTACCATGTTCAACAAGACTGTCTTTTGATTCAGTAAACCAAGCTTGACAGAGCAGCCAATTCAAGAGAAATGATTCTAGGACATAAGTGAACTTACCACTTAAGGGAACATTACAGATTATACTAAAATGTTACACAGACTTACGAAAGTTTGTCATTTTCCCCTAGTACATTACAGCACTCTGAGGTTTTTGCAAAGCATACATTATAGATACATTTTCCATACAGTGCAATTTTTATTGTGTAAGACATGAGTAATAGTGCACTTAAATCCAACAATCACATTCAAATATATCAAGAGTAAACTTCAAGTACCTGGTTATTGAAGAAATACATACTGTTATTATTTTTTTAAATAACTTGTGCAAGTACAAGATTTTCAGTGTAGATGGTAATATATCTATAAGGATTCTAAACAAGAGAACTCGAGGAGTATTTGTATAGAATAATCCACCTCTCCAAAAATATGTGCATTTGGAAAATTGAAGCAAATGTCTTGGGTTGACAGACACGGGCAGTGTTACACAACTTTTTATCAGAAACCACACATATAATATGTATACTCACAGATGGTTATAGAGAACTGCTTTTGAAGACAGTGAGCTCTCATCAGGAACCATTTTCAGGACAATGTAGTGTCCACACTGAGTCCTGTTACCTTTCATTAATTAAGCACAAACGACAGTTCTGCACTGTGGTTCAATTATAGGACATCAGTTTTTTGTTTTGTTTTTTGAGGGGATTTAGATAACAAGTTCCGGAGAAGGCAATGGCGCCCCACTCCAGTACTCTTGCCTGGAAAATCCCATGGACGGAGGAGCCTGGTGGGCTGCAGTCCACGGGGTCGCTAAGAGTCGGACACGACTGAGCGACTTTACTTTCATTTTTCACTTTCACGCATTGGAGAAGGAAATGGCAACCCACTCCAGTGTTCTTGCCTGGAGAATCCCAGGGACAGGGGAGCCTGGTGGGCTGCCGTCTACGGGATCGCACAGAGTCGGACATGACTGAAGTGACTTAGCAGCAGATAAACAAGTTCAGACGTTCTAAAACCTAGCGTAGTTTCAGAAGGTCTTTTCTGGGCTTCTGGCTGAAAGGAAGGAAATGCCCTGGATGGCAGGTTGTAAAGACTGAGTGAAAGGAGAAGCGATTTTTATTTAAGAAACCAAACGTGAGAAAACAACCGTCCCCATCACCCGGGAGTAAATACGGGTGCAGCGACCAGTCCTTTACAGCTTTCTGTTGAGATGGTGAATTACACAAAAATGCTACTAATTCACCTAGTGTGCATGCTCTGGGGGCAGGGGTGGGTGGGTGGAGTCTGTGTCACGTTTAAGAATAAGAAATGACTCCTCTATGTTGTCCTGAGGTATAGGATAACCTGGATCAGATAGACTGAATGACTTCATTCTCTGGAAAATTTCAAAGCTTCCAGGACAGAGGATTAACTGTTCTAAATATTGCCCATTTTTTTTGGTCCAGGAAATACCTCTCTGATAAAGGGTGCTCGTAATAGACTTGTGTCATTTTAATTCATAAAATCTGGATGTGGGTAGATATCAAGACTGTATCTCAGGTGAAGGTCTGATAGATAGTAAGTGAACCTGATGCCCTAGCTAGGACTGACCATTAAAGTAGCTACTCTTGAAACCAGATAACTACGAGAGTTACATCTTTGAGGGGTTTTCTTTGTAATGCAGCACAATGTTCCTCTTGTTTTTCACTTCAAGTGACAATAACTGGTCAGATCTTTTCCATGATATTTTTTTTTCCTTTAACTTAAGAAAGACTGAACCAAAAACTAAAATCTCACTTAATTTCATCCTTTAAAATGAAAAGCAGTAACTTACCTATCACCTCTACAAAAATCAGACTGAGGAGTTCAAAGAAAAGTTTTAAAATAAGATACATACAAAAATATGTATCTTAAATGATTATTGTCTTCCAAAGTTTTCCCCAAAAATCACTTTAAAATCTTGTTTCAAAGGCCTAATTTTTCTTAGGTTTAAAACAAGCTATAAAATTATCTTATTTATATCAGGTTTTTATTATAATTTCTGCTTATTTTCTTCCCATTTAATAAAATCAAAACAAAAAATTTGAAACAATTACTGACAAGTCTTACATCACCCAAAAAGTTTCAGCATTTTGATATAACCAAGCTGTTTCTTCTGATTAAAAAAAAAAATTTATTCATTTAAATCTAAAGATCCCTGCACTGCAGCAGTCCTTTGTATTAAAATATTCTTTGTGGAGGGCTTACTTTTTTGTACTCCAAAAATGGAAACCAGCCTTCACAATGAATAAATACAGAAGCTGCATAATGTACATGAACTTGATTATACGTCACGTAATGCTTGTATGGGGCAATCTGCATTCTCACTAATTGAGCCACTATTCTCTTCATTATGAAAGTTTTTAAAGCTGCCTTTATCAAAGACAGTTCTCCAAACTTAACCTTCAGTAAGTATCTTATTACTATATCCACTGTAATTATTCTTTTCATCCAAGGGATGAGTAATTTAATAGTATTACTAAAAACCCTCTTCAAAATTATGTTGATAAAACTTTTGTCTTTGTCAGAATTCTCAAGTTTGGGAAAACCTTAATATTTACATTATTAGATGACCCTTTTGAAAGTGCATTGATACAAAAGTTTGTTTTACGTCCTGTAAACAGAACTATAGTTTGGACAATCCCTAATTATAAATTAACACTAAAACACAAACTTGTCCAAACTGCTTATGATTGCTGTCTCAGTAAGAGAAAGAAAAGAAATGGAAACACTATGTTATCACCATACTCTGGCTCACATGTGAAATGTTCGTCAGGAAGACAGGTTATGAGATGCTGGCATACAGTTTCTCCATGACCAAGCCTAAAAAAGCCCTCTAATATTTCCACCCGCAGAAACCTTATGGCCAACGGCCAACCAACATTACTACTGAGAGTCGCTTCTCTAAAAAAAAAAAAAAAAAATCACCAAAAATTCTCTAGTTTTCCTTACGGGTTTAACAGAAGAAAAAGGCTCCTTCTTCAATTTTGAGGATTCATTTAAAAAGTTAGTGTTTCCTTTTTAAAAAATTAACAGAGACATTTCACACAGCACACAAATACCTATAGCAAGAAAGTACATCTTTGCTCCTTCCCTCATTAGCCTTTCTTTAGGTGAGGACTTGAATGCCCCAAGATTCTTAACTATAGTCAAGAAAACAGGCCAGGAGTAAAACTGAACTTAGAGGAGAAAAACAAATTTACCAAAAAGAAAGCTCTGACTATAGATTAGTTGTCTAGCCTTTTGCTCCGAGTCTGAGGAAACAGGGGAAAAAGATGTTTTGGCAACTCTTTCGGAGATAGAAAGTATTTGCTGCTTTCTTTAGCTTCTGAATGTGGCCATAGATTTTGCTAGAGTTGATTTTGAAGAGCTAAAATTTTAACTCGATACATAACTCTAAAGCTGGGTTGTTTTGGTGTGTTTTACAATGAAATGGTCATATATAGATGGGATCGAAATGATATTTAAGATCACCCTTCAACTGTCCTTTTAAGGGGAAACTACAGTTGAAAGTACCTGCTAAAATGAGCAGTGCCACAAAGCAGAAACGCACGTGGACAGCACCCAGGCACGAGCGGTCGGAGTCGCGGGCAAACCAGCCTACAGCACAAGCTCATCACTGTTTCTGCAACACTGAGAGCGTTTCAAATTGGCCTCTGA
The DNA here is from genome assembly GCF_019320065.1 of Cervus canadensis. NCBI lineage: Eukaryota > Metazoa > Chordata > Mammalia > Artiodactyla > Cervidae > Cervus > Cervus canadensis. Next base: position 3,600,557 of record NC_057399.1, on the reverse strand, counting down.
AGCTTAAAACATACCTGCATCATGTTCATAAACTTCTACTGAAATTACATTTGTCTAATGGACAAACCAGCAGAGTCGAGATAAATTTTCAAAAGGCTCAAGCGAGTAAGAAAATCTTAACCTTAGTATTGGTAAACTTAGAATATTTAGAAACAAAACAATTAAGCACACACTTCTGTACATAAACCAGTGCAATAAGAACTTCAGACAAGGGCAGTGCATCTCTGGTTTAAGGTAACCGTATTTGTAGCTTAATGACAACAAATTAACATCTATTCTAAATGATGGTTTAATGTTACATCCAGCATTTGACACATTTAAAATGTATGACCAAAACCCTGAAGAACCAATTCGACACTACTGACACCTTATCAGTAACAAATTTCTCCTTTATTTCTAAATTGCACATACTTTTAGTGTCTACGGTTAAAATAAATTTACTTCTTCTAAATGTAAATATCAGAAGACTTTAGCTGTTGCCCTTGTAAAAATAATTTACCTTGAATAAATATTCAGCTTTTGCTTTCTTGACAAACCAGAATGAGGACATGAATTCCGCTCTTGTCAGTCCAAAACTGTGTTAAAAGAAGAAGGGCTATTTTATCTGGCAAAGATACTGGAAACAGCATGTCAAACAAAAAAGTCTTGGTTTACCAGCAATTTCAGGTTTGAAAAATATTTCTATACTTGGAGTGCTTAAAAAGTCTGATCCTTTTTTAAACTAACAAATATTCCCTAAAGAGATTAGTCATATCCTTGACTGGTCTGGAGCACTGTTTGCAAAGCAGATGCAGAGAAAAGCTTACAATGAAATGGTGTATAACACAAACGGCATTAAATAGGTCACCTGTTTCACATAAAATGACTAGCACCTCCTTCCTGCTCCCAGAGTGAAGAGCCCCAACAGGCCACATGTAACATGAGTAATAGTAAGCTTCATTCTTAAAGTATTGAGGAGTCCATTACATTAGAAGGCTCTCACTCCTAAAACCCGTTCAAGGCTGACCGTGTGGCGGTGAGCTGAGGGCAGAGGAGACAGGCGGGCTGCCAGTCTGCACGGTCCTGCGAGGGCCGCAGTGGGTAGGACTCAGGGGCTCTCCTGCACCCCATCCTCGGTCTCCAGTTCCGCCAGCTGCCTCCTAAGGAGATTTACTTTCGCTTGTAATTGCTTGTTGTATTCTATGATGTTAACCATTTCTTCATATGCTTCATCCAAATACTTGGAGGATCTGTTCCAGCGTAAAAAAATACCTATTGAATCCACGAAAGAACAGAAGGGAAAAAGATGCACACCATGGATTAGCATTATACTTGTTGTGGCTAATACATAATCCCATGTATTACAACACTTTTCTTTTCTTACTATCCACATCTGTTTTTTATTGTACTCTAAAATATACAGCAATCTGAGGAACTCAAAGAGTGCAGTTGAATAGTGTTCAAGAAGTCACTATATGCATGCTTATTATTCAGAAAACCCCATAACATTATGAAATAGGTTAAAATGCAGTTCTGATTATATTCAGGAATACAAACTAATCATTTACAATGCCATAAACTTCACAGTTTCACAATACAAATATTCTTTTTTAAAACAATTACAGAACTTTATCCAGACCTGTAAGACCGCCTATAGGTGTGAAATAATTTTCAGCGGGAAAGTGGCAGTTAAAGCAAAAGCAGAACCACACAAATTGTTTAAAAAGCCAGAACTTCAGCACTCTCTCCCCCTCTCTGTTTCTTAAGAGACCATCTTCCAATTCTGTAGGCAACTGCTTTTTTCCCCCACATAACATTAATTATTCTTTTATTATGGATAAAAAGACATTTTCTCCTGTACATACATATATGTTACTGGTATCAGCTCAAAGTGATGTCTTAAAGATATTCAAGTCAGGAGGTACAAATACTTCCAGACTGCAGCATGCATGTACCAGCAGCAACTTACCAGTAGCTGGTAAGTTCACAAAGATTTTATGAGTTATTAGAACACTTTCCATAAACCAAACTGCCATGCACCCTAGACAGTCCTTCTGTATGTGTCCGAATACTACTTACATTCTTATCAAAGAAGGAAGATAGAAACACAGACTAAAGACCGACCTTGTTGATTTTTTTATTGAGTGTATTTTTAAAATCCTGTTCTTCAATACAGGAATTACTTACTTTTAATGGTTAACTTCGGTGTAGATATAAACAGCAAAGAGACATTTTAAGGCCACAATGGTGTCGTTCTACAATCCATATACTTACCATGAGAAAATTTTTATCCAACTTACAATTTCATCCAGTTCTAAGTGGTGAAAGTGAAGTTGCTCAGTCGTGTCCGGCTTTTTGCAACCCCATGGACTATATCCCACCAGGTTCCTCCATGCATAGGATTATCCAGGCAAGCATACTGGAGTGGGTTGCCATTTCCTTCTCCAGGGGATCTTCCCGACCCAAGGATCGAACAAGGAGGGAAATCTTGTCCTTGATGGAGTAGCAGGAACGCATCCACATAAAAAAATTTCCTTCCATCACTTAATCCCTGAACTTTGAATGAGGTTTTGTAAAAACCAGTTAAACTGTCCGTCAGGAGCCTCTGGCTCTCAAGTTTGCCTTGCCTCCCAAACAGCTAGCCTCTCGTTTCTGTAATTAAACATGACAGTGGCTTTTAGGTAAACTGTCCCAGATTCCTAACAAGAAGTGCAGCTGTTATCTCTCCTGCACCTGTGACTGACTACACAAGGAGGAGAAAACTGAGCCGAGGCTCAGAGCCCCGGGAGACTCTAAGGTCAGGGCCACCTTCCCACAGTGCTAAACACGGCACACCTCGACCGATAAGATTAGAAGCGCACGCTGAGGGGGGAGGAGGCAGCTAATGACAGATATCCCATGCAGAACAAGCCACGAGAGCTGACAGCCAGAGGAGTGACGGAAGTAGGCTCCGTGTCAAACCCAGAAAGGAAAGCAACCTGAGACCCCCTCACACATACAGTGGGCAGGCAGTTTCCACAACAGACGTGCCCCTGAGTCGCACACAGGAGAACACAGTAAAATAAGGGATGTGGATGGCACCTCAGTTTACCAGACAGCTGCCTTTCCTGTGGGCGTGCCCTTGTTTAACATAAAGATGGCTAAAAATGTACTTACCACCTTCAAATTGATTAAAAAGAAATTAAATGGTATGTTATACCCTTTGTGTAATGAAAAGATAATATATTTTAGATAAGTTTTTTGTAATTTTTAAAAAACAAGCTTCAGTATTTAAGGTATGTGAAGAACTGACTCATTGGAAAAGACCCTGATGCTGCGAAAGACTGAAGGCAGGAGGAGAAGGGCCAACAGAGGATGAGGTGGCTGGATGGCATCACCGACTCAATGGACTGAGTTTGAGCAAGCTCCAGGAGGTGGTGATGGACAGGGAAGCCTGGCCTGCTGCAGTCCATGGGGTTGCAAAGAGTTAAGACACTACTGAGTGACTGAACTGACTGCACTGAGTATTTAAGGAGATAAGCTTCAGAATCTGAAACCAATGCAGGTATAAACTCTTCTTCAGATATGAAAATCACGTCTGGATTATTATTGTTCCACTTAAACAAGACATCTGCATTACTGCCTTGATGATGACATTATGTACATTTTATGGAAGCTTACTAAAATGGACTAGCTCATTAACCCTTCGACAGCATTTAACAGAAGACTCTATCCTAAAGACTAGCTGATAAAGGGAATAGAAACCATCTCCTAAGAGCTTATAATTTATTCCTGTCCCAACTATCTATCACTTTCTTACAGAAAAAGTAATGTACTTTCCCTTACTCCCATTAGGATGACCTATCAAAGACGGGGGAAAAACCGGAAATAAGTATTGATGAAGATGTGAAGAAACTGTAACCCTTGTCCACTGCTGATGGGTTGTAAAATGGTACGACTGTTATGGAAAACAGTAGGGCTGTCCTTCAAAACACTGAACATAGAATTACGATTCAGCAATTCCAGCATCAAAAGCAGGATCCTGAAGAGATATTTGCATGTCTGTGTGCCAAAAGGTAGAGGCAGCCCAGGTGTCCTCTGACAGATGAATGAATAAGCAAAATGTATACACACAATGCAAAACTGCTCAGCCTTAAAAAGGAAATCCCATCACACGCTACTACATGGATAAGCCTTGAGCACAATAATTACGTTCAGTGAAATCACGCAGTCACAAAAGGACAAGTACTGTACGGTTCCACTCAGGTGAGCAGCAGTAAGCAGAGTGGTGGCTGCCGGGGCTGGACGGGGACTCTGAGAAGCTGCTGCTCAGTGGGCGCTGAGTCGTCAAGTTCCACGAAGAAAAGTTCTGGAGACCTGTTTCACAACAACGTGATACACTTGACCATCTCTGTGTGCAACTAAGTATTACCTTGGTAAATTTTGTGTTTTTATCACAATAAAAAGAAGTAATGTACCTTCTTACCTTGAGAAAATATCTGATATAAACAGCAGTATCCATGTACTCGTGTACCCACAGGCAGTCAAGAGAACATCCTAGACTATCAACAAAGGGTTTGCAAAGGATGCATGACTTACCCTCCCACAGCTGAAGACTCTGTGGAGCAACAGAAGGCCAGATGACAAGATTGTTGGCTTCAAAGAGAGGGTTGGTGAACTTACTCAGTTCACTGGGCCGGTTGACCCAGGACCACAGAGACATCGTTTTCTGCTGCAGCTTCAACTTACATCTGATCAAGAAAGAAAACTGCAGTTAAACCAATTAATGTATGACAACCACTATTAAATGCTCCTTCTAACAGGACCATTTCTTTTCTCTGTACATTGGAAGGCAGAACACAAGATTTTTACCAGAGGAACAAAATGTTGTCAAACTGAAATATTTGTCAGCATTTTTAACTGTCAACAATTACCTAAATTGAAGAAACAGAAAATTTCAGCAGACCTATAACAAGTAAATAAATCTGATTCCATATTGGATCTGTTTCTTTAATTTTTGTATTCTAGTCCTTTTGCTATAAGTTTTATCACTAAAAGGATGCTGCTTATAGCTTGCGGTATACATAATGGTCCATCTCTGGGAACCCTGCCTCCATGTCTGAATGCTAAGCTAAAATATATTTGTTTTGCTCACAGGAAACATCCTTACCAGGCCCACCAATGAATGGCTGCAGGAAAGAAGTTAACACATCCTCTCCCAAATCTGGCTGGAACCAGGAAACATTTCAAACAACTTACTTTTTTTAACTTTACCTCCTTAGCTCCTCCCCTTCTTTGTTTTATAAAAGTACCTAGCATCCAAACCCAGGCAAGACACTTCTTCGGGACACTAATACACCATCTTCCTGATCTGTTGGCTTTCCTAATAAAGTTGCTATTCTTTGCCCTGACAACTTGTCTCAATTTATTGGCCTGTGGTGTGACAAGCAGTACAGTAAGACATTTCAACTTGAACAAGTTAATCCTATCTCAACTCCATACTATCATCAAAGAAAACACTCAGCAAGTACCCTTGGGATACAGAGCAGTATAAAATATAAACACGCCAATTAGTCAAACTGATTATGTGAATCCTGTGGCTGCAGTTAACTACAGCCAAAACACAATGAGAAAACTATGGTGACAGAATTTTCTAGAGCAAATAGTTCTAAATTTTTCCCTACAAGAATCTATAAGAAAATCTAATGTTGAAATATTTGCCAACTCAGCTTTAAAGTTAAAAAAAAAGAAAAACGTATTGCTTGAATTTTCAACTGGTAAAGATTCAGTGATTCCATTCCTTTGTGAAGACTGTTAATTGTTTACATTTATTATTCAACTACACGATGCCAGCTACCAGTCAAGAGACAAATCCTGTCTCTCACCCAGAGGAAGCCCTTGGATTGTACCCAAATGAGAAGATGACCAGTTAAGCATCTTTTAATGATCATTCTGATATGAATCTTCTAATCAAACCTATACACTTGATGGCTTCTGGGTGAGGAAGTGAGACTGGCTCTCTGGGCCTGAGGACAGTTTCTTGGTGCAAGAGACACAACTGAGAACAGCAACAGGAAGGCCCGGTGACCAACTGGCTGGGTGTCCCTGGACAATCGTTAACTTCTCTGGATATTACCTTTCTACTCTGTAAAACTGCACGGAAGGTAGAATTAGATTATACGTTTAAGCTTCTTACAGGTGTCAGGTACTGTTCTTATAAAGGGAAAGTAACATTTTAATGGTTGCTTAATTTACTCAAAGCTTTTTAATCAGTATATGGACTCATTTTAATCTAACAGAACAAAATCTAGGATATGCTCTCATCTAGCATGTGACAGGCTCATAATAAACATGTAGCATCTGGACTGGACTCATACAGGACTCTCAGTAATACTAATGGTAACCACCAACATCTTTTAAATATTGATAACGTTAACATAGAAGCAAATCCTCGTCTCTTTTAGGAAATAACCAAAACAACTGAAAATGGCCCCCACATGAGCAATGTACCCACCTTTCACTTTCATTGTTGCCCAGAAATGTTCCAAACTGTGAGGCGTAAGCATGCTCAAAGAGCATGATGAGGAAATTCTCATTAAATTCAAAAGAACAAGGGAACTGACGAAGTATCTGCCACACACAGTCCAAGAAGAGAAGAAACACGGGTGACTCCCACTTCTGCTTGCTATTGCAGTAGGCTGACTGTGCGCAGCGCTGCTGGAACGGGTGACCAGCCTAAGAGAAAAGGTGGAAACGCGGCAGTCACATCCTGGTGAGACCACATTATGGCACGTTATTAACAATTTCACACAGTTGCAACAAAACTACTACATAGAACATCATATAATTTGGGTGACTGATCTTTAGTGTCTTCTTAGTTTAAGACAATCTTCAATTAAGGAAAAAGACAAGATTTCCAAATATCGGGCTGACCAAAAAGTTTGGAAAAACTCGAACTTATTGGCCATCCCAGAACTTAACAAGGCTACACAGTTAGCCCTAAGATCTGTGGTTGTTCTTGGAATATCATTTCCTTCTCCAGGGGGTCTTCCCGACCCAGGGATCAAACCTGGGTCTCCCGCATTGTAGGCAGACGCTTTACCATCCGTACCACCAGGGAAGTCCAGTAATAATAAACATAATATAAATCTTACTAGGTTGTAAAAATCTGGAGCAAATTGAAAGAACGTTTTTTAAGTTCTGCAGGTACAAAACAAAGGTCAGCTGTCCCCTTCTATCCAGCCAGAGTGCTGTAGCCGGGAGTAAGCTCCATTAGCCTCACCACTACATGGAGATGAATATGGGGTTCTCATAGACAGATTTCATCAGGTCACTCCTGATATTAATAAGGCTTCAGAAAACTAAGAGCATGGCATCTGGTCCCATCACTTCATGGCAAATAGATGGGGAAACAGTGGAAACTGTGACATACTTTATTTTGGGGGGCTCCAAAATTACTGCAGATGGTAACTGCAGCCATGAAATTAAAAGATGCTTGCTCCTTGGAAGAAAAGTTATAACCAACCTAGACAGCTTGACAAAAAGCAGAGACAATACTTTGCCAACAAAGGTTCATCTAGTCAAAGCTATGGTTTTCTCAGTAGTCATGTATATCGAAGAATTGATGCTTTTGAACCATGGTGTTGGAGAAGACTCTTGAGAGTCCCTTGGGCAGCAAGGAGATCCAACCAGTCCATCCTAAAGGAAATCAGTCCTGAATATTCATTGAAAGAACTGATGTTGAAGGTGAAACTCCAATAATTTGGTCCCCTGATGCAAAGAACTGACTCATTTGAAAAGACCCTGATGCTGGGAAAGATTGAAGGCAGGTGGAGAAGGGGACGACAGAGGATGAGATGGTTGGATGGCATCACCGACTCAATGGACATGAGTTTGAGTAAACTCCGCAGTTGGCAATGGACAGGGAGGCCTAGTGTGCTGCAGTCCATGGGGTCGCAAAGAGTCGGACACAACTGAGCAACTGAACTGAACTGAACATATGAAAAGGAGTTACTGTCATGAAGACATCTGTAGGAATACTTTTATATTAGAGACAAAGCTCTCCTTAGTTTCCTTCTCCTCACCAAAAGAACTGAAGAGTCTGCCATCTACTGACCAAAGGAAATTTTCAAATCATTTGACTCTCCGGCCTACCCAGAACCTGAGTACTGACGTTATCCCCACAATCACATCCTTCTAGGTATTTCACACACTTGTTTTATCTTTGGATCTTTAATGGGCAACCCACTCCAATATTCTTTCCTGGGAAATCCTGTAGATAGAGAAGCCTGGCAAGTGGGCTACAGTCCATGGGATCACAAAGTCGGACACGGCTGAGCACACACACAAATCATACACATTTGTTTGCTATGCTCACAAGGAATGTAGCTGCATAAGATCACCAAATACTTAGGATAGTCCGACTGAGAGATAAAGGACCACTGTCAGAGTGGGTAGATGTGGTAAACATAACAGCATTAACACATAATAAATAAGAATTCTAACTGGAAGGGCTAGAAGAGAGAGAATTCTACTTTCAAGTTATATCTAAACATTTGCTTTCAATCACAATTATATACTAAGTGACACCGTGCACAAACATTTGAATTAATCTCTAGCTTGGAGGATTTCCATCTATTTTATGAGACCTTTATCTTAGCTGCCCTTCAGCATTTCATAAGCCAGCACTGTGCTATGTCCAAGGAGTAAACAGCTGAACTTGGCAAGGGTCTCTGAACTCAAAGAAGTCACTATATTTGGGTCTAGTTCGGGAAACAAAGTGTGACAAAAATGAGATCAATTTTATCTGTGGAGGAAGTTAAGGTCCCAAAGACTTCATGAAAGCGACACTGCGCTGGATATTACAGGATGAGAAGGACTTCAGCCTGGCTGGGGAAGAAGTCAGGATGGAGCCAGGTGAGAAGACAAAGCGCTGAAGCATGTGCTTCCTACTTAGAAGTCCCCACTCCTCCTCACATGCTTGTTTGTGTCTTTTACCTCTAACAAGACTAAGCTCTGTGAGACAAGACCGTGCTTTACACTCTGTGTTTCCCTGTAGGTAACAACAGCCAACTAACGAGCGTTTGTTAGGGGAATAAAGTGCCAAATAAACAAGACAAGCAAAGAGGGAGACAAAAATGGAGAGGCAGTAAAGACTGCAGACATTTACTAAGAGGAAGATAGATGAACTGTCCCCCAGAAAAGTAAACATCTGAATCAATCAAAATTTCATATATCCATTCCCACAAACCAGGATCAAACACCAATTATGAGCAGTTAGCTTTTCTCACCTGCAGCCACTCTCTTTCTATTAAGGCCTCAAAGCCACGGATGGTCCTGCTTCTTGGTTCCAAGATGATCTGGGCCAGGGAGGTAACCTGGAGTGTGGAATCAGTTCCTTCTGTTCCATGGATCAGTATGGATGCTCCTTCCCTGTAAGGAAAATCCAGAGAACAAATGGGACAATCCCAACACTGTCAACTGACTGTGAATAACAAACATTTCTTGAGGGTAACAGTTGAAAGCCTTTGCATTCCATTCTGTCTGGCATCAGATCTAAAGAAAGTACATGAAGAGCTTCCCTTGGGGAAAACACAGAAGTATGGGAAGTCCCAGATCTCGTAGGACAAGAACTCTCTGAGACTTCTTCTCATTATTTTTCAGTTTAAGAAAATAGAAATTGTTAGATTCACAACTTAAGGATTTGTATAGAAAAAAATAGGTCGTTTAGTACTTAAAAAATCTGTGTCATGGATGACATGTGTATGTACATGGTTCACATTAATTTAACGACATTAACAATTAAATGCCAGCCTCTTCACATACACTTCACAGATGCTGAATGGCACTGACTATCTTATAAAATAATGTGACCATAAGATGGGCTTCCCGGGTGGTTCGGTGGTAAAGAATCTGCCTGCCAAGGAAGGAGATGCAGGTTTGATCCTTGGGTCGGGAAGATTCCTGGAGAAGGGAATGGCGACCCACCCCAATATTCTTGCCTGGGAAATCCCACGGACAGAGGACTCTGGCATGCTACAGTCCATGGGGTTGCAAAGGATTGGACGTGACTTTAGCGACTAGACGATGACAACGTACAGAACAGACACAAATGGTAACCCAATACGTAAGCACAGGTCTGGAAGGAAGCAAGTCTAGCTGGCAGGAGCTCCCCACTCCAGAACCCTGACACTCACTCACCTGTCGAGACACTGCGCAGCCAGACAGGCAGCTGTCAGAACCTCTTTGATGTGCGTCAGCCAGTTGGAGGCCTCCAATTTACTGAGCCATCGGTCCATGTTCTGTGTTTGGTCATTACAAGCTTCCACGAGTCTGATTAAGCTATCCTGAAGAATGTGATACCTTTGAGAGATAAGCAAAAGTAAGTAAGAAGAAAAAAAGGTAACAGAAGATAGAACAATGATGGAAGAAACCAAATAAAATACTCAGCCTCGAATATATCCAAGAGGAAGACCAGCTCAAAATACTCTAAAAACATTTACCTTGCTATGTAATAACTTATAGGGTTAAGGATTGTAAAACTAATATTTAAAATTCTCTGACTGGGGAGAGGGTCAGGGTCCTGTACTTTGTGACCAGTTACAGACAGTGCCCCTGATGTCTGCACCCTACTCCCACAGGCTCACTCTGGACACCTATACTGTCAGCAGAGAACCCAAGGCCAGCTCAGACCACACTATATCATTACTTCCAACTCCCACCCCCTCACCCTCCCAGAAGCAATTAAAAACCATTAACTGCAAGCATAAATGAGATGATACAGGTGGAGGGAACAAAGTGTGGAAGTTAAGTGGGTATGGGGGAAATTAAATGTCCAAGTATTTTTGACTTAAGAAAATGTAGTTGTCTGTAGCATCTCTTTTCAGTAAGTTTGGTGACCGCTGATCTAAGCAAAGGAGATCTCATGGTGATGAAATTTCAGAGCTAAGAGAGAAAAAAATGCTATTTGATTAAAACTCATTTGTGAGCATCTACCATGAGTTTTCTGCTTATCTTACAAAACATGAGATACCCAGCCAATTTTTGACTCTAACTAATATGAAGGTTCCTTTGAAAACCTGTGATCTTCCAACAGCTGAGGGCTCACCCACTCTAATTAGCTTCAAATAAGAGTCCATTACTGTCTCCTGAATCTTTTACCTCTCAATGGACTTGTGAATCCGCCTCCACTGGGGATAATGAGCTTCTTGCTCAAAGCCGCCTCCTTTGGCTCTAGCCTGCTGAGCTACATTTAGAGGTCGAGTATCAATGATGTAGCCACGCTTTCCTGCCCTGAGGGTAGCATTTATCAGTTTCTCATCTTCTTTGCACCGTCTCCCATTTGTGCCAGTGAGTGGCTGACCACTTCGCATAATAACCTACAAGGACAACAGAGTCTAAAATTTAGTAGTAGCTGCTTTGAAAGTTTCAGAAAACAGAAATGAATTAAGCTAGATTAAGAATGTCTCAAAAAACAATTGTGTGTCATTTCAGAGATGAATTCGATCCGATCCTGAAACAAAGAAATATTTCTATGTATTTAACAACAGTTTAAAAAGAGTAAAACAAAAATAAGACTTGGCATTCTTACATGATTTTTCTTCCCATTGTCTCAAAATACTTTCACATAATATAGTTTCTCTTTAAGATCAAATATTATAGTTCATTTAATCAGTGAATTAATCATCCAGTAGATCCAGGCCTGCAATTGAGACAATAATAATGGCCTAGACACCAGGAAACTTTTGCTTCAGCTACGTAAACTTGGGGTTGGCAGATTTTATCAAGAATTATAAAGAGAAAAGGAACCAGTGGTAAAATTAAAAAGGTTATACACTATTATTCTTGCTTTGGGAATCATTTTCAATGTCTTGAAAGCTACTTATTATCTATTCTTTATTCTCCAGTGGCTCTCTTTCAATATTCCAGGACTTAACCACTCATCTTCAAAGACCAACAACTATATACTGGGTTGGTCAGAAAGTTCCTTTGGGTTTTTCTGTTAGATCTTACTTATTTGATACTTTTCTCAAGAAAGCAACATCTATTATACTGATCTCTTCCCTGGTGAATGGTCTGGAATTATTTTAATCTCATCCCATAATATATACTGTTATCTTAACTACTTTGAAATTTAACATAATCAAGGAAGGTCATCCAGAATGGCGAACTCTCAGACTGTACTTACCATGTAATTGAACAATAATATATTTTGTATGAGTTGTTAAAATGCTTTATGGTGAACCCTAGTGAAGAGAAATACTTCTCGGTAAGCAAGGTAGGTGACCTAATTTTTAAAAATCTCTTTATCCTAAATATCTACAATTCAGGGGAAAAGGGAAAATAGCTACAACTTATTCACTAATTTACTACTGGATGCAAAATGAGAAGCAGAGTTTACTGACTGAGAGAAAACATGAGGAGAAAAATAAATTTAGAAAATATTTAGGAAGTGAATACACAATGAACACCTGCCTATTCAATGCCTGACTCCTGTTTTTACTAAAGTTATGACTAATGATATGTGTCACTCGTCTCCCTTTTGAAAATAAAAATGTCTGCTCAATTTACCTCACCCAGGGAAAGCTGCTGAGAATAACTAAAGTGTCACAGGGACTCCCCGGCAGTCCAGTGGCTAGGACTCTTGAGCGTCCACTGCACAGGATGCAGACTCAATCCCAGGTTGGGAGAACGGAGACCCCACGGGCAGCAAGGCACAGCCGGGGGTGTGGAACAAACGTGTCATACCATCATTCCAGTCAGAGAAATTTATTTTCTACCAAGGAGTGTCATTTTCAGTATCAGATAACATTGGTTCCCTGTGTCCTGAGTCCTGAAGATAAACCTGCCTGGGCCTTTCTAAGGCTAAGCAGCATTATGGAAAGAATTCAGTCTCATCCTGATCACAGAAAACATTCTACTCCGGATTCCCGAAAGTTTAAACAAAAGTAAAATTCCTGGCAGGAGAGACTAATCATTTCAATGAACAGGTACACAGAAAAGGTGAACAGTTCTAAGAATCTCAAACCAAATCTTCCAGTCGACCATGGAGCAGTGTTCACTTACCATTCCATTCTTTTTATGATAGTAACTGAGAACTGGGAAGCGGCCTCCATGGCGAAATGTGGCTACCTTCCGAAGGGCATCATCGTCGATGGCTTTGGGCACTGTGACAGCTGGTGGGTAAGAGGGGCACACAGCAAATTCCTGATTGACATAGCTTAGCCTCCATTCACTGATCTGAAAGACACAAAATACTTTCAAGCTAAGCAGGTATCTCAATCTCACAAAGTAATCTAAAAACTTTTATTAAAGGAGCTTAGAGATTCATTTTCATACAATGAAGACACCATCTCACAGTTTAATAGGAGGACACCTAGCCCTTCCTTAAATACTTTCAGAAAGCCAAGCTTCATTCTTCAGAGCCAGCTTCTTACAGTGCTAGGTATCACTAGCTCCCAAAAAGTTCTTCCATCACTAGCTCCTAAAAAGTTCTTCCTCATGTTGAGTAACATTTATTGTTCTGTAACTTCGATTTTTTTTTAACCATGATTTCAGTACAAGTTCCCTACTTCACAAGGCAGCCAATGGAATGTATGAAAGATAGCTGATTCTCCTTTAGTTTTCTATTATCCAAATTAAATATATTAATTATATTCATGAACATCATCTCATTCATTCTTGTCTGGGTACCAATGGTACCCTTAGAGTATAGCAACAGGAACTACAGTAACTAAAGCAACAACTCCAGATAATGCTTACCCAGAACAGAATAGTGCTACTATCTACATCAAATCCCTTGCTCATTTCCGCTGTTTAACAAAGGAGAAAAAATGAGGAAAGACTGTTAACATCATTCTTCAAGCAATAACAGCTTAATACTAAGAAAGATTATACTTATGAGTCAGTGAAATAATTTCAAACTCAGCAAGCTAAGGATCAAAAGTACACAATATAAAACTATCAAATGACAACTTATTTCTAACATGAAAAATGAAAACCCCTTAAAGACTGTAAAAAGCTTTTGTGCATGAAAATTTTGATATTTTCCTGTACGTCAGAGCTGGCCTAACATACTGGCCACGGGCTGTAGCACCAGGACGATGAGCCAAAGCGTGTTTAATATACTGTGCTCCTGGTCCTGCTCAGCTGTGTCTGGCTCTCTGCAGCCCTGTGGGCTTCTGCCTGCCAAGGCCCTCTCTGTCCATGGAACGGAGGAACCTGTCAAGAGTGGGTGCTTCCTACTCCAGGGGATCCTTCCAACCCTGGGATTGAACTTGAGTCTTCTATGTCCCCTGCACTGCAGATGGATTCTTTACCACTGAGTCACTGAGGAAGCCCCTTGATATACTGTAAATGTATTTGAAAAAACCTTTTAGAAGATGCAGTATCATTTTTAATTAAATTTTTTCACTGTTCAAACTTATGCACATTATTAATTTAAAAGATACTTTCTAAAAGATTCAATTTTTTTTTTTTAAAAAAGATGTATCCCTAGTTTCTAGAAAGTTCTTCCTCATATTGAGGAAAATTTATTGCTCAGTAACTTCCTCTATTTTTTTTTTAACCATGATTTCAGTACAAGTTCCCTATTTCACATAGCAGCCTATGGAATATATGAAAGACAGCTGATTCTCCTTTAGTTTTCTATTATCCAAATTAAATTTATTAATTATTCTCATTCACTCTGGTCTGGGTATCATTTACTTTGTTAATGGTACTCTTAAAGTATAGCAACAGAAGACTGCAACTCCAGATAATACTTAACCAGAAGAGAATAATGCCACTATCTCCATCAAATCCCTTGCTCATTTCTGTTATTTAAAAAAGGAGAAAAAATGAGGAAAGACTGTTAACATCATTCTTAAAGCAATACAGCTTAATACTAAGAAAATATTCTGCTAATCTATCATCTAAGTCTCCTTCCCCAGAGTAACCGTTTTCAACTCTTAGATTTTTATTAATTTTGAGTGTTTTTTACTATTAGAGATTACTTACTGGTTTCCTACTCTAGAGAAGGCTATGGTTCTTCACTGACCTGCAATACCACTTGCGTCAAATATTCTATTAGGTTTCCACACACGTTGGGGGTCTGCATTCTGTCCCACAGGTCTAGCCGCAGTGAGTCTCTGGCTTTTAGAATAAGCTTGGCCTTTAGTAGGCCAAGTCTCCTATATCCTCTTCCCTCCTTGTTCTTCAAGAGAATCTTGGTTTCCCTTGACCCTTTGCCCCTTTAATGTAACTTTTTATCAAATTCCATGTAAAATCCCACTGGGGTTTTAATACGATGGCACTGACTATATAGACTGATTTAGAAACAATGACATCTTTATAATATCTAATTTCCTTGTCTATGGGCATAGTATCCCTCCACTTTTAAATCTTTCTTAATTTTTTTCAATAAAGTTATAAAATTCTCTCAATAAACATCTTGCATATCTTTTCCTAGGAACCTAATATTTTTAATGCATTTTAGTTGCATGTCTTCAAATTTGTGTATGGTGTAGAGAAATGCATACAATCTCAAGATTCTTTCAGGTTTCCTATGTACAGAAACATATAATCAACAACTAATAGCAGTTTTGTTTCTTTCATTTCAATGCGTATACCTTTTATTTTACCTTCTTGACTTCCTCAGCTAGGCATAGTGATGGTGGGCAAATCTCTGTCTCACTCTAGAACTTAGAGGGAATAATGAAAGATTTGCTTTTTGTATGTTTTTACTTTTGTAGTTACCCTTTATTAGATTAAATAAATTCCCTTCAAATTCAAATCTGCTAAGAGCTTTTATCATGAACAGATGCTTAATTTAGTCAAACTGTTTTTTCTCTTCTAATTTTGATTTACCATATATGTAATTTGTCTTTTCTCTTTGGTTAATTTTGTGATATCTCTTTGCCTTACTGTTCAATAGCAGAACTCAATATGTCTTAAGATTTCCTTTTCATTATCCCATGTGGTGTTTGCTGGGATACCTTAATCTAAGGCTTTGTGACTTTCTGATGTTGAAGATGGTAGTCTCCACTATCATCTATTTCAATATTGCCTTTCTTAACAACTTCTCTATTATCTTCTTCAATTTCCATTTACTAAATATTAAACCTTCTCCCTTTACCAACCATGCATGCATCTCACCTCTCTATCATTTTTTCCATCTTCCTTCTTTCTCTGTCCTGTTTGAGTATCTATATTCCAAATCACTAGATTCTCATTTTTAGTTATCCCTAATCAGCTACTTAACCTTTACATCAAGTTATTCTTTTCTCTTCTTTTAAATCAACTTTACTGAGATTTTACTATTTATATGAAAAAAAAAACTAGATTCATTTAGAGTACACAATTTCATGACTCTTGACAGCTGTACCCACCCACAAACCACCACCACAATCACAATAAACATTTCAATCATCTTTCACAAAAATTCCTAGTACATTTTTACAGCCTATACCTCTCCATCCACACCCGATACTAGGAATCACCAACCTGCTTTCATTCACTTTTAGTGTTATACCTAAGAAATCTTTGCCTAGTCAGGGGTCATAAAGATTTTCTCCTGTACCTTCTTCAAGAAGTTTTACACCTTTAGCTCTTATGTTTTGGTCTATATTTTTAGTTATTTTTTGTGAAATAAAGGTTTAGATCTATCTTTTTTACATCCAATTGTTCCAATGCCATTAGTTGAAAAAACTATCCTTTATCTCGAGAGTTGTCTAAGCACCTTCGGCAAAAACTGATCACAGATCCAAGAGTTCTTTTTTAAACCTTCTATTCTGTTCCATGTATCACTATATCTATCCTTATGCCAATATACCACATTTTCTTGATTACTGCAGCCTGATAGTAAGTTTTGTAAATAGTTAAGATTTTTCTTCCCCCAAAGCTGTTGTGGCTATTCTAGTAACTCTGCAGTTCCATAAAAATTTCAGGATAATTTTGACAATTTCCACAAAGACACCTACTGGAATTTTGATAGGAAGTTGCGCTGAATCAATAAATCAGCTTGGAGAGAATTAGCAAACTACACTTACTGAGAGATAGCAAACTACACTCCACAACCCGAATCCAGTCCCCTGCTTGTATTGTAAATGCAGGCATACCCTGGAGACAGGGCAGGCTTGGTTCCTGACCATTGCAATGAAGTAAATAGTTCCCTCAAGCGAGTCAAACATTTTTTGCTTTCCCAATGCCTATATAAGTTATGTTTAAACTATACTATAGTTTATTAAGTTTGTAAAAATTAAAATGTACTTATCTTAATTTTAAATATTTTATTGCTAAAAAATGCTAACCATTATCTGAGCCTTTAGTGAGTCGTAATCTCTCTGCTGGTGAAGGATTCAAAATATTAAGAATTACCAAAATGCAAGAGAGATATGAAGTGACCAAAAGCTGTTGGAAAAAATGACACTTTAAGACTTGCTCAACATAGGATTGCCACAAACATGCAATCTGTGAACAAAATGCAATATCTAGGAAATACAATAAGATGCAACACAATAATTCAGGCATTCCTATAAAATACCTTTGGAACACAGCACCACTCATTCACTGATGTATTATGTTTTCATGATACAAAAGAGTGGAGTTAACTGCAACAAAGACTTCATGCCCCACAAAGCCTAATGTATTTACTGCTGGGTCCCTTACATAACTCAGCCCACTATTAACCATACTGTCTTTCCATCCATGCACATGTATCTCCATTTATCTAGATGCCCTCTGACTTCTCTCAGCACTGTTTCGTGTTTCTCAGTGTACAGACCCTGCCCTTTGCTAACTTTCTCACTAAGTACGCCATTCACTTTAAGATGGTGCTGTGCGGTGCTGAGCCGCTCAGTCATGTCACTAATTGGTTTCTGAACACTGACACCAAGCAATCTTGCTAAACTTACTAGTTCTGGTTATTTTATTGATTTCTGCTCTTATTTTTTTATTATTTCATTCTTTCAAGTTACTTTGCTCATTTTTTCCCCTAGTTTCTTAAGCTGGAGCTTAAGTTGGTGAATTTATTAGACCGTTTTTCCTATTTTACATAAGTGCTTTAACATCGTGTCTCTCTAAACACTGCTTTAGCTGTAGTCTACAAATTCTAATATTATCATTCAGCTAAAAATATTTCCTAATTTCCATTCTGATTCACAGGCTATTTACAAGTATTTCCTTTAACCTAGAAATACTCTAGGTATTCCTCAATACATTGTGTGTTAGTCTCTCAGTTCCAACTCTGTGACCCCACGGACTGTAGCCCGCCAGGCTCCTCTGTCCACGGAATTCTCCAGGCAAGAATACTGAAGTGGGTTGCCATTCCCTTCTCCAGAGATCTTCCCAACCCAGGATCTAACCCGGGTCTCCTGCACTGCAGGCAGATTCTTTTACCATCTGAGCCCCCAGTGCTAACTGATCTCTAATATCATTCCTCTGTGCTCAGAGATTATATTCTGTGTGGTTTCAATCCTTTGAAATTTATTTAACAGCCCCGCATATGCTCTCTCTCGGATAATACCATGTGCTCTTGCATACTGTTTATTCTGCAGAAGTCGGGAGTAGTATTCAATGAATATCAGATAGTGCTGTTCAGATTCTCTTCCTACCCATTTTGTTGTTTTGTTTTAGTCTAGTTGTTCTGTTACTTGCTGAGACGGCAGTTTAAACAATCTACTATGACCACAGAACTTACTTTATTTTCATCAGTTTAGGCTATAAAAATATATATCATTATATTGTCCTGATCAATTTTATCATTATGGAATGATCTCTTTATTTCATAATATTCTGTGTCTTGAAATTTTTCATTTTAATCTGAAATTAATAAAGCAACTTCTTCTTTATACTCATTATTTTCATGGCAAATTTTCTCCACCCATATATTTTCAATCTGTCTCTTTATATTATAAATGCATCTCTTCTAAAAAACTGCAGAGGGAGAATACTCCCAAATTCATTCTACAGAGCCACCTGATACCAAAACCAGAAAAAAGAGAAAATTACAAGCCAAAATCACTGATGAACACAGATGCAAAAATCTTCAACAAAATACTAGCAAACCAAACCCAACAACACATTAAAAGGATTATACACCATGATTAAGTGGGATTTATCCTAGGGATGCAAGGATTCTTCAATATATGCCAATCAAACAATGCGTTACACCATGTTAACAAACAGAAGAATAAAAACCACATGATCATCCCAACAGATGCAGAAAAGTCTTTCAACAAAATTCAACACCCATTATTAAAAAAAAAAAAAGTCTTCAGAAAGTGAGCATAGAGAGACCTATGTCAACATAATAAAGGCCATATATGACAAACCCACAACAAATATTATTCTTAACGATGAAAACTGAAAGCATTTCCTCTAAGATCAGGAACAAGACAAGTGTGTCCACTCTCACCACTGTTTTTCAACATAGTCTTGGAAAGTCCTAGCCACAGCAATCAGAGAAGAAAAATAAAAGGAATAAAAATTGGAAAAGAACAAGCAAACTGTCACTGTTTGCAGAAGACATGACACTATACATATAAAATCCTAAAGAGGCCACCAGAAAACTACTAGAGCTAAGCAATGAATTTAGTAAAGTTGCAGGATATAAAATTAATGCATAAAAAGCTCTTGCATTCCTATACACTATAAAAGAGCAGAAACAATAAAAGATCAGAAAGAGAAATTAAGGAAATAATTCCATTTAACATTGCAACAAAAAGAATAAAATACCCAGGAATAACCTACCCAAGGAGACAAAACACCCATATGCAGAGAACTATAAGATATTAATGAAAGAAATCAAAGATAACACAAACAGAGAGATATATACCATGTTCTTAGACTGAAAGAATCAATATTTTTAAAATGACTCTACTATCTAAAGATTCATTGCAATTCCTATCAAGTTACTAATGGCATTTTTCACAGAACTAGAACAGAAACTTTTACAATTTGTATGGAAACACAAAAGACCCTGAATAGCCAAAGCAATCCTGAGAAAGAAAAACGGAGCTGGAGGAATGGGGCTTCCTGACATCAGTCTATACTACAAAGTTATAGTCATCAACAGGGTATGGTCTGGGCACAAAACCAGAAATATAAACCAATGGAACTCCAGGGACAGAAAGCCCAGAGATAAACCCACGTGCATCTGGTCACCTGACTGATGACAAAGGAGGCAAGAATATACAATGGAGAAAAAACAGACTCTTCAAAAAGTGGTGCTGGAAAAATTGGACAGCTACATGTAAAAGAATGAAATTAGAACACTATCTAGTACCATTCACAAAAATAAACTCAAAATGGATCAAAGACCTTAATGTAAGGCCAGACACTATAAAATTCTTAAAGGAAAATACAGGCACAACACTCTCTGACATAATTTGCAGCAGTATCTTTTTGGATTCATCTCTTACGGTAATGAAAATAAAAACAAAAGTAAACAAATGGGACCTAGTGAAACTTGGAAGTTTTTGCACAGAAAAGGAAACCATAAGCAAGATGAAAAGACAGTCCTCAGAGTAGGAGAAAATATTTGCAAATGCAGCTCAATATAAAAAAAAAAACAACCCAATCAAAAAATGGCACAAGACCTAAATAGCTCTTTCTCCAAAGAAGACATACAGATGGCCAACCAACACATGAAGAGATACTCAACATCACTAATTATCAGAGAAATACAAATCCAAACTACAGTGAGATATTACCTCATACCTATCAGAATGGCCATCATCTATAAATGATGATGAGGACGTGGAGAAAAGGAAACCCTCTTGCACTGTCACTGGAAATAAAAACTGGTACAGCTGCTATGGAGAACAACATGAAGGTTCCTTAAAAGACTAAAAAAAACTACCATATGACCCAGAAATCCCACTTACTTCTTTCTCTGGTACTTATCCAGAGAAAACCATAATTCAAAAAGAAACATGTAGGATTTCCCTGGTGGTCCGGTGGTGGAGAATCTGCTTACCAGTGCAGGGGGCACAGATTTGACCCCTAGCCTGGGAAGACTCCATATGCCACAGGGCAACTAAACCCACGTGCTACATCTACTGAAGCCCCTGTGCCCTGGAGCCTGTGGGCCACAGCAAGAGAAGCACTGCAACGAGACACCCACACACTCCATCTGAAGAGCAGCTGCCACTCACCACGCCTAGAGGAAGCCCACACGCAGCAAGACCCAGCACAGCCAAAAATAACTAATGTTAAAAAAAGACACATGTGCCCCAATATTCACTGAAGCACTATTTACAACAGCCAGGACACGGAAGCAACCTAAATGTTCATCAACAAAGGAATGGATAAAGAAGATGTGATATGACCCACTCCCTAGAGTAAAGGAAATATAAACGAAAATAAGCATATGGGACCTAATTAAATTTAAAAGCTTCTGCACAGCAAAAGAAACTATAAACAATGTAAAGAGAGAACCCTCAGAATGGGAGAAAATAATCGCAAACAAAGCAACCAACAAACATTAATCTCTAAAATATACATGCAGCTCAATATGAGAAAAACAAACAACCCAATCAAAAAATAGGCAGATCTAAACAAACATTTCTCTAAAGAAGACATACAGATGGTCAACAAACATGAAAAGATGCTCAACATTGCTCATTATTAGAGAAATGCAAATCAAAACTACAATGAGGTTATCAGCCTTGCACCAGTCAGAATGGCCATCATCAAAAAAAATCTACAAACTATAAATGCTGGAGGAGATGTGGAGAAGAGGGAACCCTCTGGCACTATCAGTGGGAATGTAAACTGATACAACCGCTACAGAGAACAGTATGGAAATCCCTTTAAAAACTAGGAGTAAAACTACCACATGACCCAGGAATCCCACTACTGGGCATAAACCCTGAGAAAACTGTAATTCAAGACACATGTACCCAACGTTCACTGCACACAGTTACAGTCACCAGCCACTTAGATGTCCATTGATAGATGAGTGGATAAAGACGTTGTGGTACATATATATATGTGTACACAATGGAATAATAGTCATTAAAAGGAATGAATTTGTGTCAGCTGAAACAAGGTGGATGAACCTCGAGCCTGTTATATGGAAAGAGAAAACAACTGTAGTATGTTAATGTATACACGCGGCATCCAGAAAAATGGCACGGATGCCCTAACCTGCAGGGCGGGAACAGAAACACAGACAGTCTTGTGAACACAGAGGAGGAAGAATGTGGGATGAATTGAGAGAGCAGCACTGACATATACACACCACCACGTGCAAAACCAGCTAATGGGAAGCTGCCGCTGACACAGGGAGCCAAGCCCGGCGCTCTGTGACCACCTCAAGGGGTGGGGTGGGGGGGGAGAGGGGCTCAAGAGGGAGGGGATGGATATATACACTTATGCCTGATTTGTGTTGTTGTATAGCAGAAACCAACACAATATTGTAAAGCAATTATCCTCCAATTAACAAAACTTTTTAAGTTAAAAAAAAAGAATGAATGCAAATAAACAAAACTACCATCTTAAAAAAGAAAAGAAAATGTGAGCTGTCTTTATAACAAAAGGCTCTCTAGAGTTTATAACTAATGGCAAAAGTTATCTAGTTAGGCCCTTCTGAATATAGCCTCCAAATAAAAATAGGACAAGCTGAAAAAAAAAATGTGGTACATGTATACAATGGAATATTACCCAGCTATAAAAAGGAATGAAACCGGGGCATTGGACACTAAGAGGAGAGTGGGGGCAGGATGAACTGGGGGACTGGGATTGACATATATACGCTGCTGACACTATGCAGGGAGCCTTACCCAGCGCTCCACAGTGACGTAAACAGGAAGGCCGCCCAGAAAAGGGGATGCATGTGCGAGAACAGCTGAAGCCCTTCGCTGTACGGCAGAGACTAACACAACATTGTCGGGAGCCTACACTCTAATAAAAGCTAAAAATAAGAACACAAAACGCATCTCTGTACACAGCATATATTTGGATCTTACTTTTTCTTTTTTTAGCTGCGTCAACGGCTTGCAGAATCTCAGTTCTCTGACCAGGGATTGAACCCAGGCCCTCAGCAGTGAAAGCCTGGAATCTTAATTAGGCTGCCAGGGAACTCCCTTGCTTTTTTCCTTTAATTCATTCTGATAATCTCTGTGTTTTAATTGGGGTGTTAAGCTCAGTAATACTAAATATTGATATTGCTGGATTTTAGTCAAGCATTTATTTTGTTTGCCCCCCCCTTTTTTTTGCTATTTCTTCTTTCCCACTTTCTTTTAAATTACTTTTTAGAACTGCATTTTAATATATTAACTTTAAATCATATTTCTTAACATTTTTAAGTGATTGCTCAGACCACCTTTCCTGCCTCCTGAGAAATCTGTATACAGGTCAAGAAGCAACAGTTAGAACTGGACATGGAACAACAGAGTGGTTCCAAATTGGGAAAGGAGTACGTCAAGGCTATATGTTGTCACCCTGTTTATTTAACTTATATGCAGAATACATCATGCAAAATGCCACGCTGGATGAAGCAGAAGCTGGAATCAAGATTGCTGAGTGAAATATCAATAACCTCAGATATGCAGATGACACCACCCTTATGGCAGAAAGCGAAGAACAACAAAAGTGCCTCTTTATGAAAGTGAAAAGAGGAGAGTGAAAAAGCTGGCTTAAAAAACTCAACATTCAAAACACAAAGATCATGGCATCCAGTCCCATCACTTCATGGCAAACAGGTGGGGAAACAATGGAAAGAGTGACAGACTTTATTTTCTTGGACTCTAAAATCACTGTAGATGGTGATTGCAGCCATGAAATTAAACGATGCTTGATCCTTGGAAGAAAAGCTATGACCAACCTAGACAGCATATTTAAAAGCAGAGACATTACTTTGCCAACAAAGGTCCATCTAGTCAAAGCTATGGTTTTTCCAGTAGTCATGTATGGATGTAAGAGTTGGACCATAAAGAAAGCTGAGAACCAGAATTGATGCTCTTGAACTGTGAGAAGATTCTTGAGAGTTCACTGGACTGCAAGAAGATCCAACCAGTCAATCCTAAAGGAAATAAACCCTGAATATTCACCAGAAGGACTGATGCCAAAGCTGAAACTCCAATACTTTGGCCACTGATGTGAAGAGTTGACTCATTGGAAAAGACCCTGATGCGGGGAAAGACTGAAGGTAGGAGGAGAAGGGAACGACAGAGGATCAGATGGTTGGATCGCAAAGAGTTGGACATGACTGAGCCAATGAACTGAACTGACTCTATGATGACTTTTACCGAACTGAAGTGACAAGGACGATGGTTCTCAACTAGGGGTGATTTTGCCTTGAGGGAACATTTGTTAATGAGTGAAGACAATTGGGGGTTGGGGAAGGCCACTGCTGACATCTAGTGGTAGACCAGCGATACTGCCAAACACCCTACAACGCACAGGACAGCTTCTCACAACAAAGAATTATACAGCCCAAAGGTCAACAGTGCCAAGTTTGAGAAACTCTGCTCGGGATTATAATATATACTGTTAACTTAAACATTAGCCCATGTTACATAATATGTAAAAACCCTGAAACTGTATAGGTCTATGTATCCATTCAGCCACCCCACACCCATTTTTAATGACATAGTTTCCATGTGTAACATGTCTACACACACCATAAACACCACAAAGGCAATGCTATAGTTTTTGTTTTAGTCATACATATTTTAAAGACATTAAAAGGAAAAAACAGCTTGTTATATTTAATTATACCATTTCTAATATTCCTCAATTATTTTGAATATTCAGGTTTCCCTCTGGTATTATTTCCCTTTAGTCTGAGTAACTTCTTTTAGTATTTCTTATAGTGAAGGTCTCTTAGTGACAAGTTCTTAGTTTCTTTTTATTTGAAAATGTTGTCTCACCTTCTTCCTTGGGAGATATTTTCACCAGATACAGAATTCAGGGTTGATAGGTTTTTTTACCTTTCACCACTTTTTAATAAAAGTTTTGTTGGGACTTCCCTGGTGGTCCAGTGGTTAAGAATCTGCCTTGTGATGACACAGGGGTCAAGGGTTTGATCCCTGGTCAGGGAAGAAGTTGCAGAGCACGTAAGCCGGACCACTGCAACTTCTTAGCCCACATGCTTTGGAGCCCATGCGCCACACCTGGAGAGCCCGTGGACCACAGCGAAAGACTGCACATGATGCAGTAACGATCCCGTGTGCCACACCTAAGACCTGACACAGCTAAATAAATTCTTTAAAAATAAATAAAATCTAAAATATAGAAGTCTTATCATCTAGTCTCCATAAATTCTGATGAATAGTCTATGGTCATCTGAATTATCTCTGTATGTAATGTGTTGATTTTAACTGGCAACTTTCAAGATCTTCATTTGACAATTGCTCTTTGACAATTTGACTATGATGTGCCTAGCATGATTTTTCTCATACTCATCCTGTTTGGGGCTTGCTGAACTTTTTGAACTTATAAAATTGACCAAATTTTTAGCTTCTGAACATGATTTCTTTAAATAATTTTCCTACCTATTGTCTACTCTCTCCTGGATCTGTCATTACACATATACTAGCCATTTTGTTCCACAGGTTTCTGAGGCTCTTTTTTCCACAATTTCTCATCTCCTTTATTTCTCCAAATAATTTCTATTGCTCTAGCTTCAATTTCGCTGATTCTGTCCTGTCATCTCCTCTCTGCTATTTAACCAAGTGAATATTTTATTTCAGATATATATTTTCAAAAAATGCTGAGAGGTTCATTTGACTCTTTAGCATTTCTATTTCTCTGTTAAGATTTCCTGTCTTGTCTCTCATTTGAAATATATTTATATCTTTATGGAAAATCAAGCAATTTAAACAGCTGCTCTAAAGACCATGAATGATCAAACATTTCAACATCTGAGGCATCTTGGGACTGGCACTAGTTGACTGTCTTTTCTTTTTTTGATACTCTCTTTTTCTTGAGAATGGGTCATAATATCCTGACTCAACTTTGGATTATATCCTATATTCACTGTGAATTTTATGTTGCAGAAAATCTGCATTCCATTAAACACCTTTGAAGAGTGTTTTACAAGGAATTAGCTTGTTCAGACAAACCACAAACTTCATAACATCTGAGATGCACGGCAACTCAGGTCTTAGTTCTGACTGCCCCCAGTCTGCCCCAAGCAATGGTTCAAGAGTCAGCCAGAGATTCAGGATTACATACAGAGTCAAGGTTCCCCTCTTTCTGGCTCTCTGGTTCCCCAAGCCCTTCCCCTGGTTTCTCCCACCAGAGAGAAAGTGGGCTTTCCGTTAGAATGTTAGCTGTCTGGCACCATCAACGCCATCAACTGTGCTGACTTCAGGACGAGGCCCCCGAAAAAGGAAATTTACTCTGCCGTTCACTTCCTCTACGTTTCTCCTCCCCTCCCTCTAAAACACACGGCTTTCTGTTCACTCACCAGAGCTTCAAGTTTCTCTATTTTATTCACAGTTTGTCACTGATATCTGCAGGAGATCTTGTCAGATAGGGGCTACTCAACCATTACCTTATCGTCGTCTTTTCTTTGTATATAATTTCTAAAGTGGTAGACTGGGGAAGTACAGATATATACTGTATATGTGTATTTCAGCAAAGTATCTGAAATACTATTTTATTATATCCTATAATAAAAGTATGTTAAAAGGGGAGGAACTCTTACAGATCATTTGTCCAACACTTTGATTTTGTAGACATGGAAACAAAGTCCCAGAAAGTCAAGTAGTCAACATTAATATATGGGATGCAATGTAAATAATTTGAGAGATAGTTTGAGTACTCTGTCTTCTCAATACCACATATCTCTTTTGGATATAACAGAGAAGTAGGGACTGGCTAATACTATTCAGAAAGCTTTTTAGATGATCAAAAAACCTTCCTCAGGGAATACTGATGAAGTGATATATGTCTACCTGGTGGAGGATTTCAGTGATATATAGAAAGACTTATCATACCTTTGTCCTGTCCTGCATATATGCACACATTTCTGTATTTATTGACTTGACAAATATCTAGTGCTTGCAAACCATGTACTAAGAATGCAGTAGGGAACAAGAATGACATGGTTCCCAGCTTCCTAAAGTTTGTATTCTAGCAGCTTGTATTCTAGCTCAGGAGGCAGTAAACAATGAAAAGAAGCTTTCACACTGGTGACCCCCCTCCTACTTGAAACTTACTCTTCCCTTGGCTTTTTCCTCCACTCGTCTTTACATGGTTAATCCTTGGCCCCTACTGACATTAGGTGTTTTCCCTCAGTAATCTCAACTTCTGCCTATGATTCTTACAACGTACACAATGTATACACTGACGACTCTCAATTTTTCACTTTTAACACAGATCTCTCAAGCTCTAAACTATCTCTTACATATATTCAATGATGCACATTTGCCATCAAATTTGCCATCTTCAAAACTGAACTCAACTCATTCCCTGTCACACACATTTTTCTTTCTGTCTTTCCCATCTCAGTAGGAAAACCTAGATGCCACTGCCTGTTTTACCTCTCACATCCAATGAGTGGGTCGCCAACTCCTTTTAATTCCATTTCCTGAAACTTTCTGCACTATAACCCCTCTGTTATTGATCCAATCATTATTTCAGTAGCCTCCTAAGCAGTTTCTCAGCATTTTGCATCAGAATTGATCTCAGTTCAGCTCAGTTCAGTCTCTCAGTCGTGTCCGACTCTTGGCGACCCCATGAATTGCAGCACGCCAGGCCTCCCTGTCCATCACCAACTCCCACAGTCCACCCAAACCCACGTCCATCGAGTCGGTGATGCCATCCAGCCATCTCATCCTCTATCATCCCCTTCTCCTCCTGCCCCCAATCCTTCCCAGCATCAGGGTCTTTTCCAATGAGTCAACATTTCGCATCAGGTGGCCAAAGTATTAGAGTTTCAGCTTCAACATCAGTCCTTCCAATGAACACCCAGGACTGATCCCCTTTAGGATGGACTGGTTGGATCTCCTTACAGTCCAAGGGACTCTCAAGAGTCTTCTCCAACACCACAGTTCAAAAGCATCAGCTCTTTGGTGCTCAGCTTTCTTCACCGTCCAACTCTCACATCCATACATGACCACTGGAAAAACCATAGCCTTGACTAGATGGACCTTTGTTGGCAAAGTAATGTCTCTGCTTTTAAATATGCTATCTAGGTTGGTCATAACTTTCCTTCCAAGGAGTAAGCGTCTTTTAATTTCATGGCTACAATCACCATCTGCAGTGATTTTCGAGCCCCCAAAAATAAAGTCTGATACTGTTTCCACTGTTTCCCCATCTATTTTCCATGAAGTGATGGGACCAGATGCCATGATCTTAGTTTTCTGAACGTTGAGCTTTAAGCCAACTTTTTCACTCTCCTCCTTCATTTTCATCAATTTCATCACTTAAATTGAAGAAGGTAGGGAAAACCACTAGACCATTCAGGTATGACCTAAATCAAATCCCTTATGATTATACAGTGGAAGTGAGAAATAGATCTGATAGACAGAGTGCCTGATGAACTATGGACGGAGCTTCGTGACATTGTACAGGAGACAGGGATTAAGACCATCCCATGGAAAAGAAGTGCAAAAAAGCAAAATGGCTGTCTAAGGAGGCCTTACAAATAGCTATGAAAAGAAGAGAAGCGAAAAGCAAAGGAGAAAAGGAAAGATATTCCCATATGAATGCAGAGTTCCAAAGAATAGCCAGGAGAGATTTAAAAAAAGCCTTCCTCAGCGATCAATGCAAAGAAATAGAGGAAAACAACAGAGTGGGAAAGACTAGAGATCTCTTCAAGAAAATCAGAGATACCAAGGGAACATTTCATGCAAAGATGGGTTCGATAAAGGACAGAAATGGTATGGATCTAACAGAAGCAGAAGATATTAAGAAGAGATGGCAAGAATACACAGAAGAACTGTACAAAAAAGATCTTCACGACCCATATAACCATGATGGTGTGATCACTCACCTAGAGCCAGACATCCTGGAATGTGAAGTCAAGTGGGCCTTAGAAAGCATCACTACAAACAAAGTTAGTAGAGGTGATGGAATTCCAGTTGAGCTATTACAAATCCTGAAAGATGATGCTGTGAAAGTGCTGCACTCAATATGCCAGCAAATTTGGAAAACTCAGCAGTGGCCACAGGACTGGAAAAGGTCAGTTTTCATTCCAATCCCAAAGAAAGGCAATGCCAAAGAATGTTCGAACTACCGCACAATTGCACTTATCTCACACATTGGTAAAGTAATGCTCAAAATTCTCCAAGCCAGGCTTCAGCAATACATGAACCGTGAACTTCCAGATGTTCAAGCTGGTTTTACTTTATTTATTTTTTTTTAACTGCTTTATTATTTATTTATTATTGGCTGCCCTGGGTCTTTGTTGTTTTGCATGGGCTTCTCTCTAGTTGCATCGAATGGGGCTTCTTCCTGCAGCGCCTTCTCTTGTTGCGGGGCAAAGGCTATAGGCACGCAGGCTTCAGTAGTTGGGGCTTGCAGGCTTGGTTGCTCCCAGCATGTGGGATCTTCCTGGACCCAGGGTCAAACCCGTGTCCCCTGCGTTGGCAGGTGGATTCTTATCCACTGTACCACCAGGGAAGTCCTTACCTATACTGTCTTGATTACTGGAGCTTTGCAGTTGAGATTGAGATTTGGAGGTTTGAGATTGACAAGTGTGAGTTCCGCAGCTTTTTTTTTTCCCTCAACATTGATTTGACTATTATGGTTCTCATGAACTTTCTTGTGAATTTTAGGACCAGCTCGTCAGTTTATTTGAAGAGACCAGCTGGAATTTTGATAGAGATAACATTGAATCTGAAGATCCATTTGGGGAGTCTTGCCATCTAAACAACATTAACAATCCATGAACATAGGACTTCTTCCACTTACTTAGATCATTTGGAATTTTTTTCACCAATGTTTGTAATTTTCAGAGTACACATTTTTTTTTCACTTCTTTGATTAAAGTTATCCTTTAGCATTTTGTTCTTTTGGGGATTATTTTAAGTGGAATGATTTTATTTCATTTTTGGACTGCTCACTGCAAGTGTATAGAAATACAAGTGATTTTGTACATCGATCTTGTTATCTTGCAACCTGCAGAATTTGTTTATTCTAATAATTTTTTGTGGATTTAAAAGGTTTCTATATACAAGATAACGGCGCTTGTGAACACAGACTGTGCTTCTCGCCGCCTTCTGCTCCATCTTCCCGCCTGAGCTCCCTGGCCAGTGTGTGCACGCTCAGTCGTGTCCGACTCTTGCGACCCTGTGGCCTGCAGCCCACCAGGCTCCTCCTTCCATGGGATTCTCCAGGTAAGAGTCCTGGACTGGGTGCCATTGCTTCCTCCACGGGTTGTCCTGGTCCAGGGATTGAACCTCTGTCTGTTGCATTGGCAGGTCCCTGGCTAGAACCTCCAGTAAATGGCTGGACAACCACGGGGAGGGGGGCCTTCTCATGTTGTTCCTGATCTTAGAGGGAAAGGATTCGGTCTTCATCACGGCTGCCTCCCCAACCCCAATCTTCAGCTTCCTCACTGAGGGCACCGGGGGTGAGGGCTGTGCAGACCTGGCTCTCACAGGTCCCAGGCAGGCTCTCTGTGTCTGCCTGGGTTTTCCCATCCGAGGAAAGGGCCTGGCCGAAAGGAGGAGTGCTGCTGGCAGGAGGCCCACTGTGTGGTGTGCTACTGCTGTTTGCTGGAGGGGCGCGCCCCCGGCCCCACCGACGACAGTTCCAGGGGTGGGGGACTCAGCTGGGTGCGCCTGCACCACGAGGCTACCCCGGCCTCCTCCTCCATCGTGATGGGATGGGGCATGGTCCCCGCGCCCTACTCGAGCCCGCGGGTGGCAGCAGGTGCCCGGACTGGAGCTGACCAGCAGCGGGAGGCTGGCGACCCTCGCGGCCCTATCCCGTGACCCTGTCCCCTGTCCCATGGCTGGCACTGGGGACTCGGGAGCCAAAGGTTGCACGGGAGGGAGACACAGGCGCAAGCTCCAGGCCAGCACGTTAGGGGCGCCCGTGGCAGCGTCCAGCGTGAGCAGTGGGTCGTGGGGGGGCGGGGTGGGCGATGGCGGTGGCGCCAGACAAGCCCCGAGTGTTGGCGGCTGCCCGACGAGGACCTTGCGAGCGGCCGTCCAGCGACTGGCCGAGCGCATGCGCCCAAGCTGGTTTTAGAAAAGGCAGAGGAACCAGAGACCAAATTGCCAACCTCCACTGATCATCGAAAAAGCAAGAGAGTTCCAGAAAAACATCTATTTCTGCTTTATTGACTATGCCAGAGCCTTCGACTGTGTGGACTACAACAAACTGTGGAAAATTCTGAAAGAGATGGGAATACCAGACCACCTGACCTGCCTCTTGAGAAACCTGTATGCAGGTCAGGAAGCAACAGTTAGAACTGGACATGGAACAACAGACTGGTTCCAAATAGGAAAAGGAGTACGTCAAGGCTGTGTATTGTCACCTTGCTTATTTAACTTCTATGCAGAGTACATCATGAGAAACGCTGGGCGGGAAGAAGCACAAGCTGGAGTCAAGATTGCCGGGAGAAATATCAACAAGCTCAGATATGCAGACGACACCACCCTTATGGCAGAATTGATTTGCTCTAACACAAATCTAATAATGTCATTTCCTCTGTGCCTTCATTAGTAATTTAATTCTGAAAGAGGCCCATGCAACTCTGGGCCGCCTTAACGTACCAGTAACAGTGCCATCTACACTGAGCGCTCTGATGCTGTATCTTATGAGAGCCAGTGACACACTGAAGGTCCCGCTGAGGGAAGCAGCCAGGACAGGGCGTGGCCCGAGCTCAGAGGTGCGGGAAAAGGCTGACGTAAACACAGTAAGAGGACATGCGCTCAGCTCCTCCTGAGAGGGCACTGATATCACAATTATTGAACAACCATCAAGAGGAGAACGCTGGAATCCACCAAAACAGATACCCATGTCTAAGCACAAAGGAGAAGTACACCAGTATTAGTAACCCAAACCATGAAATCACAAAAACTATCCCAGAGAAAGAAATCGATATACATTGTTTTCTAATGCTCTCCAGGGTCACAGTGAGTTCAATAGACTTTTGGGGGGATGGTTCAGAACCTAATTACTATATATAAAACTGCTTCTATGGGACACTTTTATAACACCCCCAAATTAAAACAGGTCAGGACTATCTTTATGAAGATCTTAATGCTTTATCAGCAAATCTACTAGAAGGAAAATTACTTAAGCTGTAGCACTGAGAACAATTATGCAAATCTTTGAGTGGCAGAGGCTGCAGCACTAATAGCTAATAGATACTTCTTTTACTTGTCAAAAGGAAGCGATCATTTTCACCAGTAAAGTGCTGGGTTATTTCTCATTATCCAGTAATTCTCTCAAGAGTTACTCACAGCTGAAGAGTAGAGTTCAAACTCTTGCTCAGGGAGAAAAGAATGCCAGCCATCTTCTATCACTTCAAACATGGGCCGGTAAAAGAAAGGGTACATCAGAGTGATGGAGTCCAGGGTAGATAACGCCTAGGGGAAAAAAGAAGTAAAGAAAGAAAAAAGGAACGTGTCACAATTCCAAACATTTTCTATCTGCCAAATTTCTATCTATATGGCCTAAAATGATGGACACCTAATTCATTTCTCTAACATTATATTTATCACTAGATACAATTATACCTTATTTTCAGCCTCTAACACGGTGTCTGGCACATAACACTCTATTAGCATTTGCTGAATGAACGAAAGAAGAAAACAATGTGCACACCTATTCTAGAAGAAAAATGAAAAAAACTTCTTCCTGATACCATGTAATAAGGCCTAAGGCAAAGGTTCAAATATTTCTGGGGATTAGAGAACAGGCTGCAGTTAACCAATAAGGCCTTGGCTCAAAATCCAGTTATTAACTACATATGTAAATTACTTAAAACCAGAGTTTCTGAGCAATTGTGAAAAAGCTTAGTAGCCAAAGAGTCAGACTGCTGGACTCAAGGTCCAGATGCCAGGGCCAACAGTGGCATTACGTAATGCGGCCACTCCACGCCTCAGCTGTCAATGGAGGAAATAACTTCACAGGGCGACGCCGAGGGTTGTTGGGGCATGAAGAGAATGTGTGCAGCAGGGCTAAAATAGTCCCTGACACATAACAAACTCTGATTTCAGCTACCATATGCTCCACGTAGCCTCCATCAATGTGAAATTCCCTCCCTTCCTAGAGTGATCAGATGCCCTCATGCCTGCATGCTACACTAACGCATTCTGAAACCGGGGCAGTAACTCCATGGCCCCAAAGTGAGCCTGCAGGTCATCCGAGGTACAACGCCAAGGAACCCTGACTAGATGAAAGACTGAGAGACAGAACACCCCCTGTCACCTGGCGGTTTCATCCTTCTGCCAGGGGAGCTTTAGAAAGCATTTCTATGGCTAGAAAAACAAAGGCACAAAATCAATTAGCACAATTCACACTGCTGTAATTTTGGAGACTCTCGGCTGTAGGGGCGCGAGGGGCCCAACATCATGCTAACATCTCCAAGCTCTCAGAGTAAAGCTACCTCCTTCTAAGTCACAGAAAGATCAGGTCAGTAGAACCTTTATTTAATTTTTAAATTTTATTATTTTACTACTTAAAAAATATTCTTTGCAATATTAAAAACATTTTTTTGGCTTTACTGCAGTATAAATTGATAAATAAAATGTAAAATATTTCTAACGTACAATGTGATGATTTGATACACACATTGTAAAAGATTTTCCCTCCTGAGTTAATTAACACATCCATCACCTCACATCATCACCTCCTGCTGTTGCTTTTGAGAACATTTAAGTTCCACTCTCTTGGCAAATTTCAGTTACATAATATAGTGTTATCAACCATAGTCTATGTTACACATTAGATTCTCAGGTCTTATAACTGAACATCTGTAACTTATACCAGACTCTCCCTATTTCACCCACCCCTGGCCCCGGGAAACCACTTTTCTACTCTCTGTTTCTATGTGTTTCCCTTTTTCATTTTTGAGATTCCACATATGAGTGATACCATGCAATATCTGTCTTTCTCTGTCTGGTTTATTTCAGTTAGCACAATGCCGTCTAGTTTCATTCACTGTTTGTTCATGCCATTGTTCATGCAGTTGTTTCAACTGGCAGGACTGTTTTCTTTTTGATGGCTGAATAATATTCCATTGTGTGTGTGTGTGTATGTACACATGTGCACTCACTGTATGTACAGTTTTCTTTATTCATCCATCCATCAACACACACTTAGGTTTTTATATACTTTGAATATTATGAATAATGCTGCAATAAACATGGGAATACAGATTATCTCTTTAAAACAATCATTTTGTTTCCTTCAGATATACACCGAGAAGTGGGATTGCTGGATCAATGAAAGATCCTTTTTTAATTTCTTGAGGAACCTCCATACTATATTAATAGTGATTGATACAATCATTATTTTAAATCCATGTTCACAAACATTCCAGCAGGCAATAAGCACTGACTTGTCATGATTACATTTCATGCAGCTAGAGATAGAACTTTTCCTTTAAACACATTAATGTTCAAAGAAATAAAGTCATTTCAACCCTAAAGACAACCGAAACTACACAGAAAAAATGGTTCATCAGACTTTCTACAATAATTTAGAAAACTGAGCACTTGCCAATTATTCTTCCAATGGGATTCTACTTAGGGTAGCAGATTTTGAGTATATGAACTTTGATAATAAAGAATAGCTCAACTATGCTTTATAAGAATTCACTTATTACTACCAAATTATATCATGATATATGGAGGGACAGAGGAAAACTGGATGCCAGGAAAAGGCTAGAGGCCAAGTACACCATGTGTATGTACTATGCTGTGAAAACAATCAATAGAACATTCATTTTCTAAGGTCAGATTACAAGAGTGGCTCAGAATCCGAGACTTCTTTTCAGCCAAAAGGGCTTCTCCATAATCAGTCAGTTTCTACAGAGTTTTACATAATATTTAATATGTATAGCTAAATAAGCAACTGATTAGTGTCAAATGCTAACAAAGCTAAGTAAATGCCATCAGAGTGGGGTAATAGGCTTTTTTGCCCTGTTTCTTCACCACAGGCAATTTCACTAACATCCACTGGCTATCTTACAAGTTATAAAAGGGATAAGAAAAAAAATGTGCATGGGTCAGTGAAAATCCAAGCCCACAACTGAAAAAAAAAATAACATGCTCAACTGAAGTGGGTGAGCGGCATTACCTGGCCCAAAGAGCAAGACAGCATTTCCCTTCAACAGCCTAGAAGGTACAGTATGATTCTCACTCATGTCAACAAATTCAGCCAAGCCAACATTCCTATGTTATGCCCAAATGATGAATATGTAACACAAAGAGTTCAGCTTATCTTCTCGTTTTCATAAGAAAAATTTAGCAAAAGGAGAAAGAAAAATACTACATGCCATTTTCTCAGTACCATAACAGTTCTTCTATTTCTGTTTTTGTTTAAAAGCCAAAGGAAATCCTAGTTACAGATTTAAGCCTTTCTGCCTCCTTTTAATAGTTAAGCCAATAGCATTTATTCTGCATACAAAGCCCATATTAGGCACTCAAAGACAGAAAGAAAAAAAAACCTCAATGTGTCTCTATAATTATCTAGAAAATACTGTAAACATAAAGTTAACTGCTATAATTTAGTGGTAACGATTTAAAATAAAGCAATTTTAAAAATGAGTATATACCAAAATAGTTGGTTAAAGTGGGAAAGAAAATAGTGTGGTCCCTTGAACTGCAAAGAGATCCAACCAGTCCATCCTGAAGGAGATCAGTCCTGGGTGTTCACTGGAAGGACTGATGTTGAAGCTGATACTCCAATACTTGGGCCACCTGATGCGAAGAGCTGACTCATTGGAAAAGACCCTGATGCTGGGGAAGATTGAGGGCAGGAGGAGAAGGGGGCGACAGAGGATGGGATGGTTGGATGGCATCACTGACTCGATGGACATGGGTTTGGGTGGACTCTGGGAGTTGGTGATGGACAGGGAGGCCTGGCGTGCTGCGGTTCATGGGGTCGCAAAGAGTCAGACACGACTAAGCAACTGAACTAAACTGATTCAATTAAAACACTAAATTATCCAAGTAAAATTTCTATTATTTGTAATCTGGACATATGTTCAATATCATTTCTATAAATATAAAATGAACACATCCTATCTCAAGCAAACACGATATATGGAAATTCAAATTTACTATAAACAAACAAAAGACTACAATCATTGGTGATAATTACTTGCTTTACAAAAGAAGTAAGATTTTCAAAGTCTCAACATTTATAAACACACAATGGAATGTTATTCAGCCTTAAAAGGGAAGGAAATCCTGTCACATGCTACAACATAGATGAACCTGGAAGAATAAGTAACATTAATAACTGCTATAAGTCAATAAAATCTTTTTACATTCCTGTAACAGTGATTCAGGGTAAGGCTTTGCATTCAGTCTTCCAGATTTGAGTCACAGAACATGACTCAAATGATATTTATCTAAAAAAGAAACATAAGAGTTACAGTGAATCAGAAAATTAAGTTCCTTCTTTTATCACATTTTGTTTCCAAAACACTTACCTCAATGGAACTGGCTATATTCAAACATTCTTCCATTCCAGGAATATCCAACTGAATAATTCGAAAATCCTTACATTTTATGATGATGGTACCCAGTGGTCCCACAAATCTATAAAAAAAAAATAAATTATGCTTAGGGACATATATACTCCCAACTCAAAAGTATATGATTATTTCTTCAAAAAGAGGTGGTTAGTCGTAATCACCAGCTATACAGGCAGACCTCGTTTTATTGTACTCACTTTATTGAGCTTCCCAGATAGGTGTTTCTTAAAGATTGAATGTTTGTTGCAACTCTGTCCAGCAAGTCCATTGGCACCATTTTTCTAACAGCATTTGCTCACTTCATCTCTCTGCATCATATTTTGGTAATTGTTACAATATTCCAAGCCTTATTATTGTTGTTGCTATTTTGTTATACTTGTCATGGTGCTTTGTGATCAGTGGTCTTCGATATTACTACTGTAACTGTTTTGGGGCACCAGTAACCATGCCCACATATGACAGCAAACTTAACTGATAAGTAAGTGTCTTCTGACTGCTACACCAACTGGCTGCTTCCCATCTTCCTCCCTCTCCTCAAGCCTATTTCCTTAGACACAACAACATTGAAATTAAGCCAATTAATAACTCTATAATGCCCTCTAAGAGCTCAAATGCAAGGAAGAGTCACACATCTCACTTTTACATCAAAAGCTGAAAAAGATTAGGCTTAGTAAGGAAGCAATGTCAGTTGAAACAGGCCAAAAGTTAGGGCTCTTATGCCAAATAGTTAGCAAGTTGTGAATGCAAAGGAAAGTCCTTGAAGGAAATTAAAACTGTTACTCCAGTGAAAATAAGAATGATAAGAAAACAAAAAAAGCCTAAGTGCTGATAGAAAGTTTAAGATCAATCAGCCATAACATTCCCTTAAGTCAAAGCCTAACCCAGAGCAAGGCCCTAACTCTAATTCTCTAAAGATGGAGACAGGAAAGAAGCCTATGAAAGAAAAGTCTGAGGCAAGCAGAGGTTTGTCCATGAAATTTAAGGACAGAAGCTGTCTCCACCACATAAAAGGAAAGCAGCAAGTGCTGACGCAGAAGCAGCAGCAAGTTTTCCAGACACAGTTAAGGTAATTCATGAAGGTGGCTGCATTAAACAACAGATCTTCAATGTAGACAAAACAGCCTAGGGCTTTCCTAGTGGCTTGGTGGTAAAGAATCCACCTGCCAGTGCAGGAGACACGGGTTCGATACCTGGTCCAGGAAGATCCCACACGCTGTGAAGCAACTAAGCCGATGCCCCACAACTGCTGAGCCTGTGGTCTAGAGCCGGGGAGCCGAACTTCTGACGCTCGTGCGCCGAGAGCCCGCGCTCCACAGCAAGAGAGGCCAGCGCAACGAGGAGCCATGCACCGCAGTGAAGAGACGCCCCTGCTCGCCGCAGCCCAGCAAGGAAGACCCAGCACAGCCAAAAATACATGAACTTTGTAAAAAACAGCCTTATATTGGAAGAAGATGGCATCCAGGACTTTCACAGCTAGAAAGAAGTCAATGCCTGGCTTCAAAGATTTTAAGGGCAGATATACTCTCCTCTGAGGGGATAATGTGAGTGGTGAATTAAAGCTGATGCCAATGCTCATTTACCATTTCCAAAGTCCTAGGGCCCTGAAAAATTATGTTACATCTACTCTGCCTGTGCTCTATAAATGGAACGACAAAAGTCTGGATGACAGCACATCTTTTTACAACAAGGTTTACTGAAAATGTTAAGCTCACTGTTGAGATCCACTGTTCAGAAAGAAAGATTCTTTTCAAAACACTGCTACTCACTGACAAGGCACCTGGTCACCTACTATCTGATGGAGACATACAATGACATACTTGTTGTTTTCATGCCGGTTAACACAATGCCCATTCTGGAGACTGTGGATCCGACTTGATTTTCAAATCTTATTACTTAAGAAATATATTTCATCAGACTATAGCTGCCATACATAGTGATTCTTCTAATGGAACCGGGCAAAGTAAACTGCAAACCTCCGGAAAGGATTCACCACTCTAGATGCCATTAAGAATATTCATGCTTCACGGAAGAGGTCAAAATGTTAACATTAACAGGAGTTTGGAAGAAGTTGATTCTAACCCTGATGGATGATGTTGAGGGGTTCAAGACTTCAGTGGAGGAAGTCACTGCGGATGTGGTGGAAATAGCAAGAGAAATAGAATTAGAAGTAGCATGTGAAGTTGAACAAGGAGTTGAACCAAGTGTTTTCTTGAAATGGAGTCTACCCCTGGTAAAGACTGTTGAAATGACAACAAGGAAATCTGAATATTATGTAAGCTTAGCTGATAAAGCACCAAGAAGGTTTGAGAAGACTGATTCTAATTTTGAGAAAAGTTCTACTGTGGGGAAAAACGCAATAAAACAGCACACTGCACACTTCAGAGAGATTGTTCGTGAAAGCAAAGAGTCAATCAACATGGAAAACCTCACTTCTGTCTTATTTTAAGAAATTGTTAGAGCCACCTCAACCTTGAGCACCCACCACTCTGATCAGTCAGGGTTCATCAGCATTGAGGCAAGACCCTCCACTGGCAAAAAGGTTACAGCTCGCTGAAGGCTCAGATGATAACTGGCATTTTGTTTAGCAATAAAGTATTTTTAAATTAAAAAAATTTTTTTCAGATATAATGCTATTGCACAGCTAACAGACTACAGTATAGTGTATCACAGCTTTCATATGCATTGGGAAACCAAAAAATTCATGTGATTTATTGAGGTAGTCTCCAGACGACCAAACGTGCAACACCTCTGCTGTGTGCCTATATTCAACTTCCTTCTCCCTTATTAGTTTAATGAAGGAAGAATCTCATGCCTCCATCATTAAAATTTGAGCCACGAATTACTTAAAATGCATATATTAAAATTTTTTAATATATAAAGTTATTCACACTAGGCCAACTCATTTAGTGGAGATTATTAGGAGTCTTACTTCAAAGAATAAGAAAAATAAATCTGTAGTTGATGTATTAAGTGTTTGTATAGAGATATTTCTGAAGCATAGGAAAAACTGTTCATTTACTTCCTTCCAAATTTGCAACAGTTGATTTGAAAAATAAGTATCTTTTTTTTCCAGCCTTTAAAACCTATTAACTTGCAATATCTATTCTAAGTCAAGGAAAACTTCAGAGTAAAGGCCATATCTAATCATAAATTTTGTTACCAGTAAGTTTTGAGTAAATTTGTTTTACCTTAGTTCGGATTTTTGTCTTCCTTTTCCTGTTGTTTTCTTTTGTCTACACTTGTTGATAGTTCTGACTTTCCTTTTGCTTTGCCACCAACTGCCCCAATTCTTTCACATTAATACTTGTGAATATTCCCTGAACTATGACTTCGTATACTGATCCAGAACTGGTAATTTTATTTATATTGTGCCTCGTTTAGGAAGAAGACTCCTACAGCTACTTGTCCTGAATTCTGTAAATACCCCCATGCCCAACATCACTGCACTGTGAATTTGGATAAGCGAAAATTATCAACATGGGTCAAATCCTAGCAAAGAAAATTCCATCGGAGATCCACAACTGATCAACACAGTGGAATGCCTCTTATAAAGTATATTTTGAAAATTCATATTCTTGTCACTTCCACTTCTGGCAAAGTTTGAATTTCAGGGACCATATTTACCCTACTACCTGAAACAACTAAAATAAGGAGGCAAAATATAAGGAAGAACCATTTTCAAGACACTGAACATCAAACAACAATTTTTAAGACATCGAACAAAGATCTCTGGGAGATGAGAAACAAGATGAGTCTGATGATTGTCCCAATGTACTGTTTTGAGATTTTCCAAGTTATAGTGAAGGCAGAGAAGAATTGGGAGGGGCTGATAGTCTGAGAAGACCATCTTTATTTGGAAAGAAGGAAATTAATGAAGAAAATTTGGGTCTCAAATTAGTGACCTCAGATTCCACTATACTAGAAATATACCAGCAAGTTGAATCCAAAGCAGAAAATATTAAATAACAAAGATAAGAGAGGAAAAAAATTAATAAAAAAAAAAAAAAAGAGAGAGACAAGAGAAGATTGTAGGGAAAAACAAAGCAAAAGCGACTGCTTCAAAAGATCACTTAAGAGTGATGATCTTCTAGGCAGACACTAGGAAAAAAGAAAGTCACAACCTAACAATGCCAGAAATGAGAGGTTACAATCACACAGACTCCACAGACACTAAAAATACTGGGAATATCAGGGACAATTTTATGCCAATAAATTCAACAACGTAAATGATATGGACAAACTTCAAAGAAGACACAACTAAAGATCATTCAAGAACAAATAACTTGGTTAATTCTTTATCTGATAAATAAACTGAAATTTTCATTAAAATGTTTCCCACAAAGAAAACTCCAGTCCTGGGTGGCTTCACTGATGAATTCCAAAAAATATTTAAGGAAAAAATACTATCAAGTCAAGAAAAATTCTTCCAGAAAATTGAAGAAGAAACATTTACTTCTCAACTCACACCTAAAGTCTGGCATTTTCCTAACACAAAAACCAAAGACACGACAAGACAACTACAAACCAGCAGCCCTCATAAACTAGATATAAAATTTCTAAAAACATTAGCAAGTTAAATCCAACAATACACAAAAGAATAATCATGAGTAACTGAGGTTTATTCCAGAAATGCATGGTAGTTTTAACAAAGTAAGTTACTGTATTAAACTGAAAAAGAAAAACCATATGCTCATCCCAACAGATATAGAAAATGCATGACAAAATCCAACAGCCATTCAAGAATTTTAAATGGAACAAAACAACCCAACTCTCAGCCAACGAAGAACAGAAGTGAACTTCTTCAACCTAAAGTACAGCATTTACCAAAAGCAACTCTACCACTAAGAGTATACTTAATGGTAAAAGGCTGAATGCTTTCTCACCAACACCAGCAATACTACTAAGATTTCACTCACCACTTCTATTCAACAGTGTGGAACCAGGGGCTTCCATGGTGGTCCAGTGGTTAAGAATCTTCCTTGCAATGCAGGGACACGTGTTCGACCCCTGGTCTGGGAAGATCGCGCATGCTGCGAACAGCTAAGCCCGGGCCCCACAGCTAGTGAACCCGCTCCACAGCCTGCGAGCCACGAGCGCCGAGCCCAAGCGCTGCAGCGACTGAGGCCCGAGCGCTCCGGAGCCCTGTGTTCTGCAGAGAGGGGCCACCGCAGCGCGAAGCCCAAGAGCAGGCCCCTCGGGCTGCCACTGGA
The DNA here is from genome assembly GCF_019320065.1 of Cervus canadensis. NCBI lineage: Eukaryota > Metazoa > Chordata > Mammalia > Artiodactyla > Cervidae > Cervus > Cervus canadensis. Next base: position 3,558,791 of record NC_057399.1, on the reverse strand, counting down.
GAAAGCCTGTGAGCAGCAGCAAAGACCCGGACAGCCAAAGGTTGGTTTTTTAAGATTTTTAAAAATAAAAACATTGTACTACCAGTTATACCCAGTGCTACGGGGCAAGAGAACAAGTGGCATCGAGGTTGAAATGGAGGAGATAACACTGCTTTTAGTTGTAGATAACAACTGCCTACTTAGAAAATCTGAAGAAAGTTATTTTTAAAAAAAGCTATTCGAGTAAATGAATTTAGTAAAGCTGAAGGATACAAAAATATACAAAAATCAATAGCTTGCACGTCAATGGCAGGCTAGTAAGCAAATTATTTGCTCTCTCTGGAAATAAGCTGGCTTCCCAAGTGGCTCAGTAGTAAAGAATTGACCTGCCAAGAAGGAGACTGAAGATCAACCTCTGGGTCAGGAAGATCCCTTGGAGAAGGAAATGGCAACTCACTGCAGCATTCTTGCCTGGAGAATTCCATGGGCAGAGGAGCCTGGTGGGTTACATACAGTTCATAGGTTGCAAGAGTGGGACATGACTAAACAACAACAAAACCACAATAACAAAAGAAATTAGCTAACCTTGAGAGTGGCAAGCCCTAAGATGACAATGTATGATAAAATACAGAAAGTTAAAAACTTGATTAATACAAATAAGTAATAGGAAGTAGAAATTTTAAAAATACCACTTGAAATAGCATCAAAATATGAAATACATAGGAGAAATTCTAACAAACGATGTAAAAGATCTAGAGTGAAAAATATCACACACTGCTGAAAATATTTGAGACCTAAATAGGATAAATGGAGCAACAGGTTTGTTCACTGTCAGAATACTCAGTATTAAGGTGTCAGATGCTAGCTCTCACCAAATTCCTTTATCAACAGATTCACCACAATCTGGACCAAAATCACAACTGGCTGGGACTTCCCTAGTAACCCCGTGGTTAAGAACCTGCCTGCCAGTGCAGGGGCTATGGGTTCAACCCTGGTTCAGGAAGACCCCACATGCCATGGGGCAGCTAGGCCAGTGCGCACAACTACTTCAGTGAACAGTGACTGCAGCCACGAAGCCAAAGGATGCTTGCTGCTTGGAAGGAAAGCTATGACAAACCTAGTCAACATATTAAAAAGCAGAGACATCACTTTGCTGACAAAGGAACGTATACTCAAAGCTATGGTTTTTCTAGTAGTCACATACAGATGTGACAGCTAGACCATAAAGAAAGCTGAGCACTGAAGAACTGATGCTTTCAAACTGTGGTGCTGGAGAAGACCCTTGAGAGTCCTTGGTGAGCAAGATCAATCCAGTCAATCTTAAAGGAAATCAGTCCTGAATATTCATTGGAAGGCCTGATGCTGAAGCTGAAGCATCTTTGGCCACCTGATGTGAAGAGCCGACTCATTGGAAAAGACCCTGATGCTGGGAAAGATTGAAGGCACAAGAAGAAGGGGGTGATAAAGGGTGAGATGGTCAGATAGCATCATCGACTCAATTGACATGAATCTGAGCAAACTCTGGGAGATACTGAAGGACAGGGGGTCTGGCATGCTGTGGTGCGTGGGGTCCCAAAGAGATGAACATGACTTAAGGACAGAGCAGCAACAAACTATCCAACCACACATTAAAAGGATCATATACCATGCTCAAGTGAAGTTTATCCCAAGAATGCACACATTCTTCAAAATACACAGATCGATCAATGTAACATACCATGTTAACAAATGAAAGAATAAAAATCATACGGTCATTTCAATAGACCCAAAAAAAGCTTTTTGACAAAATTTAACACCTGGCTCAGATGGTAAAGCATCTGCTAACAATGTGGGAGACCCGTTTTCAATCCTTGGGTTGGGAAGATCTCCTGGAGAAGGAAATGGCAACCCACTCCAGTATTCTTGCCTGGAAAATCCCATGGACAGAGGAGCCTGGTAGGCTACGGTCCATGGGGTCACAAAGAATTGGACACGACTGAGCAACTTCACAGTATGATAAAAACTCCAGAAAATGGCCACAGAGGGAGCCTACTTCAACATAATAAAGACCATATATGACAAACCCACAGCAAACATCATTCTCAATGGTGAAAAACAGAAATGAAAGCATTTTCCCTAAGATCAGGAACAAGACAAGGATGTCCACTCTCACCACTCTTATTCAACACAGTTTTGGAAGTCCTGGCTCCGGCAATCAGAGAAGAAAAAGAAATAAATGAAATACAAATTGGAAAAAAAGAAGTAAAGCTGTCACTGTTTGCAAATGACATGTTATTATACACAGAAAATCCTGAAGATTCCACCAGAAAACTACTGGACCTCATCAATGAGTTTGATAGTTTCAAGATAAAAAATTAATGCGCAGGGCTTCCCTGGAGGTCCAGTGGTTAAGAATCCACCTGCAATGCAGGTGCCACAGGTTCAATCCCTGGTCCAGGAAGATCCCATGTATCATGGAGCAACTAGGCCTATGTACCACAACTCCCAAGCCAGCGCTCTCTAGAGACCGCAAGCCGCAACACTTGAGTCCATGCAGTGCAACAACTGAACCCCATAAGCCTAGAGCTTAAGCTCCAAAACAAGAGAGGCCACCACAATGAGAAGCCCACGCACTGCAATTAGAGAGCGCCCACACGCAGCAACAAAGACCCAGTGCTGTCAAAAATAAATGATGAATGCACGGAAAGTGAGATTAAGGAAACAATCCCATTTACCATCACAACAAAGGAATAAAATACCCACAAATAAATTTACCTAAGGAAAGAAAAGACCTGTACTCAGAAAACCATAAAATACTGATGAAAGAAATCAAAGAGGACACAAACAGGTGAAAAATATACCATGACTAATGCCGAAGAATTGATGCTTTTGAACTGTGACACTGAAGACTCTTGAGAGTCCCTTGGACTGCAAGGAGATCAAACCAGTCAATCCTGAAGGAAATCAGTCCTGAGTATTCATTGGAAGGACTGACTGATGCTGAAGCTCCAATCCTTTGGCCACCTGATGCGATGAACTGACTCATTATGAAAGACCCTGATGCTGGAAGAGATTGAGGGCAAGAGGAGAAGGGGACGACAGAGGATGAGATGGTTGGATGGCAACACCGACTCAATGGACGTGAGTTTGAGCAAGCTCTGGGAGTTGGTGATGGGCAGGGAAGTCTGGTGTGCTGCAGTCCATGGGGTCACAGGGTTAGACTCAACTGAGCGCCTGAACTGAACTGATACTACCCAAAGCCATCTACAGATTCAATGCATTTTCTATCAAAATTACTGGCAGTCTTCAGAGAATTAGAACAAAAAACTTTACAATTTGTAAGGAAACACAAAAGACCCCGAATAGTCAGAGCAAAGTTGAGAAAAAAAAAACAGAGGTGGAGGAATCAGGCTCTGCAATTTCAAACTACATCACAAAGCTACAGTAATCAACAGTATGGTCCTGGCACAAAAACCGAAATATAGACCAATGGAACAAGACAGAAAGCCCAGAGATAAACCCAAGCACCTGTGATCACCTGATCTACAACAAAGGAGGCAAGAATATACAATGGAGAAAAAACAGCCTCTTCAATAAGTGGTGCTGGGAAATCTGGACAGCGGGAATGAAATCAGAACACTCCCTAACACCACACACAAAAATAAACTTAAAATGATTGAAGACCTGAATGTAAGATCAGATACTACAAAACTCTTAGCTGAAAACAGGAAAAAAATAACTCTTTGACATAAATCACAGCAAGATCTTTTTTGACCTACCTTCTAGAATAATGAAATTAAAAACAAAAAATAAATGAAACCTAATTAAACTTAAAAGCTTTGGCACAACAAAAGAAACCATAAACAAGAAGAAAAGACAACCCTCAAAATGCGAGAAACTTTTTGCAAACACAGTACTGACAAAGGATTAATCTCCTTATATACAAACAGCTAATGGAGCATATATATATATATAAAATAGTCCAATCAAAATGGGCAAAAGACCTAAACAGACATCTCTCCAAAGAAGACATACTGATAGCTAACAAACACAAGAAAAGATGCTCAACATCACTAATTATTAGAAAAACAGAAATCAAAACTACAATAAGGTATCACACCCCACATCAGCCAAAATGGCCATCTTCAAAAAAATCTACAAATAATAATGCTGGAGAAGGTGTGGAGAAAAGGACCCCCTTACAGCGCTGGTGGGCATGTAAACTGGCATAGCCACTGTAGAGAACAGTAAGGAGGCTCCTTAAGAAGCTAAATACAGATCTACCATACGACCCAAGAATCCAACTACTAGGCACATACCCTGAGAAAAACACAACCCCCAAAAACTTAAGTATCCCAATGTTCATGCAGATGCAGCACTGTTTACAACAGCCGGGACATGGAAGCAACCAAGATGGCCATCAAGAGACAAATGTATAAAGGTGATGTGGTACAAATAAACAAGGGAATATTACTCAGCCAGAAGGTGGAATGAAATTGAGTCAGTTCTGTTAAGGTGGATGAACCTAGACCTGTCATACAGAGTGAACTGAGTCAGAATCAGAAACACAAACATTGTCTATTAATGCATATACAGGGAATCTAGGAAAATGGCATTGCTGCGCTGTTCGCAGGGCAGGGACAGGCGCAGAGAGAGAAGGGACGTGTGGACGCAGCGGGAGGGGCAGGAGGGGGGCAGAGTGAGAGCGTCACGCTGACACACGCACGCTCTCGTGTGTAACGCGAGCCAGCAGGGAGCTGCTCCGCAGCACAGGGGCAGCTCAGTGCTGCTCTCTGAAGACCCCAGAGGGGCGGGAGGGTGGGAGGGAGGGTCCAACGGCGAGGGGGTATCGGTATACATATGGATGATTCACGCTGTAGAGCAGAAACTAACAGAACATTGTAAAGCAATTACATTCCAATAGGCAAAAAAGTTAATACAAAACAAAAAGTAAATTCACAGGGAGAAATTCTCTGGTGGTCCAGTGGTTAGGATATTGTGCTTTCACTGCAGCAAGTGCAGGTTCAATCCCCAGTAGGGGAACTAAGATCCTACCAGCTGCACTGTGTACCGAAAAATAAAGAAAGAACTAAATTTTTAAAAATTCACAGGGAAATGCAAATTACTTCAAATAACCAAAACAAGCATGAGTAAGAACAAAACTGGATCTCTAACACTGTATAATTTAAAGATACTTTAACATTGTGGCAGTGATGGCATCAAACAGATCCACACAATAGAGAAGAAAGTCTAGAAATACATTCACTTATATATGGACAAATGAGCGCAAAACAATTCACTGAAGAAAGGGCAGGCTTTTCAAGAAATGGTGCCACAACAATGAGACAGCTATACGGAAAAAAAGATTTTCTATCTTTATAGGAACCATACAGAAAACCAACTAAAAATGGATCATATATCCAAAACCCTAAAACTATAAAGCTTCTAGAAGAAAACCTGGGAGAAATCTTTGTGACCTCTGGTTAGGCAAAGATTTCTTAGGTAAGATATCATGAGCCCAGTCTATAAAAGAACTATAAATTGTATGTCTTTAAACGTTTGCTCTCTGAAAGACACGGTTAAAGAGAATAAAAAGTCAAACCATAGACTGAGAGAACATTTGTGAATCTTATAGTTGATAAAGGACTTGGATCACAATCCACTTAAACACTTCACAACTCAGTAACAGCAAAGGACTCTGGAAGACAGTGGGATCAGAAGAAACAAGAATCTCTCTTCCCACCTGGGTAACAACTGCACTGCCAGAATCTCTCTGATGTAACTACTTTGGAACGCTCATGTCTATTAAACTTCTAGGGAAAGACTTGGACAACAAATTGCAGTTAGTTTGGTATAGATTCTGCTCTTAATAAAAGAGCAGCTACCCATTCCCCACCCCTAGCCAAGTGGCAGGCAGCTGTGTACATGTTCCTAGAGCAACACTTTACAGGAGCCAAGATGGGAAGAGAGGACCCTGTTCTTCAAACACCAGAGATCTGTGCTATGATTGCTGATTGCTAATTCTGATCACAGAGGTGCAAAGAGGCAGGCAGCCACTGTTGCAATTCCTGCCATTGTCGTAAGCTGCCCCCACCTCCAAATGATGACTTCCAGTGGATTTAGACAGTCGGCTCTCTCCTCAGTTCTCTTCATTCTTCACTTTTCCTCTTTCAGGACCAGACACTAAAGATCAGGACATTCGAAAACAACTGTTCATTTAGGGAAAATTAAGAAGTAACTGACTGAACAAACCCAGGCTCAGCAAAGACCTGAGAAAACCTTAACTTTATACTCAGGCTGATCCTTGGCATCGAGACATCACGTAACAGTCAAAAAAACAAAAACAGTAAACAAAAGAAACCCCCCAAAACAAGAAACATCAAACTCCAAGGAAGAGGGAAAAATCTGATCTCCAGAGTTACCACCTTATTAGGTTCAAGTGTCCAGTGTTGAGCAGAGAAAAAAAAAAAAAAATCACAAAGCAGAAAAATAAACAGGAGAGCATGGCCCGTTCAAAAGGTGAAAATAAATCAACAGAAACTGTCTCTGAAAGCTTGATGGAAGATGATGTATTAGACAAACACTAAAATAACACTCTTAAAGATGCTCAAAAAGCTAAAGGAAAATGTGGGTAAAGTCAAGAATATAATATGTGTGAACAAAATGGAAACATTGATAAAGAGATAGAAAACCTAAAAAGAAACCAAAAAATTCTGGAGCTTCAAAGTTTTAAAAACTGAAATGAAAAGTTCACAAGAGGGATTTAAAAGCAGATTCCCAAGAGGAGGAAGAAAAAAATTAGCAAACTTGAAGATTAAAAGATAAGACAATGGAAATTGTCAAGTGTGAAGAACAGAAAGAAAAAAGATTAAAGAAAAATGAACAGAACCTAAGGGACCTATGAGATACCAAAAGGCCGACCAACACACACAGAGTGGGAGTTACGGAAAGAAAAGACAGAGAAGAGGGCAGAGAGAACATCTGCAAAAACAATGGCTGAAAATTTCTCAAATCTGATGAAAGACGTGACTATAAACAAGCAGCTCAATGCAGTTCAAGTAAGATAAACTCAGAGAGCCCCACAACAAGAACTCAAGAACGTGGGACCCAAAAGACAGATGGCTAATATATTCAAAGTGTTAAAGGAAAAACTGTCAACTACATATCTGATAGCCTGCAAAACTGTCCCTCAAAAGTGAGGGAGAAATTAAGGCAATCCCAGATAAACAAAGGCTGAGGGAGTCTCTGACCACTAGACTTGCTCTGCAAGTTACGCTCATGGGAGTCCGGCAAAGTGAACTAAGAGGGCACTAGACAGTAGCTTGAAGCTATATGAAGAAATAAGATTTCAAAAAGGTGGCATTCATGGGCAATTATAAAGGCAGTATTATGTAACTATGGGCTGTAACTGCATGTTTTATTTTATACATGATTTAAGAGACTAATAACATTTTAAAGAAATAGATTATGCCCTCAGGCTCAAAGCATAAAGATATAATTTTATGACATGTATGGAAAGGGATGGGGACAGAGCTATAAAGGAGTAGACTTTCTGTATTTTTTTAAATGAAGTTGGTATAAATTCAAATTAGAGTATTTTAACTGTAGGATGTTAAATTTAATCCCCATGGTAACCATAAAGAAAACAGCTATAGAATAAACACAAAAGTAAATGAAAAAATCTTAAATATTTCATTGCCATAAAATCAACTATACACAATAAAAGACATTAACGCAGGAGATGAGGGACCAAAAAGCTTTAAGGCATATACAGAACAAATAGCACAATGACAAATAATTAACCTAAATCAAGAGGATTAAACTCTTCAATTAAAGGACAGACATTGACAGAATGGATAAAAACATATGATCCAACTATATACTCTCATAAGAGACACATTTCTGATCCAAAGATATAGACAAGTTGAAATTGAAGGGATGGTGGGAAAAGATATTCCAAGCAAACAACAACCAGAAGACAGCAAGGAAAGACTTTACTAATATTAGAAAAAAATAGCTTATAAATAAAAAATGGTTGTAAGAGACAAGGGACATTATCTACTAATAAAAGGTTCAACACAACAGGAAAGTATAACAATTATAAACATTTACACATCTAGTGAAAATCAAATATATGAAGCAAAATCTGACAGAAGTAAATGGAAGTAGTTCTACAATAATAGATACCTTAACACCTCACTCACAATAATGGACAGAACAAACAGATATATACAAGGAAACAGAGGACTTAATACAATAAACTAACTTTAAACTAACTAGACCTAGCAGATATACACATGCTACCCAACAGGATACACACACACACAGAAAATTTTCTGGGATAGATTGTATATTAGGCCACAAATCAAGTCTCAAGATACTTAAAAAGACAGATATGGAGGCTTTCCTGGCAGTCCAGTGGTTAAGACTTTGCCCTTCCATTGCAGGGGGCACGGGTTCAATCCCTGGTGGGGGAACTAAGATCCTGCATGCCACAGAGCATGGTCAAAAAAAAGACAGACATTATACAAAGTGTCTTCTCTGACCATAGGGGATGAAGTCAGAAATCAGTAATAAAACCCAAATCTCAGTAAATTTAAGAAAACTGAAATCATATCAAGCATCTTTCCCAACCACAATGCTAAGAGATCAGGTATCAATTACAGGGAGAAAAAAAACAACTGTAAAAAAAAAAATACAAATATACGGAGGCTAAACAATATCCTTGTAAATAACCGAGAGATCACTGATGAAATCAGAGAGGAAATAAAAAAGTGCCGAGAAACAAATGACAAGAGAAACACAACGACCCAAAACCTGTGGGCTGCAGAGAAAGCAGTTCCAAGAGGGGATTTTACAGAGTACAACCCTACCTCAATAAAAACATCAAATAAACATCCTGGCCTTACACCCAAAGCAATCAGAAAAGGAAGAACCCCCTCAAAAAACAGTTAGCAGAAGGAAAGAAATCATAAAGATCATGGCAGAAATAAATGGAAAAGAAATGAAGAAAACAACAGCAAAGATCAATAAAACTGAAAGCTGTTTTTTTGAGAAGATAAAATAGAAAAACCATCAGCTAGATTCCTTAAGAAAAAAAGGAATAAGACTCAAATCAGTAAACTTAGAAATATGAAAAAGGAGATTACAACTGACATTGCAAAATAAAAAGAGTCATAAGAGACTACTTTGAGCAACTATATGCCAATATGGACAACTTGGAAGAAATGTATAAATTCTTAGAAAAGTACAACCTTCTAAGACTGAACCAGAAAGAGAAAATACAAAGAGATCAATCATAAGAACTGAAACCAAAACTATGATCAGGACTTCCCTGGTGGTCCATGGGTTAAGACTCACAGTCCCAACTCAGGTAGCCAGGGGTTCGATCCCTTATCAAGAACTAGATCTCACATGCTGCAACTAAGACCCAACTGAGATAAATTAATAATTAAAAAACAAAAAAACTATGATCAAAAATCTTCCAACAAACAAAAGCACAAGGCCAGATTGCTTCCCAGGAGAATTCTCTTAATATCAAACATTTAAAGACGAGCTAACACCTATCCTTCTTAAACTCTTCCCAAAAATTGCAGACAAAAGAAAACTTCCAAACTCATTCCAGTAGGCCACCATTCCCCTGATACAGAAACCAAAGATATCACACACAAAAAAGAAAATTACAGGCCAATATCACTGATGAACATAGATGCAAAAATTCTCAACAAAACACTAGCAAACAGAATCCAACATCACATTAAAAAGGATCATACACCATGATCAAGTGGGGTTTATCTCATGGTTACAAGGATTCTTCAATATACATGAATCAATCCAAGTGACATACTATATTAACAAATTGAAAAATAAAAACCATATGATAATATTTTGATAGATGCAGGGAAAGACAAAATTAAACACCTAGTTATGATAAAAACTCTCTAGAAAGTGGGCATAGAGGGAGTCTCCCTCAACATAATAAAGGCCATATACAACAAATCCACAGCAAACAACTTGGTCAATGGTGAAAAACTGAAAGCATTTCCCCTAAGATGAGGAAAGACACAAGAGTGTGGATTCTTGCCACTATTATAACATAGTCTTGGAAGTCCTAGCCATGGCAATCAAAGAGAAAGAAATAAAAAGAATACAAACTGAAAAAGAAGAAGTAAAACTGTCACTGTTTGCAAATGACATGATACTATACAAAGAAAATCCTAGAGATGCCACTAGAAAACTACTAGAGCTAATCAATGAATTTAATACAGTCACAGAATACAAAATTAATACACAGAAATCCCTTGCTTCCTTATACACTCACAAAGAGAAATTAAGGAAACAATCCCATTTATCATTGCAACAAAAAGAATAAAATACCTAGGAATAAACCTACCTAAGGAGACAAAAGCCTGTACACAAAAAAGTTTAAGACAATCACGAAAAAAATCAAAGCTGAAACAAACAGATAGACACACAGCACATGTTCCTGGATTAGAAGAATACTGTGAAAATGACCCAAAGCAATCTACACATTCAATTCAATCACTATCAAATTACCAATGGCATTTTTCACAGATCTAGAACAGAAAATTTTACAATTTGTATGGAAACCCTCAAGAGCCAAAGCAATCTTGAGAGAGAAAAACAGAGCTGGAGTAATCAAGCTTCCTGACTTCAGACTATACTACAAAGCCATAGTAATCAACAGAGTATAGTAATAGCACAAAAACAGAAATATCAATGTAGATAAATAGGAAGCCCAGAGATAAACCCATGCACCTACGGGCACCTTATCTTTGACAATGGAGGCAAAAATATACAATGGAGGAAAGACCTTCTCTTCAATAAATGGTGTTGGGAAAACTGGACAGCTACATGTAAAAGAATGAAATGAGAACACTTTCTAAAACCCTACTCAAAAATAAAATCAAAATGGATTAAAGAACTAAATATAAGGCCAGACACTGTAAAACTCTTAGAGGAAAAAAAAAAAAAGGGCACAACACTCTTTGACATAAATCACAGCAAGATTCCCTTGACCCACACCTTCTAAAGTAACAAAAATAAAAATAAACAAATAGGATATAATTAAACTTAAAAGTTTTTGCACAGCAAAGGAAACCATAAACAAGACAAAAAGACAATTCTCAGAATGGGAGAAAATGCAAACAAAGCAACTGACAAAGGCTTAATCCCCAAAATATACAAGCAGCTTATAAGGCTCAGTTTCAAAAAAACAACCCAATAAAAACATGGGCAAAAAATTTAAATAGATGTCTCTTCAAAGAAGACATACAGATGGCCAACAAACACATGAAATGATGCTCAACATCACTCAGTATTAGAAAAAAGCAAATCAAAACTGTAATGACACACACCAGTGACACTGGCCATTATCAAAAAATCTACTAACCATAAATGGAGAGGATGTGGATGCCCTGTTGATGGGAATGTAAACTGATACAACCACTATGGAAAACAGTATGGAGGTTCTTTAAGAAACTAGGAATAAAACTACCATATGACCCAGCAATCCCACTACTGAGCATACACCCTGAGAAAATCATAATTCAAAAAAAACACACATACCCCAATGTTCACTGCAGCACTATCTGCAATAGCCTGGACACCAACAGATCAATGAACAAAGAAAATGTGTACATATATGCAACGGAATATTATTCAGCCATAGAAAGGAATGAAACTGGGTCATTTGTAGTGATGTGGATGAACCTAGAGTCTGTCATACTGAGTGAAGTCAGGTCAGAAAAGAGGAAAACAAATATTGCATACTAATGCATATATATAGAATCTAGAAAAATGGTACCTATTTGCAGGGCAGGAATAGAGATGCTGACGTAGAGACTGACTGTTTGGACACAGCAGGGGGAAAGAGGGGGGGACAAACCGAGAGCACCGCTGACACGGATCACCACCAGGGTGAAACGGACAGCTAGCAGAAAGCTGCCAAATAACACAAGGAGCTCCGCGTGGTGCTCTGCCAGGACCCAGAGGCGGAGGATGGGGGCGGGAGGGACTCAAGAGGTTGGGGACATACAGATGCTTATAGCTGATTTATGCTGTTGTTCAGCAGTAATTAACACAACACTGTAAAGCAATTATACTCCAATTAAAAACTCTCAAATTGTGAAAATTAATACATTTTTAAATAACCAACAGAGCAAAGAACAAATCACAAGGGAAACTATTAAGTACAGACAGAAATGTGAAAGCAAAAACACAATATTACAAAACTTATGGGGCGCAGCCAAAGCTTTATATATTACATACACATATACGCATAAAACCACTTGATGTATGAAAAATCAGTCAAGGATGGGTTGTTAGATGATGGTTTTAGGAAAACTGACTTGCTGTATGGAGGAAAAAAACAAGGTTGGATTCTTATCACACTTGAATGTAGAATCCAAATGGATTAAAGATCTAAAAATGAAGGGTAAAACTATAAAGATAATATGGAAGAAAATCTAGGAGAATATCCTAGTAATCCTGAAATAAAGAAGGACTTAAGTAACACTTAAAAAGCACAAACCACAAAGTATTGATAAATTCTGCATTAAAATCAAAGACTTCTCTTTAATGAAGGGCACCACCCAAGAGTCAACAAATGGGTGAGATATATGGAGAAGATATATGTAATGTCTAAGTGAAAAATTAGTATCTACAGAATCTATAAGGAACTGGCCAGAAAAAAAAAGAAAAACCCAGTTTTTAAAAGTGGGCCACGGAAATTCACAGGCAATCCACAGAAAGGCGAAAAAAATTTAATGATTTGCTAACAAATCATTGCCCCTCTACAATCTATTTTCTACCAGGAACCAGAATCATCTTCTACAAGTCTATCAACTGCTACATTTTCATGCTTTCAGCTCTCCAAGGCTCCCCATGAAAACCATCACAGCAGGCATATCCGGTCCCGCACAATTTGGCCACTGCTGAGCCAGCCGACCACAGTCTCTGCAGTCTCCCAATCCCCCCAGCCTCTACCCTGTGCTCACTGCCCTCCTGCCACACCGGCCTTTCTTCCTCCTCCTACATGCCAGCCATGCTCCTGCCTCAAGTCTCTGCATTCACACTCTACTAAGAAATACTTAAACTCACTGGTAATGACAGAAGCACAAATTAAAACAAAAAAGACACCATTTCCCAGTCATCACATTGGCAAAAACTTGAAGGACAACAATACCAAATGTTGGCAGGAACATGGGAGAAATAAGAATCATGCTGAGAATATTGGAAATAAAAGCAAAAATAAACAAATGGGACCTAATGAAACTTAAAAGCTTTTGCACAACAAAGGAAACTTTAAGCAAGGTGAAAAGACAGCCCTCAGATTGGGAGAAAATAATAGCAAACGAAGCAACAGACAAAGGATTAATCTCAAAAATATATAAGCAACTCCTGCAGCTCAATTCCAGAAAAATAAATGACCCAATCAAAAAATGGGCCAAAGAACTAAACAGACATTTCTCCAAAGAAGACATACAGATGGCTAACAAACACATGAAAAGATGCTCAACATCACTCATTATCAGAGAAATGCAAATCAAAACCACAATGAGGTACCATTACACGCCAGTCAGGATGGCTGCTATCCAAAAGTCTACAAGCAATAAATGCTGGAGAGGGTGTGGAGAAAAGGGAACCCTCTTACGCTGTTGGTGGGAATGCAAACTAGTACAGCCACTATGGAGAACAGTGTGGAGATTTCTTAAAAAACTGGAAATAGAACTGCCATATGACCCAGCAATCCCACTCCTGGGCACACACACCGAGGAAACCAGAACTGAAAGAGACATGTGCACCCCAATGTTCATCGCAGCACTGTTTATAATAGCCAGGACATGGAAGCAACCTAGATGTCCATCAGCAGACGAACGGAAAAGGAAGCTGTGGTACATATACACCATGGAATATTACTCAGCCGTTAAAGAGAATTCATTTGAATCAGTTCTAATGAGATGGATGAAACTGGAGCCCATTATACAGAGTGAAGTAAGCCAGAAAGATAAAGACCAATAGTGTACTAAAGCATATATATGGAATTTAGAAAGATAGTAACGATAACCCTATATGTAAAACAGAAAAAGAGACACAGATGTACAGAACAGACTTTGAGACTCTGTGAGAGAAGGCTAGGGTGGGATGTTTCAAGAGAACAGCATCGAAACATGTATACTATCAAGGGTGAAAGAGATCACCAGCCCAGGTTGGATGCATAAGACAAGTGCTCGGGGCTGGTGCACTGGGAAGACCCAGAGGAACCGGGTGGAAAGGGAGGTGGGAGGGGGGATCGGGATGGGAAATACATGTAAATCCATGGCTGATTCATGTCAATGCATGGCAAAAACCACTATAATATTGTAAAGTAATTAGCCTCCAACTAATAAAAATAAATGGAAAAAAAAAAAGAAAGAAAAAAACAATCATGCTGGGAGGGCAAAGTGGAACAGGCATTTTGGAGAGCTATCTGGCATTCTCTGTGAGGTGACTGCGTTATCTGCGTTCTGGCTGAGCCCACCCTAGGCACAGTCTCAGAGAAACTCGGCTGAAGACGCTAAAGGGACCTGAGTGAGGACGTTTACCAGAGCTGTTAGATTGTAGGGAGCTGGGGATCATCAGAGGGTGAGATAAGTAAAGCAGTGTAGGCACTCTGGATGGCGGGCTACGTCCACGGGGTCACAAACAGTCAGACACAACTGAGCGACTAAGCCCAGCGCAGCACAGGCACTTTGGAACTTAACGCTGCAGTCAGAAGCAGTGAGTCAGATGTACACACAGCAATATGAAGAGAGCCTGGAAAAAGAGCGCTGAGTTAGAATGCTGAGAAACAGAACAAGCTCTACGACATAATCCTGCTTCGGTAAATTAAACTCACACACACAAATGTGTGCACACCTACACCAACAGTGCTCTATAGTTGACAGTGATGTACACATATCTGAGGACAAGTTGCAACACTTGACATAGTTGCCTGTAGTGCTTGAGGACAAAGTGGAAAGAGAGAATTAGGGCTGAAGAACGCTAAAAAAAACAAAAAAGACTTTGTAATGAACCAATCATGAAAATGATGAGTCATCAACCAAGTAGGAGTAACTCTCTACCATAAAAATAAAAAATAAGTATAATTGTAAAACTTGTGTACAACCTCGTCTGCAGAAGGGATTAAATAAAATTCTGTGTGCACTGTACACGGACATATTCAAGCATGTCAAAGATTCAAATGTAAGCTAATACTGGATATGAGAGGGCCTGTCTTCCTCACGTGGAAGCACTGAGGTTCGGGGAGGTTCAGCAGTTCGCCCAAGGACACCTAACTAACGAGAGGCAGGATGAAGGGGTCGGTTTCACTCCTGCTCTTCCTCTCACAGCCCATTCACAAATTCACAGCAGCTAAACCTTCGAAATGCATCCAGGACTTCCCTGCTGGTTCAGTGGTTAAGAAGCGGCCTTCCACTGCAGGGGACACGGTTTCCATACCTGGTCTGGGAAGATTCCAAGCGCCCCAGAGCAACAAAGCCTAAGCACTGTAACTACTGAAGCCCATGTGCCCCAGAGCGCATGCTCCGCAACAGGAGACGCCATGGGGAAGCCAGGGCACCACAACCAATAGTAGCCCAGGGGCAACAATGAAGACCCAGTACAGCCAAAAATTAATACATTCATTAAAGTGCCCCTCAAACCTGACCACTGTTGATTACACTGCTTCTGCGTCCACTCCTAAGTCACTGTCATCTTTTCCCTGAACTACCCAACAGTCCACCTGGGTCTTCTGCTTACACTCTTGCCCTTCTACCACCCATTTTCTGCCATTGACCAGAATCATCTTCAAGAAGTCTATCAACTGCTACACTTTCATGCTTTCAGCTCTCCAAGGCCTCCCATGAAAACCATCACAGTGGCATCTCAGGCCCTCCATGACCTGGCCACTGCTGGCCCCTCCAACCACAGTTTCCGTGGTCTCCCGTGCTCACGGCCCTCCTGCCACCCTGGCCTTTGTTCTTCCTCCCACTGGCCAGGCAGGCTCCTGTCTCAAGTCTCTGCATTCGCATTCCCTTCGGCTGGAGCTTGGCTGCAGTGCTCCTTCCTCTGATATTCAGGGCAGGCTTCCTCCCTTCATTAATTCAAAAGTCACTTGTCCTCTCGAACATTCCTTCTAAACACACTGCCTCCAGGCATTCTCCATCCTCACATCTCCCTTTTTTTCCTTCCTGGTACTTATTAGCTGATACTGTTACGTATTAATTTGTTGATTTATTTGAATGTCCATCTCCTCCCCAGTATACAAGCGCCTCATCTGTCTCAGCCCCACTGCATGTCCACAGCCCAGGCAGTGCTCACCATACAGAAGACAAGGAAGTAACTCTTTTCTGAAAGCAACAACTTAACAAACTCAGATCTCACCACCTAGCTCCCGCTGGTTCCATTACATCATGCTGCTTCCCAGGTAAAAGCGTGTGCAATCTGTCATTTTTCTACTAACAGATTAAAAGGTCCTATCTTATACATTCATTTAAGCCCAACCAGGCCCACCATGTGCTAAGTTCTAGGTAAATATGAAATGACAAACAGAAAACAAACCACAGAAAGAGATAAAAAAGAAAGAAAAGAGTTGATGGCATGGAGAAACGCTAATTTGTATTCTGTGTCACAACTCTCCACTCAGTGGTTAAGTCTTTTATTTCCTAAGGGCCTATCTGCCCAAGTCACAGACAGGAGCTTTGAAGGAGATAAAAATTAACCAAATTCTTGCCCTGGCTTCAAAGAGCTAACACATACATAACTATCAAAACACAAATTTTAACAAATATTTATGAAAGACATATAAAGAGCTATAGGATTTCAAGGGGAGGGGAATTACTTCTAGTTGTGTGAAAGGGGTGGCCGATTGAAATGGTTAAACTGAATATTGATAAGATGAGTAATGGCTGGATGATAGCCTATAAACCTCCTGCAAGGCAAGAGCTATATTTTATTCATCGTGCTGTCTTTAATGTTTCACAAAATGTAGGAAACATAAGGCATTCAATGAATGTTTAACAAATTTGGGAGGAGCAAGCATTCCTGGCAGAAGGAAGAGCGTCAGTAAAATACAGACGTGAGAGAATGCAGGACACGGATGAACCACCATGAAAAGTGAGGACTGACTTGGAAAAACGGTTCAGGAAAGAGAATGGCAAGAACTGAACAGGGAAAAGTAGATTTGGGTCAGAACAAGGACTGCCACACACGACAGACTAAGGGGTCTTCCCTGGTGGATCAGCTATAAAGAATCTGCCTACAATGCAGGAGATGAGGGCTTCATCCCCGGGTCTTGAGGATCCCAGGAGAAGGAAATGGCAATCCACTCCAGTATTCTTGCCTGAAAAATCTCATGGACAGAGGAGCCTGGTGGGCTACAGTCCGTGGGGTTTAAAGAGTCGGACTTGATTGAGTGACTAAACCACCACCACCACCACCAAGGCAAAAAAGGAACACTGAAAACTTTTACATAGGAGAGGCTGATCTCAGGAGTCAAACAGGAGTCTGCTGCTTGAAAATAAATCTATCATCACTTCACTCATACTGTTTAACTTTTCCTATTAGAAATAATTTTCTTTTAAGGCATAACCACTTTGGGAATCTTCTTCACCTCCAAATTCTCCTGAGAGGTAACCAAAAAAACTATTGTCATTTATTTACACTTTAGTGTAAGCTGGATGACCAACTTACCTTCTGGCTAAAGTACACAAAACCATTGGGGAAATGGTAATTTTGACTACAGATGAACTATAACTTTTAGTCTCTTGAGACACTACCCTGGAAAGAAAGCCTGGGGTGAAAAAAAAAAAAAAAAAAAAAAAGTCAATTAATTAATACCTTTGTTTAAGAGCCTATTCTGTTCTTTGCAAAGGCACAAGAAAGTAAAGAAAATAAAACACATACTAATCTTCCAAAATGGGAAGTCTTAAATTGATGATCCAGAAGGTAAGAAACAAGGAGAAATATGATAAACTGAACATTTCGGAGAGGAGGGGAGAAGGGTTTGTGGAATTTAGACACTAAGTTGCAAGACTTTGTAATCACATTTACTCACAACTTTATGAACTATGATGGAAAATTAACATTCAAGGAATATGATGGTGCAAGGAAAAGAAATTTAAAATGAAAACGTTAGAAATCCATCCAAACAGTGTTATGTACCAAAAATGATAATCAGTAACAATCACACGGTAACCCAGACTGAATGGAAACCCGGTATCTCAACTGGATGGTTTCAGCTTTCTAAAACGCAAATCCTCAGTCTAGGCCACAGCGAGGGTCGTTCTGCTGACTGGTTGGGCGAGGGGACACAAGGAAAACGCTAGGACGGGTTTCCGCAGACAAGCATCCGAGCTGCGCGCACAACAGGGGATGGATGGGACCAGCACTCACCGCTTGTCGATGGCGTCGATGTTTGAATGGAGAAGCCAAAGCTCCTCTGTGTTGTCCTGCCGGGAGGAGAGGATCAGGTGGTGGCCAGTCAGACACAAGGTCCCCTCGACGGCCGGATAGAAAGGTCGGTGCAGCACCACATTATCCACCCGAGGGGTCTTGATCAGCTCGGCAAACTCCATGTTCTCCAGCGGCCGGAGCCAGGGGACTGCAGAGTCCCAGAGGTGCAAAACGGTCCCACCGCTCCTGGGCTGCGCTGATCCCGCGCCCAGCAGGCAGCAGGGGCGGGACCCGGACTGCGAGGCCGCGCCCCGCCCCAGGTTGGGGTGGGCGCGGCGAGGCCTCTGGCCACTGTCACTGGCCCGAGGAAGGCCCGGGCTGGGCCAGGCTGGGCACCTCTCCCGCACCTCTAAGTAACCTCAGGCCCAGGACTTGGGCAAAAAGAAGGATCTGTGACAGGCCCAGCCGCTGCCGCCTCCACCTTGAGATCTGGCTTCGGGTACCCAGGCTGATAGAAGGAGGAGGCCGCCCCAGGGCCACTTTCCAAGTCCAAGACGCTAAGGACTCCTGGCGGAAGTAGCTGCTCACAGCGGGAACTTAAAGCAACTCCGGGCGGAAGCGATGGACTGAAAACAGGAAAGACGGGACAGTCCGACCCAGAAATCAGTCCCCGCCTAGATGCGAAGAGAATGTCTCCGGAAGCACAGTAGGAGTCAAAGATTTGTGTTCCTACCACAAAAAGCTCTGCCTTCAGGCACTGCTGCGCCCGCTACTCCTACAAATATTCCGTATGAGAAAATACAGGAGAAAAAGGAAGGACGAGAGCAGGTCCCTGACCTGCCTGCCTCCACTTGAGCAGTAATCCCTATTCAGCGAGTGGGGTTGCAGTAAATTTTGGCGATTTTCATCCTTTCGCCGTGAAGAGGTAACATTTGGGATTGAGGCGGTGACTGTGACCGCAAAGAAGGGACCAGATGTAAGGGAGGAGCCGGCTGGACACGCCCAGTCACAGAGGGCGAGCGCAAACGTGCTGTGAACTTGAACAAGAAAGAGGAAAGGCATACAAACGCCTATGAGAAAACATAGATAGAAATATACACATGCTCAGAAAAGGGAGTAATTAATCCTCAGTTCAATTCACTTCAGTCACTCAGTTGTGTCCGACTCTTTGCGACCCCATGGACTGCAGTATGCCAGGCCTCCCTGTGCATCATCAGCTCCCGGAGTTTACTCAAACTCATGTCCACTGAGTCAGTGATGCCATCTAACCATCTCATCCTCTGTCGTCCCCTTCTCCTCCCGCCTTCAATCTTTCCCAGCATCAGGGTCTTTTCAGATGAGTCAGTCTTGGCATCAGTTGGCCAAAGTATTGGAGTTTCAGCTTCAACATCAGTCCTTCCAATGAACACTCAGGACTGATCTTTACTTGGATCTCCTTTGGTTGGATCTCCTTACAGTCAAGGGACTCTCAAGAGTCTTCTCCAACACCACAGTTCAAAAGCATCAATTCTTTGACACTCAGCTTTCTTATAGTCCAACTCTCACATCCATACATGACTACTAGAAAAACCATGGCCTTGACTACACGGACCTTTGTTGACAAAGTAATGTCTCTGCTTTTCAATATGCTCTCTAGGTTGGTCATAACTTTCCTTCCTTCCAAGAAGCAAGTGTATTTTAATTTCATGGCTGCAGTCACCATCTGCAGTGATTTTGGAGCTTCCCAAAATAAAGTCTGTCACTGTTTCCACTGTTTCTCCATCTATTTGCCATGAAGTGATGGGACTGGATGCCATGATCTTATTTTTCTGAATGTTGAGCTTTAAGCCAACTTTTTCACTCTCCCCTTTCACTTTCATCAAGAGGCTCTTTAGTTCTTCTTCACTCTCTGCCATAAGGGTGGTGTCATCTGCATATCTGAGGTTATTGATATTTCTCCCAGCAATCTTGATTCCAGCTTATGCTTCATCCAGCCCAGTGTTTCTCAAGGTGTACTCTGCATAGAAGTTAAGTAAGCAGGGTGACAAAATATAGCCTTGACGTACTCCTTTCCCAATTTGGAACCAGTCTGTTATTCCATGTCCAGTTCTAACTGTTGCTTCCTGACCTGCATACAGATTTATCAAGAGGCAGGTCAGGTCTGGTATTCCCATCTCTTGAAGAACTTTCCATAGTTTATTATGATCCACACAGTCAAAGCCTTTGGCATAGTCAATAAAGCAGAAATAGCTGTTTTTTTCCAACTCTCTTGCCTTTTTGATGATCCAGTGGATGCTGGCAATTTGATCTCTGGATCCTCTGCCTTTTCTAAAACCAGCTTGAACATCTGGAAGTTCAGAGTTCACATACTGTTGAAGCCTGGCTTGGAGAATTTTGAGCATTACTTTACTAGCGTGTGAGATGAGTGTAATTGTGCAGTAGTTTGAGCATTCTTTGGCATTGCCTTTTTTGGGGATTGGAATGAAAACTGACCTTTTCCAGTCCTGTGGCCACTGCTGAGTTTTCCAAATTTGCTGGCATATTGAGTGCAGCACTTTCACAGCATCGTCTTTTAGAATTTGAAATAGCTCAACTGGAATTCTATCACCGCCACTAGCTTTATTCATAGTGATGCTTCCAAAGGCCCACTTGACTTCACATTCCAGGATGTCTGGTTCTAAGTGAGTGATCACACCATCATGATTATCTGGGTCATTAATTAGTCCTGTTCCATGCGTAAACTCAAGTAAATCTTGTAAACTCAAATCTTGTAAAACTCAAGTAAATGCGTAAACACAGTTAATCTGTAGCAGAAGTGACTTCAGTCTAGGTCCATGAAATTCAAGGCATTGGGCTTTGGTCACTACTGCTTTGGTTCTCATTAAATACAATCTAACTGAACTACTTTCAGACACCTAAACTATGCCAGAAATTTGCTCCAGTAATTTCTCCCCGCTTGGTGTCTCTTTCTCTTTTTATTTTATCTTTATTTATTTTTTCTCTTTTTAAACTAACATTTTCATGCTAAATAGGAAATTAGAGGGAATATATGCAAGGGTTTAAGTCCCTTTCAGTCTACTGGCACTTCATTAAGCTTTGAAATCTTCACCATATAGTACCTAAGAACAGTGAGTTGGCTTAAATCTCAGAGCAGTCAAAGACAAAATAAATTGCCTGAATTCTTATCAGATCACTCAACACTTGTCCTTGCCCTCCTTAAAATGTTCATGACCTAAAACTCTGCTTAAGACAGCCCTTATGATAGTTAAAGCTGAGAGTCCAGTTTTTGTTGCTTGTCTACAATAGAAAAGTAGGAACCAACAGACAAGAGAGCATGAGGGGAAACGACTTATCGTCTTTTTTAAAATTTGGCAATTTTTGTTGTCCTTCCACCATGTGGTTCATCATAAAAACTACCACTTGAAGAAGGGAAAATCATCCTCAAAAGTGAAGAATTGGGAAAGGTTTTATGGAGAAGGTATCATTTGAGAGGGGTGTAGCCTAGACACCTGTCCAGTTTAATGAGGTCTTTTAGGTAGGGAAAAACTCTTCACAGAAGGCATGACCTTTTTCTTTCAGTTTTCCTGAGGGGGAAGCCTATGAAAAGACCATTCTGAAATTACATTAAAAAATGTTTAACATTCCATAAAGGTATCAAATCTTCTTGCTGGTGAACAAAAAAACTTTCAAAATCATATTGTGTTGCTATTATAAAATACTAGAAACTATTAGAAAGTTACATCTTCTCTGGGTTGAACTCCAAGCATGGACAGAATTTTAGATCTGAACTGTTGGTCCTCTAAGGGTCAAATCTAAAAGGGAAAAAGGTGTCTACTATATTCCACTGCAACCTTGGGACCCTGGGCTATTTTCATATCTCTCGAGCCTGATAAGGCTGGGAGACAAGACTGCAGTGATCTGTCACCAACGACCTAAAAGGGATGTACTAGGAAATAACTCCCTCTTTGACTGTAGTGCCTAGCCCCTTTGGATTGGCAAAACAATCTCAAGATCATGGTGGGCCATCGTGAGCCTAGAGCACATTGGTGCACCTAAAGCATGTGAGAATCTACGTGGGAAGAGGTCTGAACGCTTCCCAACTTGTGAAACTGTGTGTCAGGGTGCTTCAAACTCACAAGGCCTCTGGGGATGTAAAAATACACCCGCCCTCAAAAAACCAGCCCCAGTAGGTCAGGGATAAAAATTCCAAATGGGGCCCACTTTCAGGAAGCCGATTTCCAACCTTACACTTTACTCACACTCTTTCAACCAAAGCACAGGGAGACAAGTTCTACATCCCCAATGATTACAGGAAGGCAAATCAAAACTGCAATGAGGTTGCCTCCGACAGCAGTCAGAAGGGTCATTGTGAACATGTCTCCAAGGAGAAAATTCTGGACACAGCCTGGAGCAAAGGGAACCCTCCTACACTGCTGGGGGAAATGTAAATTGGTAGAGCCGGATGGAGAAGAGCACAGAGGTTGGTTAATAAACCAGAAAGAGTGCCACCAGACCATCTAGAAATACCACCTCTGGGCACCATCCTCCGGAAATCCGAATTGGAAAACATGCTTGCACAACATTCATGGCATCACTATTTACAAATGGCAAAATGGGCAAATAACAAAATGACCAATGACAGATGAAGGGATAAGACTCTTGGTATCAAAACAGAATGGAATTATGACTCAGCTATGCAAACGAACAATGTAATGCCATTTGCAGCAATGAGATCAACCTAGAGATGGTCACACTAATGAAATGATCCATATAGCAAAGGACAGATATTGCATTATTTCACTATAAAGTGAAATTGAAATCGCTCAGTCGTGTCTGACTCTTTGAGACCCCGTGGACTGTAGCCTACCAGGCTCCTCCATCCATGGGATTCTCCAAGCAAGAATACTGGAGTGGGTTACCATTTCCTTCTCCAGGGGATCTTCCCAACCCAGGGATCCAACCCGTGTCTCCTGCAGGCGGATTCTTTACCACTGAGCCACCAGGGAAGCCTGCTGGAATCTAAAAATACTGAGCAATGAACTAATGTTTAGAAGGGAGAGAGACTCTGGACCAAAACCCCAAAACTTTAGGATTAGGAAAGGGAAAATTCAAAATATCAAACTTTGGACTGAACATATACAAACCCCTATTTATAAAATAAAGAATCAACAAGAGCCAACTTAGATCAGAGGGAACTCTACTGAACACTCTGTCAAAAGCTATCTGGGAAGAGAATCTAAAAGAGAATAAGTATATGTGTATAGGTGCATCCTCTTGCTGTACAAATGTAATTAAAACAACATAAAAAAGCAACACTTTGTTTTTTGATTCTCCAAATTGAGTGTGGGCTCTGTTGTGATCCCCTTCACCATAGCCTGCCTGGATCCTCTGTCCATTGGATTTTTGCCACAAGAATACTGCAGTGAGTTGCCATTTGCTTCTCCCTGGGATCTCCCTGACTCAAGGATTGAACCTGGGACAATATCCCCTCAAAAATAAAAAGGAAATAAAGAAAAACACTCCCAAACAGACAGAAGTGCCTACTATGTTCTGCTGCAACCTCAGGTACCTAAACTGTTGTCATATCTCTGGAGCCTGAGAAGACTTGGGGACAAACCTGTGGGGCTGAGGGAGCTGTTATGAATGTATCAGAAAATAATCCCCTTCTTTGATTTGGAACGCCTGGTCTTGTCTGAAAAGTGGGAAAGTGTTAGTCGTTCAGTTGTGTCCGACTCTGTGCAACCCTATGGACTGTAGCCCACCAGGCTCCTCTGTCTATGGGATACTTTAGGCAAGAATACTGGAGTGGGTTACCATTCCCTTCTCCAGGGGTCTTGTCTGAATGGCACCGCAATCCCCAGGTCCGCAGGGCCATCCTGCACCTAAAACATACCTGGTGCACCCAAAAGGATGTGAACGTCTGCCTTCAAAGAGGTCAGAAAAGGCCCCAGGTCTCCAGTTCAGGTAGGGTGGGCATCCCACCCTCCATCCAGCTTCCTTCCTTAGAGTCACCCCCTTCTTAGAATAGCACCCTCAGGACCTCAAATTTACAGCTGAGATTAACCTAGGGTTGAAGTGTAAGGAGGAAGAAGGAAGGAGATGGACGCCCTTGGGTGACTGTGCTGCCACATTCCGGTCTCAGGCACAGCCCAGGAGCACCGCTTTCCCTAAGCCCTCGAGGCCGGGGGAACCACAGCCGGCCATGAGTAAGTGCTGCCGCTTTCTGGCCAATTGGCATAAGATCGGCAGCTTTAGAACCTGTGCTTCAGGATACTTCAAACTCACAAGGGCTGTGGTGATGTAGAAGACACCCGCCCTCAAGAAATGGGCCCAGGTAGGTCAAGGATAAAGAAATGCCATGGGGCTCACATTCAGGAAGCCAGTTTCCAACCTACACTTCCAGTTCAGTTCAGTTGCTCAGTCGTGTCTGATTCTTTGCAACCCCTGGACTGCAGCATGCCAGGCCTCCCTGTCCATCACCAATCCATGGAGCTTACTCAAACTCATGTGCACTGAGTCAGTGATGCCATCCAACCATCTCATCCTCCGTCATCTCCTTCTCCTCCTGCCTTCAATCTTTCCCAGCATCAGGGTCTTTTCCAATGACTCAGCTCTTCGCATTAGGTGGCCAAAGTGTTGGAGTTTCAGCTTCAGCATCAGTTCTTCCAATGAATATTCAGGACTGAATATTCAGGACTGATTTCCTTCAGGATTGACTGGTTTAATCTCTTTGCAGTCCAAGGGACTCTCAAGAGTCTTCTCCAACACCACAGTTCAAAAGCATCAATTCTTTGGTGCTCAGCTTTCTTTAGAATCCAACTCTCACATCCACACATGACTACTGGAAAAACTATAGCTTTGACTAGATGGACCTTTGTTGGCAAAGTAATGTCTCTGCTTTTTAACAGGCTGTCTAGGTTGGTCATAGCTTTTCTTCCGAGGAGAGAGTATCTTTTAATTTCATGGTTGCAGTCACCATCTGCAGTGATTTTGGAGCCCCCCAAAATAAAATCTGTCACTGTTTCTATTGTCTCCCCATCTATTGGCCATGAAGTGATGGGACTGGATGCCATGATATTAGTGTAGTAAACCTATACTTTTCTCATACTCTTTTCAACCAATGCACAGGAAGACAAGTTCTTCATCCCTAATGATTACAGAATGGCAAATCAAAACTCCAATGAGGTCGCCCCTGATAGCAGTCAGAAGGGTCATCGTGAACAAGTCTCCAAGGAGAAAATGCTGGACACAGCCTGGAGCAAAGGGAACCCTCCTACACTGTTGGGAGAAAAGTAAATTGGTAGAGCCGGATAGAGAGGCGTACAGAGGTTGGTTAATGAGGCAGAAAGATTGCCACCAGACCAGCTAGACATGCCACTGCTGAGCACAGGTCCTGCAGAAACCCAAACTGGAAAACACGCTTGCACAACAATGTTCACAGCACCACTGTTTACATAGGGCACACTGGAGAAGCAACCAGACGCCTGGCAACAGGTGGAAGGATAAACTCAGGGTATCAGAATACAATGGAATTATCATGCAGCTATGAAAATAAATGCCAAAGAAGCTAAAGTTGAATGGTTCTATGAAGACCTACAAGATCTTCTAGAATTAACTCCAAAAAAAAAAGATGTCCTTTTCATCTTAGGGGACTGGAATGCAAAAGTAGGGAATCAAGAGATAAGTAGAGTAACAGGCAAGTTTGGCCTTGGAGTACAAAATGAAACAGTGCAAAGGCTAACAGAGTTTCCCCAAGAAAACTCGCTGGTCATAGCAAACACCCTCTTCCAACGACACAAGGGACAACTCTACTCATGGACATCAGCAGATGGTAAATATTGAAATCAGACTGATTATATTCTTTGCAGCCGAAGATGGAGAAGCTCTATACAGTCAGCAGAAGAAAGACCAGGAGCTGACTGTGGCCCAGATAATGAACTCACTGCAAAATTCAGGCTTAAATTGAAGAAAGTAGGAAAAACCACTAGGCCATTCAGGTATGACCTAAATCAAATATCTTATGATTATACAGAGGAAGTGACAAATAGATTCAAAGGATTGGATCTGACAGAGTGCCTGATGAAATACAGACAGAGGTTCAAAACATTGTATAGGAGGCAGTAATCAAAACCTTCTCCAAGAAAAGGAAATGAAGAAAGGCAACATGATTCTCTGAGGAGGCCTTACCAATAGCTGAGAAGAGAGAAGGAAAATGCAAAGGAGAAAAGGAAAGATATATCCATTTGAATGCAGAATTCCAGAGTATAGCAAGAAGAAATAAGAAAGCCTTCTTAAATGAACAATGCAAAGAAACAGAGGAAAAAATATAGAATGGCAAAGACTAGATATCTCTTCAAGAAAATGAGAGATACTAAGGGAACATTTCAAGCAGAGATGGGCACAATAAAGGACAGAAATGGTATAGACCTAACAGAAGCAGAAGATATTAAGAAGAAGTGGCAAGAGTACACAGAAGGACTATACAAAAAAGGTCTTAATGCCCCAGATAACCACGATGGTGTGATCACTCACCTAGAGCCAGACATCCTGGAGTGTGAATACAAGTGTGCCTTAGGAAGCATCACTATGAACAAAGCTAGTGGAGGTGATGGAATTCCAGCTGAGCTATGTCAAATCCTAAAAGATGATACTGTGAAAGTGCTGCACTCAGTATGCCAGCAAATTTGGAAAACTCAGCAGTGGCCTCAAAACTGGGAAAATGGCAGTTTTCATTCCAATCCCAAAGAAAGGCAATGCCAAAGAATGCTCGAACTACCGCACAATTGTACTCATCTCACGTGCCAGCAAAGTAATGCTCAAAATCCTTCAAGTTAGGCTTCAACAGTATGTGAACCAAGAATTTCCAGATGTATAAGCTAGATTTACAAAAGGCAGAGGAATCAGAGGTTAAATCGTGAACATCTGTTGGATCATAGGAAAAGCAAGGGAATTCCAGAAAAACACCTACTTCTGCTTTATTGACTATGTCAAAGCCTTTGACTGTGTAGATCACAACAAACTGTGGAAAATTCTTAAAGAGATGGCAATACTAGACCACTTTATCTGCCTCCTGCGAAACCTATATGCAGGTCAAGAAGCAACAGTTAGAACTGGACATAGAACAATGAACTGGTTCAAAATTGAAAAGGAGTACATCAGAGCTGTATATTGACAACCTGCTTACTTAATTTACACGCAGACTATACCATGCAAAATGACAGCCGGGAGAAGCTAAAGCTGGAATCAAGATTGCTGGGAGAAATATCAATAATCTCAGATATGCAGATGACAACACTGTAGTGGCAGAAAGCTAAGAGGAAATAAAGAGCCTCTCGATGAGGTCAAAGAGGAGAGTGAAAAAGCTGGCTTAAAATTCAACATTCAAAAAAATAAGATCATGGCATCAGGTCCCATCACTTCATGGCAAATAGATGGGGGAAAAAATGTAAACACAGACTGACTTTATTTTCTTGGGCTCCAAAATCACTGTGCACAGTGACTGCAGCCATCAAGCTGAAAGATGCTTGCTCCTTGAAAAAAAAAAAAAAAAGCAATGATAAACCTAGACAGCATATTAGCAAGCAGAGACATAACTTTATTGACAAAGGTCTGTAGAGTCAAAGGTATGTGTAGTCATGTATGGATGTACAGATGTACAAGTACAGTAGTCACGTACAGATTGGAGAGTTGGACCATAAAGAAGGTTAAGCTTAGAAGAATTCATGTGTTGGAACTGTGGTGCAAGAGAAGACTCTTGAGAGGTCCTTGGACAACAAGGAGATCAAACCAGTTAATCCTAAAGGAAATCATCCCTGAATATTCATTGGAGGGACTGATGCTGAAGCTTAAGCTCCAATACTTCAGCCATCTAATGTGAAGAGCCAACTCACTGGAAAAGACCCTGATGGTGGGGAAGACTGTGGGCAGGAGGAGAAGGAGGTGAAAGAGGATGAGATGGTTAGATGGAATCACCGACTCACTGGACATGAGTTTGAGCAAACTGCAGGAGATAGTGAAGGAAACCTGGCGTGCTACAGTTCAAGGGGTCGCAAAGGGTCACACAGGACTGAGCAAAACAACAACTGGCACAATTCACCCTCTTTTACAACCCTCAAGCAGAGCTCCCACTACACCTCTGACTACAGAACATACCAGAACTGGGTAGGAAGAAATCCTTCCTCCTTCTAGACATAGGGCCAGACAGCCAGCTGAAAACTATTGCTCTGGGAACATCATGTTCATAAGGACTGCTGGTTTGGAAATCATACCTGCCAAAAAAAAGCACCGATAAGGATGCTCACCAAGGCAAATATTACAGTGTGCAAACCAAACTCTGACCAAAGATCACCTGGACCACTCAAATGGCCATGAGCCGAACACTGACAGGAAAGAAAAGCTGAGTGAGGTCAAGGAAAGGGGACCCTTCCCAGAGAGCTGGTGCAGAACAGGCACTAAAGACCCTGCCGTCAGGTGCCTTGAAGAATCAGAAAGCCAGCCGCCCCACGATCAGGCAGTCCTCCTCCACAGAGGACACAGTTTGAAAACCAGAGTTCCCAAAGACACAGGCATCCAAGTGGGCATCGCAGCCTTGAGAACTCTAACCAGGACAGGGAAGCATACCAAATGGCATGGGCAGATGAATGGAGAAAGAGGTGAGGCCCCCAGATACAGAACATGCCAGGGCCAGACAAAGGAAGCAGCTGATCACATCCCTAGGAACCCATGTACCCAGAGGTGACCTTAGACAGTGCAGAAGTGAGAAAGACAAACCCTAACATCCTCTGATATCGATTAGATGGGGCAACGGCACACCAATACACAGTAATTTCTGGGCTCTAAAGGATATCTACACTCTAAGAACTTCCAACATCGAAAATACAATTTCGCCAGACACGAACAAGGCAAAAGACAAGTTCAACCAGTGTGAGTGAATTTGAGTTTGAGAGACAATCCAAACAAAAACTACAACGAGAGGGATCAATTTGCTCCGGTGTGAAAGGCCCTCGACAAAAAGTCTAGGGAGAGAAAATTTTAAAAAAAGGAAATGGCAGGAAAGAAGAAATGATGGAGAGGCTGATTAGAAAAGCGGAAGCCTTTTATGTTGCATTTGGCACGTAAATGGTAACAGCCATGAAAAGAACAAGAGAGGAGTGCCCTGAAAAGGTGAAAACTCAGCAACCAGGTGATATGGGACACCCAGCTCCAGGGGTATATTTGGAGAGACTCAGCTTTCAAAGAGACTCACGCGGGCACTGCAGCACCATTTACAACACAGGGGACACTGGATGTATACAGCACACAGAATGTCCACAGACACGAGTCCAGAAAGAAGTGACCTGTGAACACGATGGAAAGTGACTCAACCACGAAGAAGAATGAAAGAATGCCCTTTGCAGGAACATCACTATATCCAGGGATAATCCTATTAAGTGAAGTCAGTCAGAATCAGAAAGAACACTATCAACGTCATCGCAAATATCTAAAAATGCACATCATGAACTGATTCAGGAGAAAGCAGACAGTCTGAGCAATGGAGAAACAAACGTCTGACTGCCAAAGGAGAATGAAGGAGGCCTGGGGGAAATTAGGGCGTTGGGGTGAACAAAATCAAACTGTCACACACACAGGAGATATTCAACCAACACTTAGGCACGTCTGGTCAGCTCTCCCAACTCTCTGTAATGACCTTCATGAGAACAGAATCCAAAGATGAGCAGCTGTCTCCATGGAAAACTCCTAAGGACTCTGGAGTCCTACAGGACACAATCTTGTGCCAAGGCCCCTCCCATTCTGGGTAAAAAGTCATTGAATGAGACAGACAAAATGAGACCCAGGCATTTGGTGTTTCTTGCGGCACACTCCACCCTCATTTACAACCTCTAAACGGGACTTCCACTAAAGCTCTGGCTGCAGAAGAAACCAGAGTTGGGCATCAAGAAACCCTTGCACCTTCTAGCCACATGGCCCAACAGCAACCAGACACTGTGGCTTCTGGGCAGCCTCACACTCACAAGGACGCCTGGGCTTGGAATCATACCTGCCCTCCGCCAGTTTAAAGGGGGAAGTCATGGAAAAGAATATCAAACAGGGCAAACTCTGAAGGATCATGAGGCAAACATTATGACTCCAATAGCTAAACAAAAAGGCACCGAAATGGTGCTCAGCGAGGCGAATATTAGACAGATGCAAATCAGACCCCGACCAGGGACCACCTGCCCCACTCAAAGTGGCCATGAGCTTAAGGTTGACAGACAAGAAAAGCTGAGAGTGAGGTCAAGGAGAGGGGACCCTCCCAGGGCGCTGGTGGGGAACAGCTGCTAAAGACACCGGTGTCAAGTGCCTTGACAAGTTCAAAGCCAGCCGTTACGGGAAGGGGCAGTCCCCACCACATGGCACACAGCTTGAAAAGCCGAATTCTGAAAGACACGTGCACCCAGACGGACACTGCCACCTTAGGTACACTAGCCAGGACATGGAAGCACACCAAATGGGCACGGACAGATGAACGGAGAGAGGGGTGAGGCCCACAGAAGGTGGAGTACGGCCCAGCCAGGAAAAAGAAGGACCTGATCACATCCCCAGTAGCCTATGATGACCTAGAGATGGTCAACCTAGAGATGACCTTAGGGAGGAAGTGAGAAAGACAAACCCTAACATCATGTGGTATCTCTTAGATGTGGCAAGGAGACATTGATGCCCATGAAAGACTGCTTCACAGAAGTGAAATCCACATTGAGAACACAAACTTATGGTTGTCAGTGAAGGGAAAATGTAGCAGGAAGGGTCTATTTGGAGGTGGGGTCAAACTGATACCCACTAACACACACAAACTAGCCATTCAACTAGAACCTCTTGGAGAGCAGGGCTGATGAACTGCACACTATGTAATAACCTACACGAGAAAAGAAACCAAAGAGGAACAGACTTGGGTGGGTGGAGAACGGACAATGCTATACACCTGCCACAAACATGGCTTTGCAAACACACGGGACTCCGATAACAAGCTGCATGTTCCATTTGGAGAAAAGACAAACATTAAGGAGACACATGTTCCTGGAGCCTTCTTCTGATGCAGGGCATCCTAATTGAAGGGAGAGAACAGGAATGTGTCCAAGGCTCTGCTTATCTTAGAAACAGGAGCAGGAATGGAAACTGCTGCAGCCTTGTGGACATGCCCCCCAGCAGCAACCTTCAACCTATTGCTAAGTCTGTGTCCCAACCACTAATGCTGAAGAAGCTGAAATTGGCCAGTTCTGTGAAGACCTACAAGGCTTTCTAGAACTAATACCAAACAAAGATGTCCTTTTCATCATAGGGGATTGGAATGCAAAGTAGGAAGTCAAGAGATACCTGGAGTAAGAGGCAAGTTTGGCCTTGGAGGACAAAATGAAGCAGGACAAAGGCTAACAGAGTTTTGTCAAGAGAACACACTGGCCGTAGCAAACACCCTCTCCCAACAAGAGACGACTCTACACATGGACATCACCAGATGGTCAATACCAAATACCAAAGGCAGATTGATTATATTCTTTGCAGCCGAAATGGAGCACCTCTATACAGTCAGCAAAAACAAGACCAGGAGCTGACCTGTGGCTTAGTTCATGAACTCCTTATTGCCAAATTCAGACCTAAATTGAAGAATGTAGGGAAAACCATTAGGCCATTCAGGTATGACCTAAATCAAATCCCTTTATGATTATACAGTGGAAAATTAGATTCAAGGAATTAGATTCAAAGGATTAGATCTGATAGACAGAAAGCCTAAAGAACTGTGGATGGAGGTTTGTAACATTGTACAGGAGATGGTGATCAAAACCATCCCCAAGGAAATGCAAAAAGGCAAAATGGTTGTCTGAGGAGGCCTTACAAATAGCTGAGAAAATAAGAGAACTGAAAGACAAAAGAGAAAAGGAAAGATATACCCAACTGAATGCAGAGTTCCAGAAAATAGCATGGAGAGATAAGAAAGCCTTCCTAAGTGAACAAGGTAAAGAAACACAGGAAGACAAATGAATGGGGAAGACTAGAGATCTCTTCAAGAAAATCAGAGATACCCAGGGAACATTTCATGCACAGATGGGCACAATAAAGGACAGAAATGGTACAGACCTAACAGAAGTAGAAGATATTAAGAAGAGGTGGCAAGAAGACACAGAAGAACTGTACAAAAAAGATCATGACCCAGATAACCACGATGGTGTGATCACTCACCTAGAGTCAGACATCCTGGAATGTGAAGTCAAGTGGGCCTTGGGAAGCATCACTACGAACAAAGCTAGTGGAGGTGATGGAATTCCAGCTGAGCTATGTCAAATCCTAAAAGATGATGCTGTGAAAGTGCCACAAGGCCATGGGACCTGTCTTAGGGACTGAACGACAACCGCATGAACAGCAGATGGCGGTAGAGTTCAACAGTAATGAGACAGGCTTTCATTCTATGGAAATAATTAAGTGAAGCTGTGGTTAAACAAGTTATTATCCAAACTGCCTGGAAATAAGGGTCTCGGAGGATTCTAATCAGCAAATAAGGGGGTGTCACTTATAATGTATATAAAACATCAACACCTCATAGATAGTGTTATCATCATTTTACGTGATGCTTGAAACATTTAGACATTATTCTCTCAACTAGTCAACTAGCACGCATTAAATGCCTATCTGCTTATTGCCACTGTGGGGAATGGAAGCCATAGATCTGACACGGGCCTTGTCTGCAAAGAATAATGTCTGCTCTGTGCAGGACAATGCAGCCTGCACAATAAATGAACAAAGACAGTAAGTGCTAAATTATGACATACACTACAAAGAATGCCACTGATGAAAGAGTAAAGTTATGTCTGTATTGTTTCATTTTTGTTTTACTTCCTTAAAGTAGATGAACGTTATCAACCAACATTACATGGTAACATGGTCATCTGTTAATTGCTTGAAAATAAACAAAAGCATTTTGAGAGAATTGATAGGGATTTATTAAAAGCATATGTTAAAAAAGGAAAAAAAATGATGCTTCCTTTAAAAACTGCATATGTTATATTTTATTATTATTTGTAAATTGTTTGCTATGTATCTTTTCTATCTATCAGTAATATTCATAGAAAGGAAAAAATGAAGTACAGATCTACTTTCCTGGTGGTGTGTTTCTCCATTTGGCCTTGAGTAGTTAGTAGAAATGAAGATGGTCTGAAGATAGCAATGCTGGTAAATGACAGCCAGAAGTAGGAGGAGCATCTCAGTGGTGTTAACCACTGATGATCAGCTATTCTCCACGTGCTTTGTAATTATGTGTTGACTGTATGTACCTGGAATGAGCTGATTTTTTCCTGTGTTCTCCAGCCATCCTCCAAGCAAATCAGTCGCTGAGCTGTTGACGGCATCTCTGTAAGCTCTTGAATTCCCCCGCTTCTCTCCATCCCCAGGGCAGCTGCCTGAGCTTACTTGACAGGAGAAGCTCTCAGTTGGCCACCTTTCTTCTAGAGGAGTTCTCCTCCAGTCTGCTTTCCACTTGGCAGCTGAAGCCTTCTCTGCCGGTCTAAATTTTTTTCTTAATTTGTTAGGTCCCTTCACGATTGAGTCCCTTAGGTGGCTATCAGCATTGCAGACCGCATCTCTCCTATTTCTCTCCACTCAACACACCCATCCCCGAACCTCGTTCCTTGCAATTTTCACACCAACCATCTTTAAACAGCTGCTGTAAGCTCTTGAGAATTTTTACACCCAACTAGAACCTTGATGCCAAGAGGAAGTGTAGAACAGGGACCAGCATCATCGCATTCCCTGAGAACTTCATTAGAAATTCTATTCCAGGGGCTTCCCTAGTGGCTGTATGCAGGAAAAAGTTTGACTGCCCAGGGGACCGTCAAAAAAGTCTTCTCCAGCACCACAATTCAAAAGCATCAGTTCTTTAATAAGAAAGAATAAATCTGACTCCGTATGAGGTCTGTCTCTTTTACTTTGTCTTCCATTGCCTTTGCTACAAGAATGTTGCCTAGAGCCTGAAATATAACAGGACAGCCCCAGTCTCAGGCTCTGAACTTTAAGGTGTAATATTTTCCCACTCATATAGAGATAAAAAGTTGGGGAACAGAGAAGAGCTGTTTGACTTGCCAGAGGTTTATAGGAACATTGTGAGCAGACCTATGGGGGCAGCTCCAAGAACAAAGGGTTCCAGCACCAAGAAGTACACAGCAAGCAACCATACACCCATCCTTCTTAGCATAAGAGAAGGCTGGATTTTAACTCAGGAAAGATGGTTCTTTGAGACCTAGTTCACCGTCATCTAGGTCTTCTGGCTTTTCTAATACAGTTGATATTCCTTGCCCCAGCAACTCATTTCTTGATTTACTGGCTTGTCATGGAGTCAGCAAAGAGTCGGACACCACTTAGCAACTGAACAACAACAAGAGGCCAGCAGTAGGAGCTTGGACTCAGGAACGCAGCGGCCTCAGCACAGACAGGCTGTGTGCATGGCCGCTGAAGATGTCAAGAGTGAGCATTCCCAAGAGCGAGGCAGAGCTGCATCGACTTTTGCAGACGTCACATAACGTCATTCCCACTGCCCTCTGTGGATCTTAAACAGTCCTAAAACCCACTTGGTTTCGAGGGGAGAGGACATGGGCTCCATCTCTCAATAGGAGCAGTGTCAGAAAGCATCTGCCACAGGGACCAAGCGAACAGTGGGAAACATACATGCATGACTTCCCCTGTGCGCATGGGCAGCTGGAGAGAGGAACAAAGAGAATACTTGAGAAGTCAGGATACTGAGAAAGAACTGTTCTACTCATAGCCATAATGAAGTGAACTGAGAATCTGCAATTACATATAATTGGATGTAATTAAAAGAAAGAGACATGTCTAAAATAAAGGCATAATTAAGAAGTAGGAACATTTACTAGGTGGGACTGTCAACAATGCAAATTCAGTGATTACTGTAGGGTTTATTTTATTGTCACTGAACCTAAATTGGGATCGCTGTCCAATTATGTAGGAAGGAAAATCTGCTTTCAGCTCTTAAATCCACCCCTGCCTAGCCACCTGTTCTTTCTTTCCGGACACTATTTAGGGGAAGCTTTGTATACAATTTAAAATGTGACATATACTTTTTTAAACTTTTTGTTTTATATTGGAGTACAGCCTACTAACAATGTTGTGGTAGTTTCAGGGGAACAGCAAAGGGACTCAGCCACACATATACATGTATCCATTCTCCCCCAAACTCCCCTCCCATCCAGGCTGCCACAAGGCATTGAGCAGAGTTCCACGCGCTCTACAGTAGGACATTGTTGGCTGTCCACTTTAAACGCATCAGCGTGTACATGTCCATCCCAAACTCCCTATCCCTTCCCCACCTTTCCTCCCCCCCAGCAACCATAAGTTCATTCTCTCAGTCTGTGAGTGACATATAGTTTTGTTTTCAAGCCTTTATTTAACAGACTGTGACACCTGTCCAGTTTCCCCTCTCATCATCCCTCACTTTCTTTCCTTTGTCCTTCCTCCACCACCCGTTCCTTTCTCATCTTACTCTGCTCTTCTCGCCATTATTTTTCTCAGATGACCACCTTAAGAGGACCTACAAGTATCACCCCGAAGATGACTCAGTGATTTCAAAGAGAACAGCACGTCTTCGTACTGGAGAGAGCTGGTGACGGTCACCGTGACCACGAGCTGACAGTACAACGCCCCGACATTCTGTACCTCCCGATACGAGGCAAGGCCGGGCTCACACACGTAACTCAAATCTAGGCATGAGGAAAACATCAGACTCGTCCACAGGGTGGAACATACTACCAGGCAGTTGCCCTGGTCTCCCCTAAAAGTTCAGTGCCACGGGAAACAAAGGCAAGAGGACAAGCAGATTCGAAGAGGTGAAAGGGAAAGAACCACCAAACGCGAGGCAAAAACTTGATTCAGTTCCAATATAAAGCAAGAATGACTGCAAAAAGACATTCTGGAGGGAGTGTTGAATATGGATTGTATACTAGATGATATTATTGAGTCAATGTTAATTTTTTTTACACGGGATAATGGCAGTGCAGTTGTGCAGGAAAATGTCCTTTTTCTCAAGAGATGCATACTGAAATATTTAAAGATGAAGTGAACATATACATACATGTGAAGTGTGTACACACAGAGAATGAAAATATGGCAAATTATTGACAACCGATTCATCTGGGTGAAGGGTTTAAAGATGTGCATACCATTCTTGCAACTTTTCTATACCTGGAAATTTTTTTCCAAGTTAAGGTTGAAAGAAAATCAAAATAAGAAAACACCACCAAGGACTTGCCAGCAGTCCAGCAGCTGACTCAACACTTCCACTGAAGAGGGCACAGGTTCAGCCCCTGGTCAGGGAGCTAAGATCCCACATGCAGCACAGAGCAGCCAAAAAGTTAAAAAAAAAAAAACCCACAAAATATAACCGCATTATATTTTGACACAATATAATGGGCATTAATGCAATTTCTGGGAGTTTCCCTGGTGGCTCAGCAGTAAAGAATCTGCCTGCCAAGCAAAGAGTCAGATACCACTTAGCAACTAAACAACAAAAACGACAACAAATGCAAGTTCTGGCATTTGACGGCTAAACACAAGAACACACTCGGAGCTGTGGCTTAGCATGGCATGTTGTCTGGAGTGGCCTGGCCTGGAGATTCAATTTTAATGTGACCCTGGACCCAAGGAAGCATAATTGCTGAACTTTTTGAGGATGTCTGGATTCCTAAAGCTCACCAAAAACCAAAAGACTTGGCAATAGCTAAATGCTGCTGTGAACTTCATTGGTGCATTGTCGGGAGTTACTTGTAGGAACTCAGATATGAGTTGCTAAATCATACATTCATATTTAATGTAATCTCTTCATCAGTTAGAACTTCTCTCCATGTGACAATTCCAAATCCCCAAATCCACCAATCTTTCCTTTTCCTAACTTTCTGTCATGCTAAATCTGCCCT
Source organism: Cervus canadensis (assembly GCF_019320065.1). Taxonomy (NCBI): domain Eukaryota; kingdom Metazoa; phylum Chordata; class Mammalia; order Artiodactyla; family Cervidae; genus Cervus; species Cervus canadensis. The sequence continues at coordinate 3,521,472 of NC_057399.1, read as the reverse complement.
ACTCAGGCAGACTTCAGGTCTCTACCTACCAGTCATTGGATGGCATCACCGACTTGACGAACTTGAGTTTGAGCAAGTTCCAGGAGCTGGTGATGGACAGGGAAGCCTGGCATGCTGCGATTCATGGGGTCGCAGAGTCAGACACGACTGAGCGACTGAACTGAACTGAACCAGCCTTACTCAGCATTACTTCCTTCCCTGCCCAGATCCTGTCCACTGGTCAATAATTCCAACCACACTCCTTAGCAGCCTTAATTCTACCTGCACGAAGGGAAGGACTGCATTTCCTTTACCCCTGTAGCTCCAGCCATGGGCATATAACAAATACTTGATGATAAACACACCTGAATTAAGTTGAATTTTCTAATCCAACTCTCTCATTTTACAGATGAAGAAATTAGGCTCAGAGATTTTAAATCACTGATCTAAAATCAAATGGCAGATACCGTGGACTAAAATTTTCATTTTTTCTCCTCCAGTTTTATTGAAATATAATTGACATACAGCAGTGTATCCTGGAGAAGGAAATGGTAACCCACTCCAGTATTCTTGCCTGGGAAATCCCAGGGACAGAGGAGCCTGCTCTGTCTATAACTCATGGGCTATAGACTATAGCTCATGGGCTATAGTCCATGGAGTCATAAAGAGTCAGACATGACTGAGCGGCTAAACAACAAACAGCTGCGCTATATAAATTTAATTGTGCAAGAAAATGATTTGACTCACGTACATCACGAGACGATGACCAGTGAGTTCAGTGAAACATCTATCATCTCACACAGATACAAACTAAAATAGAAAAAAGTATTTTCCCTTGTGATGAGAATTCTTAGGATTTACTTTATTAGTGCGTTTCATATATAATATACAGCAGTGTTAAATATATTTATCATGCTGTACATTATATCTCAAGAACATATTTATCTCATAACTGGGAGTTTATACCTTTTGACTACCTTTATCTAATTCCTCCTCTTCCCGCCCCTGCCCCTGGTAACCACAAATCTGGTTTCTTTTTCTGTGGCCTTGTTCGTTTGCGTTTGAAGTATAATTGGCCTACAACACTATGTTAGTTCCTGTTACACAACACAGTGATTCAATATGTCAATGCATTTCAAGATGATCACCACGACAAGCCCAGTTACTGTATGCCATCGTCAAAGTTGTTGCGTAGTTATTGATGATCTTCCCTACACTGTATCTTTCACACCTATGACTCCTTTACTTTCCACCTGCAAGTCTGTACTTCCTAATCTCATGCACCTATTTCATTCTTCCCCCTACACCTCTCCCCTCTGGCAGCCACCACTTTGTTCTCTGTATTTATAACTCTTTTTTCTGTTTTGTCTGTCTGTTTTGTTTTTTAGATTCCATATATAAGTGAAACCATACAGTATTTGTCTTTCTCTGTATGACTTATTTCACTAAGCATAAGTTGTTGCAAATGGCAAAGTCTCATTCCTTTTTTTTACAGTCAAGTAATATTCCATTGTGTGTGTATGTGTGTGTGTAATATTCCATTGTGTACATGTGTATATATACACACACACAGTGGGATATTACTCAACTGTAAAAAAGAATGAAATTCTGGCATATATGTGTGTGTGTGTATATGTATTAATAAATACTACATCTTTATTCATTCATTTATTGATAGATGCTTAGATTGCCCCTCTGGATGTCAGCAACTATAAATAATGCTGCAAAACCCACTTTTCAACCTTTTTTTCAGTTCTTTCTACCACCAATGCTTCCTTCACCATCATTTATTTAGTTTAATTTTTAACTTTTGAGATAACATAGATGAGGAATAGGGAAAGAATGAAGAACCAGCTTGTCTACAAATACAAATAATGACCCAGGATTTGTCTCCGTAGTCTGGACTCTGGCCTGTGTTTCCGCCAGCTCCTCATTCCCAGGGGAGTGGAGGTGTATGTGACCAGACACCAGAAAGAAGCAGTAGTTCCCTCCTCTGTTTTCCGCTGTTTTTTTTTTTTTAGGCCACACTCTGTGGCATGCAGGATCTTAGTTTCCCAACCAGGGACCAGCCCCATACCCCTGCACTGGGAATGTGGAGTCTTAACCACCAGGCCCCCAGGGAAGTCCTTTCTGCTGCATTTTTAATCAGTTCCTCCCTGGCAGTAAGTCTCTAGCCCCTTGATTCACTTTCATTTTTTCTCCTTGTTTTCTGTGTGCGTGCGTGCGTGTGTGTCCCTCAGGTTTTTGCTTTTAAGGAACAATGACAGTCTGTTTATCTCAGCTTTCAACTTGAGAACATCTCCTCTCCTAAGACTTAAGAGGACATTCTGTCATCATCAATGTCAAAGATCAACAAATCAGACACTAGTTAGAGTGTTAAGGGCAGATTTAACCAGAGATATACTACTGCAATGAGACTTCCCTGATGGCTGAGTCATAAAGAGTCTGCCTGCAATGTAGGAGACGTGGGTTCAATCTGTGGGTTCGGGAAGATCCCCTGGAGTAGGAAACGGCAACCCACTCCAGTAGTCTTGCCTGGAGAATCCCATGGACAGAGGAACCTGGCGGGCTACAGTCCATGGGGTTGCAAGTGTTGGACATGACTTAGCAACTAAGCCATCACCCACAGTACTGCAATAGGTAAGAAGATCCAGAGTGAACTGAACTTTGTTAAAAGGTGACTTGATGTTTTAATGTTTTAAAGGGAGAGTGAGATTATTTTCTTAATTTCTCTAATATTTCATTGTTAGTGTATAGAAATACAAGAAATTTTTGTATACTTGTATCCTACAACTTTACCAAACTCATTGATGAACTCTAATAGTTTTCTGGTGGCATCTTTAGGATTTTCTGTGTATAGCATCATGTCATCTGTCAACAGTGACAACTTTACTTTCCCTTCCAATTCTAATCAGGCCCTCTGAGCCTTCTTCAACTAAGCCTCAGTCTTGGCCTCTAAAAACTTTGGCTGCAAACTTTCAGCACAAGTGACTTCATCTGCCCACCTCTCCTTACCCCACCCACATTTGAAGACTTGAATAACACTAACCTGATTTCTTTTTTAAAAATTAAATTTAACTATGTATTTATTGATTTTGCCACATCGGATCTTGGTTGTCACACAGAGGATCTTCAGTTGCAATATATGGGATTTAGTTCCCGGAAAGTGAAGGTCACTCAGTTGTGTCCAACTCTTTGCGACCCCATGGGCTATACAGTCCATGGAATTCTCCAGGCCAGAATACTGGAGTGGGTAGCCTTTCCCTTCTCCAGGGGATCTTCCCAACCTAGGGATCGAACCCAGGTCATGGCAGGTGGATTCTTTACCTACTGAGCTATCAGGGACACCGCTAGTTCCCCAACCAGGGATCAGACCCACACCCCCATGCTCCATGTATTAGGAGCACAGAGTCTTGGCCACTGGACCACCAGGGAAGTCCTGACACTAATTTGATTTCTAACAGCTCAAGGCCACAGCCCTAAGATGACTCTCTTCACCTTAAAGCACTTGCCTAAAAAACCTCACACCTAAAAAGAATTTAGTGTTTGTTCTACCCAAAACCTGATGACAGGCCCTGACCTGACCTTACAGAACATTTCCTAAAAAGGGCCTACAATTGTGAATTCTTCCTTTGTCCCTTTGAGATATATATATGTATCTCCTACAACTCAGGATTGTCTTTCTCAAGGACCTGGAAGCCACTCCTTTGAAATACAGTCCTCAGAAAGGGGAGGCCCCATCTCAGTCTGTGGGGGGATACCATCCTAACTTGATAATTACCATCTAACAAACACAGAGACCTGATCACTGAACTGTGTCCCCCGAAATTCATGTTTTGAAGTTTTAAACCCCAGCGCCTCAGAATGTGACTGTTTGTAGATGATTAAAGTTTTAAGAGATGATTAAAGTTAAACGAAGTCTTTGAAAAGTGTTAGTCACTCAGTCATGTCTGACTCTTTGTGACCCCATGGACTGTGGACTATAGCCCGCCAGGCTCCTCTGTGCATGGGATTTTGCAGGTAAGAATACTGGAGTGGGTTGCCATTTCCTCCTCTGGGGATCTTCCTGACCCGGGGATCGAACCCAGGTTACCTGAATTGCAGGTGAATCTAGGATGGCCCTAATCCAATAGGCCTAAAGCCTTTTTTTCTTATTTTCTTTTTTTGCTACACGCTATAGCATGTGGGACCTTAGTTTCCCCAATCAGGGATCAAACCCATGCCCCCTGCATTGGGAGTGCAGAGTCTTAACCACTGGACTGCCGGGAAAGTCCCTAATATGGCTAAAGCCTTTACTAGAAGAGAATAATTGGACACAGACATACAAAGGGAGGCCATGTGAAGACGCAGGAGAAGGCAGCTGTCTACAAGCCACAGAGGAGAGGCCTCAGGAGAAACCAGCCCTTTCAACACTTGACCTTGGACTTCCAACCTCCAGAACTATGGAAAAAATAAGCTTCTGTTGTTTAAATCTATGTGTGGTACTTTATTATAGCAGTCCTAGCAGACTAATGTAGATGGTCTTTTTTACTAAAAAAACAAAACAAAACAAAACAAAACACACAAACCTGTATAACACCAAAGATTAAGAACTAATTGACAAGGTCAACCAAGACAGCTCTGGTCCTCCTCACCCCCCATCTTGGTTCCTTAGGTGATGCCGTAGTATAAACTAGTTGAGGCATCCCCATTATATTAACCGTTCCTCAGCCCTTATTCCTTCTGCCCATTCAGCTGGTCTCCTGTAGATGTTATTTTCCCCTCTCTCTTACTGAACTGCACTCTGAAAATGACTGCCCTCTGGTTAAAGTTGTACTATGACCTGGTGCTTACTTCTCCAAGACAACACTTCTAGCACCCCCTTCCTTTGTGGGCATTCTTCATTCCAGAAAGAAGGTCATGAAATGACAACCTTGAGGATCACCAGAACCTATTCCAGAGCCACCTGACGCTGGCCCTAATGATCTCAGCCGGCATCTGAGGAAAAAAGACGGCAAGACCGCATCAGCCCTGATCCTTGTCCTCCACCCTGAAACTATAAGACCCCTTCCTCATTCCCAGGAAGGAGGGCATGGTCTTGCGGGCATTCGCCTGCCGGGACCCCCTTGCCGGGCAAAGTGATAAAGTTTCTCTTTTCTGCGCCTCCAAAGCTCTTTCTCCAAGCTTCTGTCTGGCCCAGGGAACAGAGCCCAGGTTTGTAGCAACGATGACACAGTTCTCCCCTGTCTCCTGTTTGGGTCACGGCCCATCAGTTTGTCCTCACAGCCTCCCTATCTCGATGGTAGCCTCATCCTGGACACAGTCTTCCATGTCTGTCTGCTGCAGGAGAATCACGAAAGGAGCCCGGGGAACGTGGCCTAAGCAGAGCCTGGACCCTTAAGCCTGGGTCCCTTTACCAGAGGGCATTACCTGGCATGGACCACGCTGTGGCCCAGAGGCCGTCAGCTGCAAGAAGGAAGTGGAGCCCTGCCTCAATGCTTATCACCTGTGTGAACTCAGGCAATTTACTGAACCTCTCTGAGCTTCAGTTTCCCACCTATCCAATGAAGAACACAGCCCTCCCAGAGCTATCAAGAGGATTAAATAAAATCACGTAATTATTTAAAATACACAAAAGTGGCCAGGGACATCCCTGGTGGTCCCGTCATGAAAACGTCACACTTCCAATGCAGGGTGCACGGGTTTGATCCATGGTCAGGGAGCTACCATCCCACATGCCACCAGGCGCAGCCACAAGTAAATAAAAATAAACAAAATAAAAATGCCGGGTACAGGATGTGTTCCTAACACACGGCCTGCTACATCTCAACTATTAACAAAATTGAAAGCAGGGCACTGTTGTTTGCAGTTCAGCTAGCACCTTCTCTTTTGACCCTAGCACTGTTCTCAGAAAACTTAAATGGTTTGATTGTGAGAAATATAGATCCCCTCCCCTTTAATGGATTCCGGGAAAGGGCACTTTGATAGCCCGCCCCCTCCGAGGTGACCTGTGCAGGTCCTCCAGGAAGGCAGGTCTGAGCTGCAGGACAACGGTCCTGCAAGTGCAGACACTGCCCCCTCTTTTTTAAATTTCCCACATTGTACAGCGCGTGTGATCTTAGCTCCTCAACCAGGGGTCAGACCCACTATCCCTGCATCCTTGCACTGGGAGGGCAGAGTCTTAACCCCTGGGCCACAGGGGAAGTCCCAAGACTGCTTCCTACCTTCTGCTCTTCGACTGTTTTTGCTTGTGAGCCTCCTCCTGCAGTCTTCGTCCCCTCGGGGTAACCCTGACAGCAACAACAGATCATTTTTGGCTGTAGGAGGTGTTGCTTAAACTGTGGGGGACAAAACGTTTACACTAGGATTTCCTGGGCTAATCCCCAGGCTCTTCCCCAGGCCTCCTGAATCAAAACCTCTGGAAGCCTGAGCTCGTTCCACAAGCTCCCTGGGCAATTCTGAAGTTACAGGTGCCATCACAATTCCATAAGCAAGGTCAGCAGCTGGCGGTGCGCGTCTGTGTGTGATGGTGAAGGTGGGGCAGGGCGGCCACTGAGTGAGCGCTCACTGTGTGCCCGGCCCTTGCATACTGTGTATGTTTCCTAGGGTTGCTGTAACACGTTACCACAGACGTAGTGGCTTAAAACGATACACATGTAAGCAAGCAGAGTGGTACAGTGGAAGCGTGCTGGGCCCACAGCCTAGAGGTTGATGGATTAAAACCATCCTCCACTATTAGGTTTTTGCACTTCGTTCCTTTTTGCTAAACTTTCTTCCAGCTAGGCTACAAGCACAAAAACCAAATCAATTTCTGGATCTTTCAAATGTGGCATAGATATACAATAGAATGTTCAGCTCAGTTCAGTTCAGTCGCTCAGCCGTGTCCGACTCTTTGCGACCTCATGAATCGCAGCATGCCAGGCCTCCCTGTCCATCACCAACTCCCAGAGTTTACTCAAACTCATGCCCATCGAGTCGGTGATGCCATCCAGCCATCTCATCCTCTGTCGTCCCCTTCTCCTCCTGCCCCCAATCCCTCCCAGCATCAGGGTCTTTTCTAATGAGTCAACTCTTCACATGAGGTGGCCAAAGTATTAGAGTTTCAGCTTCAGCATCAGTCCTTCCAACAAACATTACTCAGCCATAAAAAAGAATGAAATAATGTCATTTGCAGCAACATGGGTACACCTACAGATTATCATGCTAAGTGAAGTGAAAGAAAGAAGTATATGACATCACTTACATGTGGAATCTATAAAAATGATACAAATTAACTTATTTCAAAATGGAAACAGACTCACAGACTTAGAAAACAAGCTTATGATTTGAGAACAGTTTGAGGACAGAAAAAAATTAGGAGTTTGGAGCTAACATGTACACAGTACTATATGTAAAAGAAAAAAATAACCAACAAGGACCTACTAAATAGCACAGGGAAGTCTACTCAATATTCTGTAATAGCCTAAATGGGAAAGGAATCTGTAAAAGAATAGATATGGTTTTATGTATAATTAAATCACTTTGCTGTATACGTGAAACTAACATAGTAAGTCAACTATATTCCAATTTAAAGTAAACATGTTTTAAAAAGACAAATGCTCTATGATATCAGCAAGGTAGAGATAAATAAACATAGATGTCTTCTGAGTAGAGAGGCAGAAAATAAGAACAGGGATATCCAAGCTTCACTGCAGAGAAAAAGAAAAAATAGAATACTCTGTCACGTAGATGTAACTTAATTACAATATGTAGGTTGTAATAAAATATGTCATTGTTGTTGTTTAGTTGTTAAGTTGTGTCCCACTCTTTTGTGACTCCAAAGACTATAGCCCACCAGGCTCCTCTGTCCATGGGATTTCTCAGGCAAGGATACTGGAGTGGGTTGTTATTTCCTTCTCCAGAGGATCTTCCCAACCCAGAGATAGAACCCATGTTTCCTGTGTCTCCTGCACTGCAGGCAGATTCTTTACCACTGAACCACCTGGAAAGTTCAGAAGTTCAGTTGCTCAGTCATGTCCGACCCCATGGACAGCAGGCTTCCCTGTCCATCACCAACTCCAAGCTTGCTCAAACTTATGTCTGTCGAGTCACTGATGCCATCCAACCATCTCATCCTCTGTCGTCCCCTTCTCCTCCTGCCTTCAATCTTTCCCAGCATCAGGGTCTTTTCCAATGAGTCAGTTCTTTGCATCAGGTGGCCGAAGTATTGGAGTTTCAGCTTCAGCATCAGTCCTTCCAATGAATATTTAGGGCTGATTTCCTTTAGGATGAACTGGTTTGATTTCCTTACAGTCTAAGGGACTCTCAAGAGTCTTCTCCAACACCACAATTCAAAAGCAACAGTTCTTCAATGCTCAGCTTTCTTCATAGTCCAACTCTCACATCCATACATGACTACTAGAAAAGCAATAGCTTTAACTAGACGGACCTTTGTTGGCAAAGTAATGTCTCTGCTTTTTAATATGCTGTATAGGTTGGTCATAGCTTTTCTTCCAAGGAGCAAGCATCTTTTAATTTCATGGTTGCAGTCACCATCTGCAGTGATTTTGGAGCCCCCCAAAATAAAGTCTGACACTGTTTCCATTGTTTTCCCATCTATTTGCCATGAAGTGTGGGACTGGATGCCACAATCTTAGTTTTTTGAATGTTGAGTTTTAAGCCAACTTTTTCACTCTCCTCTTTCACTTTTATCAAGAGGCTCTTTAGTTCTTCACTTTCTGCCATAAGGGTAGAGTCATCTGCATATCTGAGGTTATTGATATTTCTCCCAGCAATCTTGATTCTAGCTTCATCCAGCCCGGCATTTCGCATGATGTACTCTGCATAGAAGTTAAGTAAGCAGGGTGACAATATACAGCCTTGACGTACTCCTTTCCCAATTTGGAACCAGTCTGTTGTTCTATGTCCAGTTCTAACTGCTGCTTCCTGACCTGCTTACAAATTTATCAAGGGGCAGGTCAGGTGGTCTGGTATTCCCATCTCTTGAAGAATTTTCCAGTTTATTGTGATCCACACAGTCAAAGGCTTTGGCATAGTCAATAAAGCAGAAATAGATGTTTTCTCCAACTCTCTTGCCTTTTTGATGATCCAGTGGATGCTGGCAATTTGATCTCTGGATTCTCTGCCTTTTCTAAAACCAGCTTGAACATCTGGAAGTTCAGAGTTCACGTACTGTTGAAGCCTGGCTTGGAGAATTTTGAGCATTACTTTACTTTACTAGCGTGTGAGATGAGTGCAATTGTGCGGTAGTTTGAGCATTCTTTGGCATTTCTTTTCTTTGGGATTGGGATGAAAACTGACCTTTTCCAGTCCTGTGGCCACTGCTGAGTTTTCCAAATTTGCTAGCATATTGAGTGCAGCACTTTCACAGCATCATCTTTCAGGATTTGAAATAGCTCAGCTGGAATTTCATCACCTCCACTAGCTTTGTTCATAGTGATGCTTTCTAAGGCCCACTTGACTTCACATTCCAGGATGTCTGGCTCTAGGTGAGTGATCACACCATCATGATTATCTGGCTCGTGAAGATCTTTTTTGTACAGTTCTTCTGTGTCTTCTTGCCACCTCTTCTTAATATCTTCTGCTTCTGTTAGGTCTATACCATTTCTGTCCTTTATTGTGCTCATCTTTGCATGAAATGTTCCCTTGGTATCTCTAATTTTCTTGAAGAGATCTCTAGTCTTTCCCACTCTGTTGTTTTCCTCTATTTCTTTGCATTGATCACTGAGGAAGGCTGTCTTATCTCTCCTTGCTATTCTTTGGAACTCTGCATTCAGATGGGAATGTCTTTCAGTTTCTCCTTTGCCTTTAGCTTCTCTTCTTTTCTCAGCTATTTGTAAGGGCTCCTTAGACAGCCATTTTGCCTTTTTGCATTTCATTTTCTTGAGGACGGTTTCAATCACTGCTTCCTGCAGAATGTCATGAAGCCACCTGGGAAGCACTGTAATAAAATAGAATTCTAAAAAAGTAGTGAAAGCAAACTTTTCTATTCTAATCAAAGGGTAGGAAGGGCTTCCAAATTTGAATATTTTAACCTCTAAACAGAAGTTAGTTTTCATTTAGGGTTTTTCTCATTTCTAAAAATTCTGTGGATTATAATTTAAATCTATAACAAAATAATCTATAAATCCTAGAAAATGGCTTAATTTTATATTTACATATGTAATTTTTTTATAGAATTGATGAACTTCCCTGTAGCTCACATGGTAAAGAATCTGCTTGCAATGCAGGAGACCTGGGTTTGATCCCTGGGTCAGGAAGATCCTCTGGAGAAGGGGATGGCCATCCACTCTAGTATTCTTGCTTGGAGAATCCCATGGACAGAGGAGCCTGGTGGGCTACATTCCATGGGCTCGCAAAGAATTGCACACAACTGAGCGACTAAGCACACAGCACACATATAACCTGATATTTCAAGAAATTAGGACAGTTCCTCAAACTTGATGGGAATGGAATTTATTCTAAGTTCTGAGTTTCTGTATTTAGATGGGGTTGCATTTACAAATCAGCTATTAACACACTCTTATTAGCATCCTCAGATTACTTTTATCTGGACCCAAACTCAGTCCAAAATCCTAAAATCTACTCATCATCCTAATTCCCCCATCTTTATTCAGGCCCCACAATCCTGGAAGAATCAGGAAGAAAAACAGCGAACGGTAAATAGATCCTCAGTCACAAAGCTCAATGGAGAAAAGCTAGTGTAAGACAACTGAGGAGATGCAGTGAATAAAGCACTATAGAAAAGGTTATTTTGAACCTTTGTATCAATAGGAGTCAGGGCTGGATGGGTAGCAGACTTTTATCAAAGATATGAAAGCAATCTGTTAATTACTTGATATTTGCTTTTGTGCATCATTTTGTTCCTAAAGCTGAACTCAAAGTTCCTAACACACGCATTTACTGCCCATTTTCTATTGTGCTTTTTTTTATACTGTTTGAATCTACAGAAAAAATTTAACCTTGCTTCAAACTAATCACAAAAATAAGATCTAGCTGAAATAAAGTTCTAAGTGTAAAAAATAAAAATTCCCACAAAACTATTGCTTTCTACTTTTAGTTTTATAGCAGATTACAAACCCTAATAACCCTTTTTTGTAAAACACCTATAATTATCTTTTTTTTTAAATTTAAAACCCAACATACTATTAAATGCCTGGCCTGGCAAAAAAGTAAAAGAAAACTCTCAAAGACCAAAAATTATGGAAATCATGAATTCAGAAATGTGAGCAAGGCTATAGAAGCAGTTACTGTTCAAGGAAACTTTGGGGGCCTGGAGTTTCCATTTAATAGTTTGGTTGAGGGGAAAGGAGGTGCAATCTAGCGCCTATACAGGTGGTTAAGTCTACCATCTGGAAACCTTCATTATATGGGGCCCTGAAAGCCACATTTCATTGAGTAATGCGGGGGGGGGGGGGGCGGAATCCCCTTTGGATTTTTCCCTTTCTCTCTTAAGGAGATAGTAAGGAAACATCTCTCTTGACTTCAACTCTGGGTGATGGGGAGACAAATATATTTAAGAATTTGCACTTCACCCTCAGATAGATTTAGGGCCAGAATGTATACTGTCTGAGAGTCCTAAGAACACCAAACTGATCATTTAAAAATATCCTTGATTGCTCGTATATCAGGTGTCTACAAAACCAAACGTGACTATTTGCTCAAGGAATGCCCCTCAGACTCAAGTCAAAGAAGTGTCACAGGTGGGTTCCACCAGACACAGTCTCATAATGACAATTTATAAGACACAAGAGGAAACAAGCCAAAAGAGCAGGATTTAGGAGGAAGAGGAGAGAAACAGTCACAAAAGACTGAAGATACTGGAAAAGAAAGTAAATATTTTAACATGTTTGCAGAAATAAAAGGGGAGATAGTGAAGGACAGGAAAGTCTGGTGTGCGGCAGTCCATGTGGTCACAAAGAGTCAGACACGACTAAACAACAACAAGAAATAGAAGTAGGTGCTAGAAGTATGACTTTGGATTATCAAATAAGAAAGAATTTTTCAAGCTTACAAGCAATAACTTGGATCTGCTACAATCTGTACAATTTACAGTCAGTACTCATCTTAACAATTAGTTCCCAGAAAACTAGACAGCATCCACTCAGTTGGCTACAAAGACACGCTGAGATCTGGCCACAAAGTTTTATTTAATGCTTAGACCAATATAACATTTTACATGCAATCATCTTGGCAAACAACCTCATGTGAACAACCTAATCCTTCCTCCAAGATCCTCATGGAATCTGTTATTTGACTGTTGACTACACGTACCATAAAATTTTGCCAAGGCTCAATTTTGTTGCTCCTTTGTTTTTAACATTTTTGGAGGTCCAACATAGATCACCCAGAGCTTGCCCCTCAATTCTGGACCAGGGGACATTTTGGCAACCTGAAAAAGTCTGTGTGTCTGTCTCTCGATCTTCCCACCTGAGAGGCCGCTAATAACCAGAGTCCGAGCTGCCACAGCAACTGGGAACCGCTGAGTTACCACCTGTCAGGACCCCTACAAGTGGCCATGAGATTGTTGAAGCTGAATGGTGTGTAGGTGAGAGTTCATCATATGCTGCTTCTACTTTTGTATGCATATGGAGATTTCCATTCAAGACTAAAAACTAGGTTCTGCTATATCTACAGAACACTTCTCTCAACAATAGCAAACTGTACATTCTTCCCAAATGCATATGAAATATTCTCCAGGATAGAGTGTATGTTATACCATAAGACAGACCTTAATAAACTCAAAATGACTGAATTAAACTAGTACGTCCTCTGACCAAAATGGAATTAAATTAGAAATCAGTAACAGAAAGTAAGCTGGGAAACTCACATATATGTGAAAATTAAATAACACAGTCTTAACTAACCAACAGACCAAAGGAGAAATAAAAACAAAAATTTAAAAATATTTTGAGATGAATGAAAATGGAGATACAACCACCAAAATTTATGCAGCTAAGGCAATGCCTATAGGAAAATATGTAGCTGTAAATGTCTATATCAACAAAGAACACCTGGAAGTCGATTCATGTAATGCATAATGTCAACAGAATAAAAAACAAAGCCCACATGATTAGCGCAATAGATGCAGAAAAAGTTTTTGACGAGATCAGATACCCTTTCTCATTTAAAGACAACAACAAAAAAAACCACGCAGCAAATACACAGAGAAACTTCTTCAACCTGAGAAAGGGCATTGGTGAGAAATCTACAATTAACATCATACTTAATGGTTCTGAAATGTAAAAAGTAATACAAAATGCTTTTGCCACTTCTATTCAACATTGTACAAAAGGTTCCAGTAAGGCAATTAGGCAATAAAGCAAAATAAAAGTCATCTGGATTAGAAAGGAAGAAATAAAATTATATCTGTTTATACTTAACATCATCTTCCACAGATGGAAGAATTCCATAGATGGAGAACTCACTAAAAAAATCCCACAACTATTAGAACTAATAAACAAGTTCATTAGGATTATAAGATACACATTCAACACACAAAAATCTTTTGTATTTCTATATACTTTCCATGAACAATCTGAAAACAATTCCATTTACAAAAGTATAAAAAATACTTAGGAATAAATTGAACAAAAGAAGTATAAACTTCATATTCTGAAAGCTAGAAAATATTGTTCAAAGAAATTTTTAAAGATCTAAATAAAGAGACGTCTCATGCTCATGGATTGAGAGCTTCAGTACTGTTAAAAAGACAACATTCCCCAAAGTGATCAGGTTCAACATAATCGCTACTGAAACCCCAGTTAGCTTCTTTGTAGAAATTGACAATCTGGTTATAAATATATTTATAGATAAATGCATTCCATATATTTACATGGAAATTCAAGGGGCTCCATATAACCAAAACAATCATGAAAAAGAACAAAACTGGAGGAATCACACTTCTTAAATCCAAATGTTACCGCAAAGCAATGGTTATCCAGATGGCATGACATTGGTACAAGGATAGATACATAGATCAATGCAGTAAAACTGAGAGTCCAAAAATAAACTTACGTGTCTATGGTGAATTGATTTTCAACAGGAATGCCAACACCATTCAGTGGGATAGAATATTTATATATGTATGAACATATTTATTTCCACATGTGGGATCTTAATTCCCTGACCAGGGACTGAACCCACACCTCCTGCATAGAAAGCACAGTCTTAACCACCTGACCACCAGGGAAGTCCCCCCAAATACTCTTTCAAATACAGATTCTTGAAATCAAATAAATGTAAATCACAACCACAATGAAATACTGATAGGGACAGAGTAAAGGAACACAGTAGGTAGTTAAATAGGTAATTAATCCCATGAGGGGACTGTACATAGAAAAATATGGGAGACCCCTATAAGGTAAATGATTACTCAAGAAAGCAGGCTTGCTTATCTATAGCCTATAGCTTGCTTATCTATAGCCTATCTATATCTAAAGCCATGCAACAAAAACAGAGGACATCCCCCAAACTGTACCACAAGGCTGGCATGAGACCCACACGCTACCCAGTGAGCTCAGGAAATTAACGATCCCCAGGATATGCTCTCTGCACACATAAAAAACAATTTGAGGACCTAGCTTGACCATGCAGAGACAAGAAAACTCCCCTGTTCAGCCTGAAGGGGGAGCTGATGATGGGAACAAGACGTCTACTCAAGAAAGACAAAGAAGTTCTTCTCCCCGCCCACCGTTCCTTCGATTATAAAACTGCAGCCCACTAAGTTCCCAGGCGCCAGTCTCTCGCTTGCCCATTTCTTAGCCTCACAAGCATTCTATCCTAATCAATCACGTCTATCACCTCGCTCTTGATGAATTCTCTGCGCTGAGACTGCGGTGCAGATCCCTCCGGAGCCCCCAGAAATGACACCAGTGGATTTCAATACTACTTAACATGGCTGGAGTCAAAAAGTCAGACAGTAAGGGTGAGGACTTCGAATCTTAGAATCTTAGAGGACTTAAGACTTAGAATCTTCAAACATTTCTGGTTGGAATGTAAAACAGCACAATCACTTTGGAAGAAATCCTGGCAGTTCCTCAGAAGGCTACACACACAGCCGGCATTGGCCCCTACAATTCACTCCTAAAGAAATGAAAACATAGCCACACAAAAACTCACACAACAGTTTAGAGAAAGTGTTAGTCACTTAGTTGTGTCTGACTCAGACCCCATGGACTGCAGCCTACCAGGCTCCTCTGTCCATGGGATTTTCCAGGCTAGAATACTGGAGTGGGTTGCCATTCCCTTCTCCAGGGACCTTCCTGACCCAGGGATTGAACTCGGGTCTCCCTCACTGCAGGCAGATTCTTTACCATCTGAGCCATGAGGGAGTGTTCATAGCAGCGTTACTCATACAAGCCACAAGGTAGAAATCCAAATGTCCATCCACTAATGAATGAATACACAAAATGTGGCACATCCATACGTTAACTGAAAAAAAAAATGCACAACTTAGAAGTTGAGAGTAGAAAAACTATGTTTTGTTTTTTTTTTTCTGCAGACTTGCTCAGGATTCAAGCCCATAAGGAAGCCTCTCAGATAGCTCTGAGGGACTGCCCCAAAGAGGTAAGGAACAGTGGAGATGCAGACAGAGAACAGATGTGTGGACACAGTGGGGGAAGGAGAGGGTGGGACAAATTGAGTGAGTAGCATTGAAACATATACATTACCATGTGTAAAATTAGATAGCCAGTGGGAATTTTCTGTATGTTACAAGGAGCTCAAAATCTGTGCTATGTGACAACCTAGCAGGGGATGGGGTAGGAGCTGCAAGAGGGAGGGGACACATGTGCAGACTCACGTTGATGTCTGGCGGAAATCAGCACAATATTGTAAAGCAATTATCCTCCAATTAAAAATAAATTTTAGAACAAATAAATAAGCATGGCCATTATTAGTAGTAAATTTAAATGGAGTCACCTATAAAAAATGCTGCACATCTGAAACGAATATTATATTGTAAATCAACTACACTTTAATAAAAATTAAACTTTCCAAAAAAGAAGATAATGGAGGAGCCAGGATATATAGGGGGTTTTGCAACAAAAACCAGGTAGTTGAAACATCAAAAGATTACTGTTAATTAAAGAAAACCACACATCGCAGGGGCTCCCGTAGTGCCTCATTGTTAAAAACCTACCCAATGCAGGAGACGTGGGTTTGATCCCTGGGTCAGGAAGATCCCCTGAAGAAGGAAATGGCAGGAGATCCCCACTCCAGTATTCTTGCCTGGACAATTCCACAGACAGAGGAGCCTGGTGGGCTACAGTCCCTGGGGTTGCAAAAGAGTAGGCTGTGACTTAGCAACTAAACAGCAACAACACACAAGTTAATGAACTGCGTGGGAAGATGCAGGCGTCTAGGTGCAGTGAAATCATCCCTTTGATATGCACCCTAACCAGCTAGGACCAGTATCCTGTTCTTTCCCACCGCGGGTCCCCTCGGGGCTCACCAAAGCAGGCAGCTGTACAGGCTGACGGGTAGATGGCCGCAGCATCCTTTGTCTGTGGCGCACACGGGATTCTTAGTGCTCACGTACAATAGGATATTGCTACACGTGGAGAAACCTCCAGACCTGTGTTTGTACATGTGCTCTAGTCACTCAGCTGTGTCTGACTCTCTGTGACCCCATGGACTGTAGCCCACCAGGCTCCTCTGTCCATGGGATTCTCCAGGCAAGAATATTGGAGTGAGTTGCCATTCCCTTCTTCAGGGGATCTTCCTGACCCAGGGATCGAACCCACATCTCCTGGATTGCAGGTGGGTTCTTTACTACCTGAACTATTGGTAAAGACCCAACATACCATACTAAGTGAAAAAAGAGCCAATCACAAAAGACCATATATTATTGATCCAATTTATTAATACATGAATTTGTAAGCATCTTTTGGTAGGAAAAAGTTTTTTTTGCAGTTTAGAACTCTCTATAGGAGGCACCCTTCTGTCTTGTCACTAACTTTAAACTAGGCACCCCCATGTTCTACTCATCTCTGGCCCTAGCACACATTTTCAATCTTTTGATCACACAACACTTTGCCTAATGCGTTCTTTCTTTCTATAGAACAAAGAAGTAGAAATGGAGAATAAGATTTAACAGACAAGCAGATTTCGTCCCCACCGTCCCCTTCAGTAATCTGGTGAAGATAGTGTGTGAACAAGATGCATCTGAAGAAAGATCACGAGGATTTTCACGAGCCTGCTCACAGAGTTGCAGAAACCAGTAATGGAGAAAGCAAGCACCACACTCGGACAGTTGGAGAACTCAGGTTTATTACCCTAGCAGGCCCAGAGGAATTAACACTCCAAACTCTGAGCCCCAAACAAAGGGGTTACAGAATTTTTATAGACAAGCTATAGTGGGCAACACGAGCTGCTAATAGGCTGGTTTAAACTAAGGGGTTTTACATGCGCGGGAAGAGCAGTCAAGATGGGGAGGGGGATGCCTGACCTTTACACAGACAGGGGCTGGGCAACTGCAAAGAGCAAGACAAGGGTGAGTGAGATAAGCTCCAGTTCCTAGTATCGTCAGTCCCCACTTTCTGAGCCTACGTGACTTACATGATCCAGACTGTGCAAAGGGCAGCTGAGTTACAGAGGCAGAAGGAGCAGGAGGTTATGTAAAGTTTTAACTTTTCCTCTTTAACGGTGGGGGATGGTAATGACTCTGACACTTCCTCCCCAATCTCCATGATCAACTGAGATGACTTCCCAGTTTCCCTTTAGCAGCTTTCATGGCTGAGCAGAATCTAGTGAGGTTTGGGAAAAACATCGAGTCCACCATCTCCCCAGACTGCCGGCATTCTGATTAAAGGCACCTCTCCTTTCTGCCAACATCTGTGAGTACTGATTTTTAAGCAGCAAGCAGCAGGACCTGATCTGATAACTAAATGTCCAGAACAGAAAAATCTAGAGAGACAGAAAATTATTTTGGTGATTGCTTGGAGCTGGACATATAAGAGGACATGAAGACGATAACTAAAGGATGTGGAATTTCTTTTTTCAAAAAAAATTTTTTTAATATAGACCATTCTTTTAAATCTTTATTGAACTAGTTACAATGTTACTTTTATGTTCTGGTTTCTTTGCCCTGAGACATGTGGGATCTTAGCTTCCTGACAGGGGATCAAACTTGTACCCCCAGCACTGGGAAGCAAAGTCTTAACCACTAAGCTGCCAGAGAAGTCCCTGATGCTGCTGCTAAGTCGCTCAGTCGTGTCTGACTCTGTGCGACCCCATAGACAGCAGCCCACCAGGCTCTTCCGTCCCTGGGATTCTCCAGGCAAGAATACTGGACTGGGTTGCCATTTCCTTCTCCAAGGGAAGTCCCTGGAATTTCTTTTCCAGGTGGTAAAAATGTTCCAAAATTGATCATGGTGATGTTTGCAGAGCCCTTGAATATACTAAAACCTAGTGGTTTGTACAGTTTAAATGAGTGAATTGTATGGTATGTGAACTACATCTCAACAAAACTCTTACAAGGAGACAGAGAGAGAGGGAGAAGCTGTTGGTAAAGGCAGAGATGCAAATTAATGTAGGGTTAATACTCAACCTGCATTAAGCCATGTTTCAGAGAATGTGGTCTAAACCTGCATGTCCAGCAGAAATTTCGGGGATGATGGAAATAATCTGTGCTGTCCAATAGGAAAACCACTAACCACATGTGACTACCGAGCAATGGAAATGTGGCTAGAGAGACTAAGGAATTAAATTTTCAAATCTGTTGGTGTTGCATTATGGATTGTTCTAAGGAAACAAATCTCATACCAAAAAACAATACTCATGATTTTCACTTGTTCATACACTATAGGAAAAATCTTACAACTAACCAGAAAAATGGAATCAGTGTACTAGTTACCAAGGTCTTCCGAGGGATAACTTGTTTGGTAATTCATCTTCAAGAAGCTCTTAAATTTAAAGATGTGAAAACTCCTAAAGTCCAGAAGTTGCCTTAAGTCACAGCAGGAACTGACAGCTACTCCCATTCCGCTTTCCGTTCCTCCTGCTATGGACTAATTGTGTCCCGCATATCTCCATGTTGTGTTCTAAAGCCCATTGTGACGGTGTCAGAAGGTGGGCCTTTGGAAGGTGATCAGGTTGTGAGGGTGAAGCCCTCAAAAATAGGATTAGTGCCTTTACAAGAGAGGCCTCAGAGAGCTTCCAAGTTTCTTCCATCACATGCTGCTGCTAAGTCACTTCAGTCGTGTCCGACTCTATGTGACCCCATAGACGGCAGCCCACCAGGCTCCGCCGTCCCTGGGATTCTCCAGGCAAGAACAATGGAGTGGGTTGCCATTTCCTTCTCCACATGAGGTCACAGCAAAAATGCACCAGCCTGGAGGAGGGCCCTCCCATGACCAGACTATCACCCTGATCTTGGGCTTCCAGGACTGCGGGCAATAAATAAACTGCTATTTATAAGCCACCAAGTCTGTGGTATTTTGCTATAGCAGCCTGAAAGGACTAAGATGCCACAAGAAGGCAATTCCCCTCAGCAGCCACTCACTGTAACTGTGACAGGAAACTCAGGTTCTGATCCAGCAGCATCCTCTGTCAAACGGCTGTTACACAGATGGGTCTCTGCTGTCAACCAACACATACCCGTTGCAAGCAGGCCTTAAATGAAAGATCAGGTGGTAATAGATAAACCTTCGTCATGAGTTAGGTGCTATTTTTAAACCTAATTAAGAGCCCTTAAATTAAAAAAAAAAACTCCATTAATTTATGAAACCTATAATACTAGCCAATCCATGTTGTACCAGATGTGAGAACAAATTACATCTCAATACAGCTCCCAGAATGGTTCAAAAATGCACGTGGGAATCACCAGGATAGCCTGTCTGCCCAGGGAGTTAGCAAATGCAGTTGGAAAGTCAAATTCAATAGAGTTCCTATTTTGATGATTTTTGGCAGTTAAAAAGAACATAAATAAGCAAGATAAAGAATCTTGAAGACTCCTCACAGAGTAAAAAAAGTTTAAAAATGATGCCAAAATACTTAATGCTTTAAACATGCTGGCCCTTTAAGAAAAACTCTTCAGCCATGGGAAATAAAATGTACAATTTGTTGGAGCGAGTCAAGTTGCAAATTATATACTGTAACCACCTATATATACACATCTATTTCAATAATTTAAAGATATCAGTCTTCTAGAAACTGAAGCATCCACTAGCTCCCTTTTTGGAAAGGGAGATTTCCAATACGAAGACTTAAAGTTAACACAGCTATTAAAACATGGATTAAAAGGTATATTTTTACAAACCAATGTGCATATACTTAACATCTAAGCTACAAACTTAAAAATGGTTAACATGATTTTAGAAAGAGATATATATTACCCTTATAGTAAAAAAGGTATATATTATCCTAATTAGTAAAAAATTAAAACAACGTCTAAATAAATCCTTAATAAAAGTATAAAAAGTACTTCTGCTTTCTAATACTAAACCAATTCTCTCTAAAAAGTTTTTGGATCAGAAAAGAAAAAAATGTAAGAGTTTAATAACAGCAGTTCCTTTTGATAAATTACAAACAATAAATAAATGCAAATCAGCATTTGGTCAACAACTACTCATCAGATAATGGTTCCACAAACCCCGTATTCACATTTTAAGAGTTTTAATATTATTTAGTACAAGAAAGTTATATAAAAATCTATATTTCAAATTCACCTAATACTACTAATCAATTATGAATTTTGATTTTAAAAAGTTATACATTTGATTTTATCATAATGTGCAATTTAAATATAACATCTTAGGTAGGCAATTATTATCCTACCACAAACTTGACTAAATAGGATGTCCTAAATTTCGTATACTTGTCAGGTCATCATTACTTACATGGTATATTTAAGGCCATAAATACAAGCAAGAGTATTTCATGAGAGTTACAATTACTAATGGCTTCATGTAAAACCCCTCGAGTTATGTGAACCAATGGACTCACCCCACCTTTTCTGCCTGGATGAGGTTTACAGTGTTGCATTTCTGACAACTTTTTAATAATAACCATGATTATGTATTTTTTAATGTCAACAGATCCCTAATTGACCTGAGACCTCAAGTTCCGACTGAGGAGACTGGGGAGTAATTGCTATGTATCTGGAAATTTCCCAAAGGGAAAAAAAATATTTTTAATTTATAAGAAAAAAAAAGGAAACTAAGTTCATGTTCATATGGTTTTGGCTTCTGTTATTCCTGCCATAGAAACACATACATCGTTATGACACTCACAAAGAAAGTAAAAATTGGTTATAAACATTGCTTAATAATGTTCTTGATAAGATGGATTATTTTTATTAAGAGTTTCAAAGGGTTAAGTAACTCTGGCCTTTAAACACTGTTTGGGTACAAGGCTATTAGGAGCAAGGCATGGAGAAACTCTAGGAGTAAGATGTGATGGGCCCCGAAAGCCTGCAGACAGAGGTCTCTGCCGCAGTGGGACAGCACCTGTCCTGGACCAGTCCTGGGCCATCACAGGGGAGGGCGGTGCCTGTGAGGAGCAAGGTGCCCACCTGGAGCGCGGTACCCCTCTTTGCATGAATAAGTGGGTGATGCCTGGCTGAGCCAGCGGTGGACGGAGGGCTCCCAGCCTCGCTTCGGTCCCCGCGCTCCTCGGTGAGGGTGACGCGCTGAGTGCCGCGCCTGCCGCATCCCCTGGGGTGTGCTCTGGCCTCTCCTGAGGTCTGCTACGTTTGTTCAGACTCATTTCAGGTCTTGGATACTTCCCACTTTATGCAAATTCCTAATGGTGGTAATATTACCTTCAGGACTGGTTACTAGAAAATATACTAGGTCAAGACAATGGACACTTCCTGGTTTTTGATACCTTTGCTTTTATCATAATAAATTGATCATTTCTGTTTTTAAATTAATAGACTCTTTATCTCCCTCCTAATCCTTTTTACCCTACACTCACCGACTCTGAAGTTTCCCCCATTTATTACATCTTTTACTAGTGGGGTACATTTGCTGATTACCATACTGAAGCATTGTTAACAACTAAATCCACAGTTTACATTAGTGTTCACTCTTAAGTCAGTTCAGTTCAGTCACTCAGTCGTGTCTGACTCTTTGTGACCCCACAGACTGCAGCATGCCAGGCTTCCCTGTCCATCACCAACACCAAGCTTGCTCAAACTCACATCAATCGAGTCAGTGATGCCATCCGACCATCTCATCCTCTTTCATCCCCTTCTCCTCCTGCCTTCAATCTTTCCCAGCAGCAGGGTCTTTTCCAGTGACTCAATTCTTCACATCTGGTGGCCAAAGTATTGGAGTTTCAACTTCAGCATCAGTCCTTCCAATGAGTATTCAGGACTTATCTCCTGTAGGATGGACTGGTTGGATCTCCTTGCAGTCCAAGGGACTCTCAAGAGTCTTTTCCAACACCATAGTTCAAAAGCATCAATTCTTTGGCACTCAGCTTTCTCTATAGTCCAACTCTCACATACATACGTGACTACTAGCTTTGACTAGATGGACCTTTGTTGACAAACTAATGTCTCTGTTTTTTAATATGCTGTCTAGGTTGGTCTCAGCTTTTCTTCAAAGGAGCAAGCTTCTTCTAATTTCATGGCTGCAGTCACCGTCCATAGTGATTTTGCAGCCCAAGAAAATAAAGTCTGTCATTGTTTCCATTGTTTCCCCATCTGTTTGCCATGAAGTGATGGGACAAGATGCCATGATCTTTGTTTCTTGAATGTTGCTTTACGTCAGCTTTTTCACCTTCCTCTTTCACTTTGATCAAGAGGCTCTTCAGTTCCTCTTCACGTTCTGCCACAAGGGTGGTGTCAACTGTATATCTGAGGTTATTGTTATTTCTCCCAGCAGTCTTGATTCCAACTTCATCCACCCTGGCATTTCACATGATGTACTCTGCATAGAAGTTAAATAAGCAGGGTGACAATATACAGCCTTGATGTACTCCTTTCCCAGTTTGAAATCCGTCTGTTGTTCCACATCCGGTTCTAACTGTTGCTTCTTGACCTGCATACAGATTTCTCAGGAGGCAGGTCAGGTCATCTGGTATTCCCATCTCTTGAAGAATTTTCCACAGTTTGTTGTGATCTACACAGTCAAAGGCTTTGGCATAATCAATAAAGCAGATATAGATGTTTTTCTGGAACTCTCTTGGCGTTTTATATGTTGGCAGTTTGATCTCTGGTTCCTCTGACTTTTCTAAAACCACCTTGAACATCTGGAAGTTCACGGTTCATGTACTGTTGAAGCCTGGCTTGGAGAATTTTGAGCATTACTTTGCTATAGTGTGAGATGAGTACAATTGTGTGATAGCTTGAACATTCTTTGGCATTGCCTTTCTTTGGGATTGGAATGAAAACTGACCTTTTCCAGTCCTATGACCACTGCTGAGTTTTCCAGATTTGTTGGCATATTGAGTGCCACACTTTCACAGCATCATCATTTAGGATTTGAAATAGCTCAGCTGGAATTCTATCACCTCTACTAGCTTTGTTCATAGTGATGCTTTCTAAAGCCCACTTGACTTTGCATTCCAGGATGTCTGGCTCTAGGTGAGTGATCACACCATCATGATTATCTGGGTCATGAAGATCTTTTTTGTACAGTTCTTCTGTGTATTCTTGCCACCTCTTCTTAATATCTTCTGCTTCTGTTAGGTCCATACCATTTCTGTCCTTTACTGGACATATGTCTATCATTTTTGTATTATACAGAATAGTTTCAGTGCTCTAGAAACTCCATTCCTCTACTTTTTAGTTTAATTTGCAGTTGAGAACCTGTGGTTTTTTATTTTTATTTTTTTGGAACTCCCACTATCTTTGGTTTTTCCCCAAATGGTTACTAGGCGGTGCCTAGACAATTGGTACACATACCCTGACTCTGGGAACATACACAGGTTAGGAAGGCAAGAATTAACACCTGGGGGCTTCCCTGGTGACTTAGTAAAGAATCCACCTGACAATGCAGGTTTGATCCCTGGATTGGAAAGCTTCCCTTGGAGAAGGGACTGCCTACCCACTCCAGTATTCTTGCCTGGGAAATCCTATGGACAGAGGAAGCTGGTGGGTTACTCTGCATCCATGGGGTCGCAGAGTATCAGACACGATTGAGCAACTAACACTTTTACTTCACTTTCACACACACACACACAAAAAAAAAACGGTGTGGAAATCACATTAAATCTTCATTTATATAAATACTTGTCTCATCTCAACCAGCACAACCCTGGAATATCTATAAAGGTGTGGCAAAGACATCAAGCTGAGGCCGTGGTTAATTAGGTTTCCTATACTTCTGGAATACGTCCTTCCAAGTCAGTGGATGTTCACTGGGGTGAAAGCACCCCCCTGTCGCAGGGCACCCCTTCATCCTGTTGCAAATACATTGGTACAGTATATTGTTCATTCCATCCTGGAGAATACCTCCAGTGCAACCCACTGACCTGCCTCTCTTTATGGAACAAGTTCTTTCAGCTGTCAGGCAGGCTGCAGGAGCCAGCTTATAGCAGCAGTATTCACAACAGCTAAAAGGCAGAAGCAACCCAGTGCTTCTGATATAAACAAAAATATACTCAAAATGGCTTTAAGACTTAAGTAGAAGATAGAACACCATAGAACTCCTAGAACATAGACAAAACATTCTCTGACAAATCATGGCAATGTTTTCTTAGGTCAGTCTTGCAAGGCAACAGAAATAAAAGCAAAAATAAACAGATGAGACTAATCAAACTTATGAGTTTTTGCACAAAGGAGATTATAAACAAAACAAAAAGACAACTCAGGGATTCGGAAGAATTATCAATATTTGCAAATGATGTGGTCAACAGGGCTTTATTTCTAAAATATACCAATAGTTCATATGACTCGATAACAGAAGACAAACAGCCCAATCAAAAAATAGGCATAAGATCTAAATAGACATTTCTTCAAAGACGACATACAGATGGCCAACAGGCATATGGAAAGATGCTCATTGCTGATAATTACTGGAGAAATGCAAATTGAAACTACAATGGTGTACCGCCTCCCACTGGTCAGAATGGCCGGTGATCTCGGTTTTCTTCTCTGTGAAGTTGGGACTGGTGGAATAACAGTATCTGCCTTACAAGATGTGGGGGAGGAGGGGAGGAAAGGCTGGGGAGTTCCACGGGTACAGGGTTCAGTTTTGCACGCTAAGAGTTCTGGAGGTGGACGGTGATGATGGATGCACAACGATGTGAATGTACTTAACGCCACAAAATTGTACACTTGAAAACAGTTCATTTGGCAAACTCTATGTAAAGAACTCTACGTATTTTACAATTTGAAATAATTTATAAAAACAAAAACTGGGGGGATAAGGAGCTCATTTCTACACGGTGCCTGGAAACACAGCCCTCGGCTATTTGCCTTCCAGGGGGAGGTGGGGACTGGTGTTCATTTCACAGCATTAGCTGATGAGGGTCAGACACTGGGCGTGCCCTCTGGGCTTCAGTTTCATCACCCAAAAACTGAAGTCACTGTGAGAAGTAGAAATAAAGCAGATACAACTGTTAGAAATGGAGGCCTGGCCTTCACTGGCTTCCCTGGTGGCTCAGTGGTAGAGAATCCGCCTGCCAAAGCAGGAGACAGAGACTCGATGCCTGGGTTGGAAAGATTCCCTGGAGGAGGAAATGACAACCCTTGCCTGGAGAATCCCCATGGACAGAGGAGCCTGGTGGGCTATAGTCCACAGGGTCGCAAAGAGTCAGACATGACTTAGTGACTAAACAACAAACAACCACAATCCAGCCTTAACAAACAGTAACAGTTGTTGCTAGCCTGGAAGCTACCAGGGAACGGGGCTGACTCAGCCACCAGAGACCACACGGCGGACTCAGCAGGGTGGTATCCAGATGCCCCCTCATTTCAGGGGCTGGAACTTGGCTTCCAGTGCAAACCAGAGGGGCAGAAATTTTGCAGCAATGCCAACAAGAATGGACAGAATTGTGGTCAGTTTCTCTGGAGGGGTTAAAAACTCACCAAGTTCCAACGGAGGGCAGGGCATGACATCTTGACTTGTTTTTGAAGCACATATTTAGATTTCACAAGAGGCATGGGGTTGCAGCCAGAACACACTCACCGCGGGACTTTCAAACTCGTCTTCCTTCTGACCGATCCTTCCAGCTCCAGGCCTAAACTGCTGCTTGTCAGGTGCTCTGAGTTCTTCCCAAGTAGGGCTGCCTTAAATGAAGGGGGCAGGATTAGGCAAGGGGGACGTGGAGAGGCCTGAGGGTGGTTGGGGGCAGGAAGGAGCGCGCATCAGTGGCAGGCAGAGCTCTCACCCTTCTCTCCTTCTCTGAGACTCTTTCCCCAGCCCAGCACTGCTCCCTACTTCTCTAAAGCACGATCCAGTTTCCTGATAGAAAAACCTTCCTTCAATTTTTGAATGGCTGTCAGCAGCTCTCCACCTCCCACAAAGGGAAAGTGAAAGCCGCTCAATCATGTTTGACTCTCTGTGACCCCATGGACTATGTAGTCCATGGAATTCTCCAGGCCAGAATATTCAAGTGGGTAGCCTTTCCCATCTCCAGGGGATCTTCGCAACTCAGGGATCAAACCCACATCTCCTGCATTGTGGGTGGATTCTTGACCAGCTGAGCCACCAGGGAAACCCAAGAATACTGGAGTGGGTAGCCTATCCCTTCTCCAGCAGATCTCCCTGACCCAGGAATCAAACCCGGGTCTCCTGCATTGCAGGCAGATTCTTTACCAGCCGAGCTACCAGAGAATCCCCCCCACAAAGGGAGGTGGACAGCAAATTGTTTGAGATTTAAGACCCAGGCGGACCTATTATAATTAACACCTGGGGTAGATCATTTTTTAACACGTCCCTGCCCATATACAACAAAATTACTTTTAGTAACAATCATATAATATTTCATTATTCAAATTTAGAACAGAGTTCAGGTATGAACTAAATTTTCACTTGCCAATAGAAAACATTAGATCTCACAGTTCCGTATTTTACTGTTTAAAAATTTTTGTTGTTGTTGTTGAGATACAATTGAATATAACTTTGTAGTCTGCACTTCTCAGGTGGCGCAGTGGTAAACAGTCCTCCTGCTGACGCAGAAGACACAAGACTGGGGTTGGATCCCTGGCTCGGGAAGATTCCCTGGAGGAGGAAATGGCAACCCGTTCCCATATTCTTTCCTGGGAAATCCCATGGACAGAGGAGCCAGGCAGGCTGAAGGCCGTGGGGTCACAAAGAGTCAGACAGCACACACATGTACTATGAGATAATCACCAGGATGAATTTAGTTAACACCCATTACCACGCATGGTCACAATTTTTTTTTCTTGTGAGAACTTTTAAGATCTACTCTCTTAGCCACCTTCAAGTGTACAAAACGGTATTGTTCTCTAATCACCATGATGTACCTTACAGGACTTCTTTATATAGCTGGGACTGTTTTAAATTTTACACACAATCAAAACCTCCAAGTTGGTGTCCTGTAGAATGACAAGCATGAAATAACTCAAGGCCATGCCTTTGTGCAATCCTTGTGTTATCATGGGTTATTTTGAATTGGCTACTAAAAGAGATGTTGGAGACCATTACTGGTCAATAATTAAACCCCAAGCTCCAGGGGACAGCCAATGGTTAAGACTCTGTCCTTCTACTTTAGAGGGACTGAGTACCACCCCTGATCACCCAGGCCCTCGGGGAGGCCAAAAAACAAAAACAACATCCCCTCCGCCCTCCCCTCCCCTCCCCCACCAGCTTTCAACCTTTCTGTATCAAATGGAACTTACCCTGGACTGAAAACGCATGAAGCTGAACCCACGGAGCAGGAACTTCGGCACAACAGGGAGTTCTCTGGATAAACTTTCAGATAGAATACAATTATTAACGGATAAATAAGGAAATGTATCATGCTGAAGCTTACATATGTACTAATAAAACACCATCTTACCTGCCAGAAGTTGTCTAGGACTTGAAACAATGAGAGATTTGTGTGTGTGTGTGTGGAAGGGGGAGGATTTTATCACTGACATTATTTGGAATTACTGGCAAGGGTGATCTAAAAAAAATGAAGTGACTCTTAGTCTGTATTATTGTGTTGAATTCTCCGCAAACAGAGTGTCCCTTGCTGCTTGTACCAGAAGAGGCTGCTCCCCAGCTCTGCCCCTTGCAGCTGATTTTAAAAGGCAGCCTCCAGGCTGTTAGATTGTACCTCTGACTTCAATTAAATGAACAGTCTCCAGTTGAGCGCTTTTATTTTAGGTGTAGGACCTCTCAGTGGGGCAGGGGAAATGAATGGAAAGTCACTACATCCCTTTTTTCGGATGTCAATGCTGAGGATTTTTAGAGCATGTTTTATGAACTGAGAATTTGGGAGCCAGACAGGAGAGCAGTTTTTTCAAGCTGCAGGACAGTGTTTGGCACGCCCTCTGGTGGACAGTTTGAAAACAGAACGATCAGATCTGTTGTAAATTTTAAAGTGAACAGCTTAAACCTGTCGCGAAAAGTAGACTCACTGGAAAAGACCCTGATGCTGGGAAAGATTGAAGACAAAAGGAGAAGTGGGGTGCAGAGGATGAGATGGTTCGATAGCATCACCCACTCAATGACCATGAATTTGAGCAAACTCCAGGAGATAGTGGAGGACAGAAGAGCCTGTGGCAGAGAATCCAACACGACTTAGCGACTGAACAATAAATATCTTTACATTGGTTATTAAGTGCCCTGCTCTGGCTAAACCTTTTACCTGTATTATCTCCTCCTTACAACGGATTGTAAATTAGGCATCTGATTCTAATTTTACCAATTGAAGAAATAATTCAGAGAGGCCACATAAATTAACCACCACTAACACAGCTAACAAGTGGTAAAATTATGGCTGAAACTAGTTTTGTCTCATTCCAGAGCCTGAGCCCTTACCCACCGTGGACTGACTTGCTTCCACCTACACAACTGAGAGCCTGGGGTCTCGAAACGTGCCTACCCCAAACTGTGCTTCTAAAACTATATATTTGAACAATTGTGGTCGTTTTTGATGTTCACTTAAAGGTTGTGATTTGCTCTCAAATAATCACTGTGGCTTGGTTTGTCACTCTTTTCTTCTATTTTTGTTGCTTTTTTGTCTTAACATGTTCTAGCCAGTTCATGGCAATGGCTTTTTGTCCAACAATAGTAACTCTCAAACTTCAAAGAACATCAGCAATATACCCCATCTCTGACTCCCTGGCCATCTTGGAGCCACAGAGCTGAAGCAAGCTGGTTCTGGGAGGAGCTCAGCGTTATCCAATTTAGTGGATTCACAAGGTGGGCATCTTGAAAATCCATGGAGGAAGTTTTGGCTGTCACATGATTGGAGGTGCTGGAAGTTCAGGACCCTGGATGTTTACCATGCCCAGGACAGGACACTCAGGAAGAGTTTACCCAGGCCCCATGCGACTTTCCAGGATCCTGCCAGACACTGTAAGTTAGAACATCTGCTTCAACCTGTGATGGGATTTCAAGATTTGGGATGCCTTTTCTGTGATATTTCATCCCTTCCACATCCCATGTCACCACGAGGAATTATTTTGATGTTGCACTTACACATTAGGCCTGGATGATTTGCAAAGTCCTCCTTTCTTATTTCCCTCTGCAATTTATAATCTAGCTCAACATCTTATCCCTAGTTAACTTAAGGTATTTTCCTCTTTCTCCAGCCATGTACAAATAAATCAGCTTTGCTAACACTTAGCACTAACTTTTGTCCCTTTGTCTAACAATTCTTCAGCTTTCTCATTCTCTATCTTTCTAGGAAATGGCTCCTAATCTTTGATTTTTTTTTTTTTTTAACCACTCTGTGAGGCCTGTGGGATCTTAGTTCTCTGACTGGAGATTGAACCCAAGACCTGACAGTAAGAATGCCAAGTCCTAATCTTGGAACTGCCAGGGAATTATCATCTTTGACTTTTCTTAAATCTAAGCTTAGTCTTTGTAAGTTTGTGCTATAAACCATTTCCGAATGTCTCACAATATAGTTCTGTTTTAAAAATATAGTGTATTAATACAAACTTTGAAATATAGGAAGGCCAACAGGCCAAGAGATGAATGCCATTGAATTGACAGTTTGTTACTCACAGTTCCCAAGAGAAGGGGTACAACACGGTGTGGGGGAGGGCACACAGGAGCATCAGGGTGGGCTAGGAGGCAGAGGAGCAAGGAGAAAATGAGGGCTAGTCTTCATCGTGGTTTCCATGGAAAAAGAACAAGTGAGTTGGGGGAAGCGGGCTTAGGATCTGGCCAGGGTGGATAATTTCAGTGGGCTCTGGGCACAGGGCTGTCCCTTGAGCTCTGGTACCTGGTTCTGGTGTGACTGGGAAAGGGAATTGTGGTCTATCAGGGATGTGAGAGCCTGATAAAGGAGGTGGCCGGATGGTGGGCTCTGGACTGGTTAGTGTGAATTTTAAAATCCTGCTCTTAGGACTCCCCTGGCAGTCCAGTGGTTAGGGCTCTGCGCTTCCACTGCAGGAGACAAGGGTTCGATCCCTGGTCAGGGAACTAACATCCTGCATGACTGTGGCATAGCCAAAAAAAGAAAATCCTGATCTTGGGCAAGTTGCTTACTATCTCTAGGAATAATATCTCCAGCAGCCCTGGGAGGTCCAGTCTCTCCAGGCGCAAGAATGCCCCAGATGCCAAAGCATCAGAATACAGGCAACAAAAGACACATTTAGTACACTGCCCAGTACCTTTACTGATTAAAATGCATATTATTTTGTTCCAAACTTTCCACTTGAATTTCCCACTTAGGTTACAGCTGGGCATCAGAGTGGTTTTTAAATATTATGTCTGTAGGTGGTTATAG
Organism: Cervus canadensis; assembly: GCF_019320065.1. Taxonomy (NCBI): domain Eukaryota; kingdom Metazoa; phylum Chordata; class Mammalia; order Artiodactyla; family Cervidae; genus Cervus; species Cervus canadensis. The sequence goes on along the minus strand of NC_057399.1, from coordinate 3,490,707 downwards.
CTATGATTTTCAGTTTAGAACCACAAAGATGTTACCAATGTTTATTTCAGAACAGGAGATAGGATCAAATGAGACTGGAGCCACAGATGTTTTACAGATGAGGAAACCGAGGCCTGGGGACCCCAGTGAGTCTCCCACAGTAGGTAGTAAGTAGTGCTGGTTTCAGGCTCAATCTCCAGGATTCCCAAGACTTTCTTTGGCATTCAACAGCCTTGACTGGGAATCCCCTGGTGGCTCAGATGGTAAGTAATCCGCCTGCAATGCTGGAGACCTGAGTTCGATCCCTGGGCTGGGAAGATCCTCTGGAGGAAGGCATGGCAATCCACTCCAGTATTCTTGCCTGGCAAATCCCCATGGACAGAGGAGCCTGGTGGGCTACAGTCCATGGGGTCACAGAACTGGACACGACTGAGCGACTGAGCACACAGCGCAGCCTCGACTAAAAGCTCCAAACAGACAGTGTGAACGTGCCCCGCAGACGCCCTCAGTGAAGACTGAGGGTAACTCTAGTGTGAAGGCCCACTCTGAAAGTAACAGCAAAAATGCGCCAAAATACAGCCAGTGTTTCATTTTTTATAATCCTAGGGAGACAGAGCACCTGTGTTCCATTGGCTGCATCCCCTCTGCCTTTCTCTCACTTCCTCTTCTGCTGTGTTGGCCGAATAGGAGCAGTGGTCCACTCTGCCTTTCTGCCCATCTTAACAGTGCGACTTCTCCATAGTCTTTCCCGATCAGCCAACAATGGGACCATCATGGCCTCCCAAAGTCTTCCCGGGTCTATTGAAACCCTATGCCAGTGCTTCTCACATTTTCCTGCCAAGAGCCACTGTTTCTAACCTGTTCCTGGGCAAGGCTAAGGCCCCTCACACGGGGAACATGCTCAGTAGAACAGGTCAGTAAGACTCTCACGTGAGATCTGGGGGTAGACCTCAAAGGCATCTGAAAAACTTTTGAAAAATATGGCTTTCCAGTCCCATTGCAGAGCTGTGCCGTCATAATCTCTACAGGCAGAGCCTGGAGTAAGACTTCTGATTTTTACTTTTATTTTCTATTTTTTGGCCACACCAGGCAGCATGCATGAACTTAGCTCCTCGACTAGGAATCAAACCCGTGTCCTCTGCAGTGGAAACACGGTGCCCCAAGCACTGAACCACCAAGGAAGTCCAAGAAATAAAATTTTTTAGAAACTCTCCAGATCACTCTGATAACTAAGCAGGTTTGGTAACCCTCTCCCTTCAACCAGCACCCCAAAATGTTGACCTAACATGTATGGATACCCTGCAGACATTGCAACAATCTGAAATTGGCTTTGGAAGTAAGCATCTTGCAGGCTGCTGCAAACCTAGAGAGACTGTGATGTATTTTCAGGTCGAATTTCAAGAACGGTACCTTCCCACGCAATTACAGGACCAAACCAGATGGGAAAATGGTCTAAAACAATGTTGTGATGTTAATACCTTTATTTGCATGTACTTATACATCTCTTGAGATGATCAAGGTAGTTGCCAGAACCCAAATCGAAACATTCACTGCATTAGAATTTAAAAATTAGGGCACTGATGTATATCTCACCAGAGACTCATATTTGCATAATTATGAGTGGCCTGCATTTTCTTGGCTCCATCTCTGTCTTAAAGGCTTGAAGTCATCCTGCCCTCTGCCCGCTCTTACAGAGGGCAATTTTTTTTTTTTATTCAGCAAACATTTATTAGGTTCTTACTTATCTGACCACTATTGTAGTAGTCCTGGAGATTAATGATAAACGAGGCACAGCCCTGGCTAAGTGACTCTTACAGCCTAGTGCAGGGCTCAACAAACTACAGCCCAAGGGACACATCCAGCCTGATTTTGTAAATAAAGTTTCATTGGAACAAAGTCACACCCACTTATCTATATGTTTTTTATGGCTGTTTAAAAAAAAAACTAGCTTTGCTGAGATATAGCCCACATACCACAAGATTCACCCTTTTAAACTTTACAATTCAGTGATTTTTTGTATGTTCACAGAGTTGTGCAACCACCAGAATTACTTAATTTTAGATCATTTTTGGCACCCTCAAAAGAAACTCCATGCTCTTCAGCAATCACCTACCCCTTCTCCTTTGCACCGGCCCCTGAAAACCGCTCATAAACTTTATGCCTCTATTGATTTGCTTATTCTGGACATTTCATGTAAACCGAACCATAGAGTATGCAGGCTTTGTGCTGGCTCTTTTCACTCAGCATTGTTTTCAAGGTTCATCCTTGCAGCTCATGTCGGTACCTCTTTATACGGCTCTCTGGCGGCTTCCGCACTGTATTAGCAGAGTTACGTAGCTGGAACTGAGACCGTCTGGCCAGCAAAGCCTAAAATATTTGCCAACATTGATTACACTTTATCAAAGAGTTTGTGACCATGGTCTAAGGTGAGGGGAAAAAGGAGTTTTAGAATCTTAGAGTTGGAGAAAAGCTTACCAGCCAGCAAGTGCCATGCCTCCCTGACTCTGGAATCTCTTCATTAGCACCCATGCTAGGTATCTTAGTGTGTGGAAAGGACATCTGATAGTCTTTTTTTTTTAGTTTATTTTTATAGAGGGGACGTTGGTTTGTAACATTCTGTAAGTTTCCTGCGGAAAACAATATACTTTACTTCTGAGTACTCTACACCTTGCTCACCAGTAAACATCTAGTTTCTGTCCATCATGGAAGCAAATTCTTTGTTTTAAAAAATGTTTATTTATGTATTTGACTGCACTGGGTCTTAGTTGCCACATGTGGGATCTAGTTCCCTGACCAGGGGTTGAAGCCAGGCCCTCTGCATCGGGAGCCTGACGTCAGCCATTGGGCCACCAGGGCAGTCCCATGGAGGGAAATTCTTAAAATAGTCTCTTCCCCCACCTCCAGAGAAGGTGGAAGAGGGAAGAAGGGAGACAAACAGTGGAGGATCCCCCCAAATGAGAATGCTGCTATAGACTGAATGTTTGCGCTCCCCTAAAATTTGTGTGCTGCAAGCCTAACTCCCAATGTATTTGGCGATGGGGGCCTCGGGGTTGATTCGATCAGGAAGGGTGGAGCCGTTTTCCCATCCTCAGCTTGAGAAGACAGAGATGATGTGGCTGTCTGTGAGCCAGAAGGAGGTCCCTCACATCAAATTTGCTGGCACCGTGATCTTGGAATTCCCAGCCTCCACAACTGTAGGAAATAAATTTCTGTAGTTTATAAGCCACCCCGTCTCTGGTATTTTACTACAGCAGCCTGAATGGACTAAGACAAATGCCCTTCTGAGCTACAGAAACCCTTAAAAAAATTTTTTTTTTCCAAAAGGGCACAGCATAGAACCACAGGGATGGACTGCGCCAGCTTCAGACAGAGTTTACCCAGTCTGACAAAGAAATAACGCTGCGGCCCAGATGGCTGGGTTCAGACAGGTCTCAGGCTGCTGAGAGAACTTCGGAAATGCCTCTGTGGTGGTGACAAGGCGCTCCAGGGGCAGAGTCTTCCTTCCGGCCCAGCACGCCATGTAGTCACAAGTGTACGATGTCTTCAGGCCCAAACTGCCCCAGAGAGACACCCCTCCAATTTCAGATGGTAAATGAGTGTTCTCGGGGTGGGTGGTGCGGGGTTGTTAGATGCTCCAGGCAGCATTTGCTCAGGACTGCCAGTAGCCAGTCCTACGAGGGCCTGATCCCAGGCTCCGCCGGGTGGGACAGGGTCTGCTTCATTCATCCCGTCTCCCCAGCACCCACATGGCACCTGGCTCGTGGCAGCTACTCAGTGAGCACGTGACGATGGACTCACTTGAAGGTGAAATGCTTTTTTAGATCTGGAAGTGCCTGTTGGGGTCTGTGTGAGGTTTGGAAAAGAATTTCCAGACATGAGGCAGAATGAGAGAAGAATAAAGTTTACTAGAGAGGGAGACACCGTCTGAACAGTGGATTGGCTCAAGGGAGAGCTGACTCCTTTTGTGGGCTAGTGGCCAATTTTTGGAGGCTCAAGACAGAGTATTCCTACTGGAAGGGTGGCGTTACATAATGGATTAGGATGTTACAGAGTGGGTAATAGGGTGGGCATTTTACCTAACACGGGCTCAGGAACTGGCCTGTTTAGATCCCAAGGCTCATGGCAACAGTTGCTACAGGGCTTGGTTAATTCTGAAGGTTTTTCCTGTGGTATAAGGTGCCACATTTTCTACATTTTCCCCTAAACTTTGATTCGGGCATCCTTTAAACAGAGCCTCTGAAGGCTTTGCCTCTCAGTGTCTGAGAGCCGACTCATTGGAAAAGACCCTCATGCTGGGAAAGACTGAAGGCAAAAGGGGAGGGGGGCGGCAGAGGATGAAATGGTTAGACGGCATCACCGACCCAATAGACATGAGCAAACTCCAGGAGATAGTGGGGGACAGAGGAGACTGGCATGGCGCAGTCCATGGGGTCGCCAAGAGTCGGATGCCACTTAGTGACCGAACAACAACAAATCTGAGAATCAGCTCCCACTGGCTGTGAGCCGCCCCAGGCTGCAGTCTGGTCTGAAAATTCAACACCAGGTTAGGTCGGGGCTCCGTATCTCATACCCAAGAAGGTGAGGGGTGTTACGGGGATCAGAGATGCAGTTTTGAAGGATGAGGGCGTCCCAGGGCAGTGTTTACTGCAGATTCTGGGGCCTCGCTTCCTCTAGATGTCTTTCTATGCCCATTGAGATCCTCACTGTGTCTGGGAAGTGGGGATGGGCAGGGGAGGAGGTTCTTTTCCTGATGGTGCCGCGGCGTGTAAGTGCTCCCAGGCTTGGCGTCTATCCAGGAAGGGGCTGGTATGTGGGTCTGCCCCCCTCAAGAAGTCACTCAGGGAGGAATGTGCTTATTTGAGTGAATGTTTCCCTCCCCCACTCCCCACCAGACAGAAAACCTCTTCCCAACATGGAGAGTGCCAGGGGGCAAGGCAGTGGCCGAAGCTCTACTCTCTGAGGTCCAGAAACCAAAGTCCTGCAGGGAGGACCGGGGCCACGTGGGTCTCCTCTCCACTCCCCCCAGCTTGGGGCTCCCAGTGCCTGGGGTGAGCGCCCCCTTCCTGTAGCACTGAAGGTCTTTGAGGGATCACGAGTCAAACCCACAGAACAGAAATCTGGTGCAGAGGTGATCAGACCAGAGAAGAAGCTAAAGACAGAGCGGGGACCCTGACTCACCTCCAAAGTCTTCCTCTGATGAGCTCTCTTTACGGGTTAAGGTGAGGCTTGAGTTCCAGGGACCTGGACCTGAGGGGAGGTGCCCGTGAACGGCAGGTGTAGTGTTACCAATTTAAAAAGTTGGGAGGAGTCGGGGAGGGGGTGGAGAGAGTAGGGGCATGTGGAGGCTCTGTCTCTCCTTCCCGGGTCCTCAACACACCCCCACTTGATGGAACCTCTCTCCCTCCCTCGGGGGAGTCCCACATGGGGCCATACTTCTGTGGGGAAGAAAGGGTTGATGGGTTCCCTTCCAGCCATGTTCCTTTCTCCTCCCAGATGACGCTGTTAAAAAGTAGAACATGTCCAAGCAAGCAGACACGAGTAGAGATGAATGTCGTTGTGAGGCTGGTGCAATCTCCACCCCGTTTGTCAAATCTGCTTGAGACTGTTAAATCCAGACAAGCCCCCGATGCCACTGCGTGGGATGCCCCTCCCTCTCAGCCCAGGTTGCGCCTCTTTCCTTCCACCTACCCCCACCCTCCAGGAAAGAGCCCAGGATGAGGACTGCTGTGTCAGATTCTGCCCTGATCCTAGGACAACGATAAGAACTTGTCATGGGACTTCTCTGGTGGTCCCTTCCACTGGGGAGGGCACGGGTTCAATCCCTTGTCTTAGAACTAAGATCCTGCATGCCACGCTGCGAGGCCAAAAAGTAAATAAAAATAAATTTACGTAAGCGACTTTAAAAAATAAAGAAATAAATAAAATTTTTAAAAAGCATGTGTCCTATTGGAGCAATGAGAAACCTTTTTTGCTGGTTGTCAATGGGTTTCTGATGAAGGCAGCTTGTCCCAGGGATTCACTGGCAGAATTTCTAGCGTAAAGTATTAGGGGGAAAAGTGTTGTCTTTGGAAAATACAACCTAGAACTTTTCTGTCTCTCCCCGCCCTCATCCCCAATTTTTAAAATACTCATTTATTTATTTGGCTGCACTGGGTCCTAGTGTGGCATGTGGGATCTAGCTTCCTGACCAGGGGTTGAACTCGGACCCCTGCACCAGGAGAGCCAAGCAGAAGCTACTGGACCACCATGGAGGTCCCACCCACCATCCCCAATTTTTATCACTGAGTTTTCTCTCTAGCTTCTGCTCCTTGTATCTACCTGGGATTTTCCCCTGCGTGGCCCCTATCCTAACCTTTGGTTGCCAGCCTCCATTCGGATTCAAGAGTCAGTAGTTTGGGGTTCAGGGTTTTTTTTCCTACCTGAATGGCATTGCAGGGGTGGGCTGGTGGCATCAGCATCTCAGGGGGCAGTAATGCCCAGAGGGCCCACCCACTCATCTCCTTAATTCCCCTGCACCTCTCCTCCTCTCCTGGGGTGGGGGTTGGCCACCAGCTGCTGCTGAGAAGCCTTTGGCCCAGTCAGAGGCCACTGAGGCTGACAAGGCTGCTAATAAGCACCCAGAATTTTCCACTCTGGGCTCCTCTGCCCCTCCCCCACCGAGAACAAAGGAAAAGGCACGCGTACACACATGTTATTAAAATGAACTGTTTATATTATCTCAGTTGAGTCAATACATTATAATGTATTAAAATGGAAAGGTACAAAATTGAAATAAATACTTTCTGATTCATGTATAAATCTTTTTTTTTTTTGTCAAGATGAATTTTATCGTCAGTACATGTCACAAGAAAACATTTAAAATGACACTGAAACAATCATTTAAATCATGGTGCATGGAGGAAAAAGGTAAAGAAAACAACTTTTGGCTTGTTTTGGCATGAGACTTTGATACAATTTGGGTTCCCCAAGACCATGTGAAGGGTGATAAAATAGAAATGCTCAAAACCGACTTAAAAAAATAAACAGGCTTTACAAAAACCCTCTTTTTTTTTTTTTTTTTTTTGATGAACCCAGCCACTTCTCTACATGGTCTGCACTTACAGAAGATACATTCAGTATTGTCCACGGGAAGACAGCAACTGCCTTTCGTTTTAAAGAGCTCGGTGGAGGGGCTGAAGGAATGTGCTGCTGCTGAAGGCGGGGAAGGCGTGCAGGAGAACGGAGAGTCTAGACAGTCTTCAGGAAGGGCTCTGAGAATGAGGAGGGTGGAGGGTCTCTGGAACAAGAGCTGGCGCAGAGAGAGGTGAGTTGTCCAGATCTGAAGCAGAGCAGGAGTGCAGGGTGGAGGCAGTGGTCAGTAGTGAACGTTTGGGCGGGGGCTGGGGGAGAGGGGGTAGGGGGGTGGGGGTCTTCCCCTGAGCAGTACTGGGTTTCCCCTCAGCCTGGGAACATTTCTGTCTCAGCAAGAGGCTCACCCAGTGCTTTGGGGACAAGGCTGGGGACTCTTCAGGCACAGCAGCGTGGGGGGGACCAGGACAGGTGTGGGCTCAACAATGAAGGCCACGCAAGGGGCTTTCTCCTCCGGTTCTAATCGCTTGGTAGGTGGTTGTTAAGGCAATAAGGACTTTAGCAAACTAGACATTAAGGGCAGCTAAATTCAGCCAGATGGAAGGGAAATAAAAGGTGAGAAAGTGTTAGCCACTCAGTTCCAACTCTTTGGGACCCCATGGACTGTAGCTCACCAGGCTCCTCTGTCCATGGAATTCTCCAGGCAGAATACTGGAGTGGGTTGCCATATCCTTCTCCAGGGGATCGTCCCAACCTGGGGATTGAACCCAGGTCTCCTGCATTGCGGGTAGATTCTTTAACGTCTGAGCCACAAGGGAAGCCCTAAGCAAAAGGCAAGGAGTCCCTTCTTCTCAGCTACCTCCCCGCCCCATGCACAGGAGGCCTCGGCTCCCAAAGCTCCGAGCGTCCAGTGTGTGAAAGCCCAGGGTTTGCCCTTTGGAAGGCTCTGTGGATAAGGAGGCTAAGCCCTGCTGGAGGCAACTTCTCTCCAGACTCTCTTTCCTGAGGTCCTTTCGGGAGGGCAGGCCATCCATGGTCACCCAGCCATGGAGTGAAAAGTGGAAGCACCATGGTTTGTGCAGAGCTAGGGCAAGTCCTTTGCTGTAGACTATCTGGCCCATCCCAATGGCCTTGAACTCTGTGTCCTGGAAAGCAAGGCCTGATGCTCAAATGCCCCAGTGAGACCCAGGCTCCGCTAGAGGACAGGGCTAGCCCTTCAGGGTTCAGGAATGTTCCCCCTACATCAGATGGAATGACAATTATGAAGTCCATGGGAGTTTGCGGTCCCGACACGGGTTGTAAGCTCATGGCTGGCTCCTCAGGGGTTTAAAGGAAGCTCCTTTGATCTGAACCCACTCACAGATAAACATACAGAAGACTGAGCAAAACAGATGGAAGAACCTATCCCTTTGCCCTTGTTCTGGAGTGAAGGAAACAGACCTTGAAATACTGCGCAGAAGATAAACCTTAAGAGTTGCCTCCATTCTGGGCAGGCTGGCTGGCAAGATGCAGGATAAACTGACTGAGGAGGCTTAGAACCGAAGAACTGGCTCTCAGACAGTTTCTAAAAGGTACAGCGACTCACTCCAGCAAATGCAAGCTCAGTAAAGAAGATAACATCCCCTCCATCCTGTAGCACCAGGTTGCAGCCTAATGCCAGAGCTCTCCTTGAGATGCCTGGGGCCTGAGGATGCGATGGCATGGATACGGTGGTGGCTGTGATCTAATTACTCAGCATCACCTCAAAAGCGGGCATTCATGGGGAAATGATGTGCAGAAGGAGAAATGCCAATTGTAATGGTCAGCTGTTTGGGGACCAGTGTCCTGCCTGACTTTTCTCTGGTGGAAGTCATATTATTTTGGTCCTAAGAAAAATAGGTAACATTTCTTCCAGGAATCCAAGGATTATGATGACAAATCCATAATAAAACCAATGTGATCTCGAGCTGTGGGTGCCAGATGAAACAAGACTGGTCAAGAGTTGATTGCTGTTGAAGCCTACTAGTAGGTCTGAGGGACTTCATTGTATAATTTGATTTTCGTTTGTATTTAAATATATGTTTTGATTTTATTCACAGCATAAAACAAGGCCCCTTGGATGTTCTCTAACTTAACCTCTTATTTTACAGAGAGAACCCAGTGTCCAGAAACACATGGGGTGTTCATGCAGCGTGGGTACTAAAACCAGCACCCTTTCTGCAGGGATTAAGATATACTGGTTGGACATTTAGATTGTTTCCATGTCTTGGCTACTGTAAATAGTGTTGCAGTGAACATAGGGGTGCATGTATCTTTTTGAATGATGGTTTTCTCCGGATGCCCAGGAGTGGGATTGTTGGGTCATAGGGCAACTCTATTTTTAGTTTCTTAAGGTACTGTCATACCATTCTCCATAGTGGCTTTGCACCAACAGTTTAAAGAAATCCAAAAAAGCAGGGATATACATATCTGCATGGCTGATTCAACTTGCTGGCCAGCAGAAAATAACACAACACTGTAAAGCAATTATACTCCATTGAATTTTTTAAAAGATATATTGACTGGATTTACACACTTAAATCGATGTCATGTTCTTCAGCTCTGCTGTTACCATGTTGAAAAGCAGGTGGCTGTGTTTTTTTAATTTAAATCCTGCCAATTAGCCTTAAGAGCCTAACTGCCAGCTGCCCTTCTCCCATAAAGCCATGAGGGGGCGCTCTCTGAAGACTCTCTTCCAGCATTTCTAAGGCACTCGCTCTCCCCTAAGGTTTCCAGTAGCCACTTGAACACTTGTCTAAGGAAAAGCAGCTGCTGTAGCTGCTTCTTCTTGGAGGACCCACCACCAGGAAGGACACTGAATGCCCTTCCTGAACCCCTGGCCGGGTGCAGTTTTCTCTGGAGCCTGATAGAGGGCCTGGTGGGGGAACGGGAGTGTCACATTTCTGACCAGGGTAGGGGTGTCAAAGGCTGGCATGGCAGCCCCTGAAAGGAATAAATCCCTTCAAAAATCTTCAGCTCAGGTTACTCGATCTCTTTAGAGAAACGGCCCTGTAATCTAATTGGAATCAGAGATATGAATCCATTTGATAAGAAAAAGACTTTTAAGAACTAGAGGCTAAGAAGAGGGAGGCTGAACACTGGACTTTCCTCACAGTGATGACACGAGAAGGGAATCAAGGGGCCTTGGTAGCAAGTCATAGACTTTAGCTTTAAAATTAAAGTAAAAATGTCCTATGTACATGCTTGTAAGCTTATGAGGACACACCTCAAGGAGTGTTTTCCCAAAGGAGAACAAGCCAAGTAAAACAGGCAGTTCCAAGGTTCCAAAAGGAGGAAGGTGAGGTGGGAAGTCCTGTACCATTTTTAGAAGAATGACATCCAGGAAAGTTCTGAGTCCACCATTTTACACAAGGGGACCACACTTTGGATTCTGGGGGTTCAGTTGAGATAAAAGTTAGCAGAGAGGTGCACAATGGAAAGAAGAAAACAAGAAACTTATAGTAAGAATTATGAATACTTGCATGGATGAAAAACCATGGCTTTTTATCTGTTCCTGAAACAGCTAAAAGAAACAACGGAATGTTCTGGGGAGATGAGATGCTATGGGTTGGAAGACCTCCAGGAAAGTTGACATGGCTGAAGGAAAGATGGGGTGACTGGGTGGATGGACAGACCACTCCCATTATCTAGAAAAATCTGTTCTGGCAAGAAACTTGGTATATTTATAGATTTCAATTCTGCTATTTCTTACTCTCATTTTTCCTCCTTGTCCTTCAAAATATAGGTAAATAAGACATCGGCTCATTTTTCACTCATAACCCTACCCTCTTAACTTGGTTTACCGACAGCCCGGTTTGGAGAGGGGGTGTGTATCTATGTGTGTTGCTCATATTGCCTGCAGTAACTGAGAGAAGAGATTCTTTTTCTCTTCCCCAGAAACTTACATAAAACATGGCAGTTTGGGAAGTATCATCTGAATTTCACAAATTAAAAGAAGGTCTCTGAGCTACCAGTGACAGTCAGGAGAGGGGAAAGGAGCATTGTGGTTGGGGACCTGATGCAAATTTATAACTGTGTTTCTTTGGGAAAATGACTTCCTCTCTCTGGACTTGAGTTTCCTCATCTTGCCACTATGTAGTCTACCTTGACTCTGAGGAAATACAGCAAGTGCCCCTCAAATCTAATTTTAAAAAGTCAATATATTTTGAAAAACATCCATGGCAATGGTCAGCAATGAGCTCAGTGCTCATGGTCACAAATGTCCAGCAGGATGAACAAGACAAGAAACTCTCTGCAGAGCGGGGACAGCAGCAAGTACCCGTGTCTACCTCACCGGCTGGCAGAGCTGACATTTCACTGCAAAGCCAAGAAGCCTGAAGACCTCAGAGGACCAGCTGTGTCTGTGGATTTGAGGAGGAAGGAAAGGCCCATCTGGAGATAGGTGAACTTTTCTGCCAAAAGACCAACGTCTGCAAAACCAGACATGCTGGAAATGCTGGTGCTTCTAATAGCAATGTTGGTTGCACAACAACGCTATGCATGTTGGTTCCTTGCAGTGGGGGTGAGAAGATCCAGCATAGGAAAGTCCTTGTGTTCCTTGGGGAAAAGCAAGCCCATGATTCTGACTCGAGTAGAGGGAAACATAGGATGCCAGGGCAGAGAAAGTCAATTCCATTTGCCAGAGACATCTCCTCCCAGTCTCACCTCCTTCCAAGCTGGGCAGGCGTCCCCTCAAGGAAGAGAAGATTCTAGAAGCCAGGGTAATGTCAGGCCAGTGGCTCGTGCCCTTTAAGACAGGACATGTCTTTCCCCTGAGCAGGGCAGGGAGGCTGTCAGCACGGTCACCAGAGCCCCTGCAGGCCCGTCTCTTGTGACCCTCTCTTGCTCTCAGGACACTGAAGACTCAGGAAGGCATAGATGCCTCCCCTCCCCCCCCAAAACATTTCCTCATCTTCCATCTGGGGAAACTGAGGCATGGGAAGCACAAACAGTTTTCCTGCAGCTCTCATACTGATCCAGTCACACGCCTGGGAGGAGAACCCTGGGTCTCTCTGAGTCTTTTGCTATCTTTCATTGCCTCTCTGCTTAATTTGCATTTAAAGTCTGTCTGCTTATCTATCTATAATATATGTACTATTATGTATAAAATATAAATAACTTGTAGATTTCTTTCTAACTCCCTGTCCTTTTCTCCTCCTTTTTACATAATTAGGTTTGCGGGGTGGGGGGAAATTGATGTTCCATGGCGAGGGAAAACCACAGTACTGCTCAGAGGAACAGCCTTCTAGGATGAGAGATGACAGCCTTTGTCTCTGGGGTGGGCGGTTGCTTCAGGTCTGGACCGTACAGCAAATCAAATGGAACACAACTCAGCAGAGGTCGGCAATGGAGACATCTGTGCCAGACGACATGAGCTTCCACAACCTGGTTTTAAGGAACAGTAAATACAATAGAAATAGATAGATACACTATGCAGAATCTTGAGTCATAAAACAAGTGATAAATAGAATTATGCTAAATTAAAGACGGACATCATAGGGAATACTCTGGTCAACAACCAATCACCATTAGAATCAAAAAGTAAACCGGCCTTTTCACTGAGTACCTCCACGACGTTTCTCAATGCACTAAGTACATTTTAACCATGCAAAAATACACAAACCTCTTAACTAGGTTGTTTTTTTTTTTTTTTGTAAAAAAAATCAAACACCAACATTATGCATTTTTTTTTGTTAATTATATTGGTTAAAGTAACAGCCAGTGGCTGCCAAGTATCAGATACATCATATACATAGTTTTATACAGAATCTGGACAACACAACATTACACATCAGAGAGAGAAAGAGAGAAAAAGAGAAAGAGATTATTTGTTCCTTTGTGGGTTTGTTGTTGTTGTTCAGTAAAAAAAAAATAAAGTAAGATATGAGAAGCAATGCTAAGAAGGAAAACACTTCAACAAGTTAGGAATACATAGGGAGAATTGCTAATAGAAGTACAGGAGGAAAAGAGTTCATAGTTAGGTCTGTGTCTAGAATTTTCTTCACTAAGAAGCAAAAGAGCACAACAGGTGTATTGGTTTGGAAAAGCAGAAAGAGCAATTAACATCATGCTGTCTGGTTCCAGCACGTTTCCAGCAAGGAGGAAAAAAAAACCATAATCACAAATTAATTTCACAAGTTTTGTTTTCAAAAATGTCCTCCCTTACCCAGGAAGCTGGGTAGTACAGGGGTGGGTGGGGGGAGCTCAGTTTTGAGAGTCCTTGGCAAAGGTTTGGCCAAAACAGTTGGCCTTAGATTAGTTGGAGATATGAGCTGTCTGTGGGAATTCACGCGATGGAATGCGACGTCGGTTCACTGGGTCCCCAGGCTCCCTGCGCCAGCCGGTGATCTGGCCGAGGGAGCACTCAACCCCCAGACAGGTCTGCTAGCCAGGCCCCAGTCCTGCCCCTGAAACATTTGGCGTCAACACAATCCTAAGAATTCAACCTGGAAAGAAACAAGACCTTGAACACAAACTATGGAAGCACTACCGTGGTCACGGTGAGATACAAAAATGTGAGAATTCAGATGTAATCAAAAATACAAAATCAGTTTCGAGAAGATTTGCTTTTTGTTTTGTTTTGAAACCATTACAGTGCGAGGTTTTTCAAATTACAGTAAAAGTTATGTGTCTGCTTACAGTAACTAGAGTAAGTAGCTGATTTTGCTCTGCTGGAATCAGAGGTCCCTGATAAGTGAGGATGCACCAGTCTGAAAGCAACCCAGCACGAGAAATGGATGTCTCAACAGAAACACAGGTCATGACGACGGTCTTCACCCCTCTGAACAGTTAAAAAAGATGGTGTCCTTTGAACCACTCATTAGCATGAGTGTCTTCTTCCGTTGAAAAAAATAATAATAATAAAAAATGGATGGTATTAAAATTCCCACCAGAAAAGGACTGGAAATCTGGGGCTGAAGGGTAGAGCATCTGAAGGGAGTTTCTCACGTCACTGAGCTTCCCCATCACGCTTAAAAAGAACTGGTTTAGCACGAGCCGCTCTGGGCACTGCCGCTTTGCGCTTTGGCCTTCCGTCCCAGGCTACTGGAAGAGGAGGAAGCGCCGCCTCGGGGGTCAAAGGAAACCGCGGCGGGGGCCACGCCCTTGTGCCATCAAGCATCGCCCTCCTAGGAAAGGACCACGGAACTGCTAAGCAACGGTGGGGTGGGGGTGGGGCGGGCAGGGACCAAGGAGTCCTTGTCTGGCCAAAGGGATGGCCTCTGTCAAGATCAGTCTCAGAGCCTCGGGTTCTGGGAAGGATGCAGAGGAAAGAGTCAAGAACCACACATCACACCTGAAAGGAAAAGTCACCCAGTGGATGAAAGAGCCACGTGGCTCAATGAAGTGACAAGTGACAGCCTTCATGTTCATGCTGAGGGACAGCGGAGAGGGAACGGTGATGAGGGATCATGCGCTTCCATTCTAGAACTGACAGTCGGGATGGGTCAGGGGGAGGAGGGCGCCCTGGAGAGCCTCCGAGAGCCCTTATCTCTGTCCCAAGAGGCGGCGCTGGCAGCTGTGGGCAGGGACCTCCGGCCAGAAGACTGCCGAGCCCCTCTCCCGCCCACCCCTCTCAAGCCTTACCCTGAGTTCTGCCTAACTCAGTGGGGCAAACTCTCCCCAGGTCTGTTGAAATTAAAAGGGGATAATTTTTGACAGCCACGGCGGGATCAGGGCCTGGGATCTGCCCCTCCTACATTGGGGGTTAGCAGCCCTGTCTCCCATCCCCCTGGGATGTGCCTGGGTGGTGGGATCCACCTGCCTCCCGTGAATGACCTGTGTAGGTGAGTGATCCCTTTACTCACAGCTACACTTTGGGAAAAAGAAGAAACACACATTCCTCCATTCTGTTAGAAAGCTTCCTACCTTTGATATAGAATGTGAGGCACCCAGGAAGAACGCAATTATTGGTTGTAATTTGGGCCCGAGAAGAACTTTGGGCACATTTTGCTACATTCCTGGAGATGAAAAGATAGTTCTGTCAGACCCTGCAGGCTCAGCGCCCCCACACCATGCTGGCTGTGCTCCCCGGGGGGCGGTGGACCACCATGTTCCTCCGAAGCATGAGGCTTCCCCCAGCACGCGTCCCTGGCTTGTTCTGACCCCAGGGGCTGTGGAATCGGGCAGAACCTGTGTGTGTATCCCTTGCTTGTGGCACAAGGGGCTCACAGGTCCTCATTGCTTTGGCTGTGAGAGACTCTGCACTTCCTAGGTTCCCCAATCCCGTTTCCTACCCAGCCTTCCCTGGGGGGTTAGGGACCCAACCTGACCTATTATAGCAAGGCAGTTGCCCTAGAAACATTCTCTGTGTTCTTCCCCCAGCTCTGAAAGGCCTAGTCCTCTGGGGCACAGAAGTGGTGGGACTCCAAACAAGCTGCCTGCTCACAGCTCTGGGTGCCACTGAGGGGCTGGTCACTTCCAAGCCAGCTTAGGTCTACAGGGACCGCGGACTGCAGGTCTCCGCTCCAAAGGAGGATTTTTCAAAGGCGCAAGCTGCTTTGCCTGAATGGCCTCAGCCAATGCCCCTGTTCTTTTTGAGATGAACCCGGAAAGGCCTGCCCAGCTAGACCTACTCTTGCCAAATGGTGTGTCTCTGATCTGGCAGTTGGTCACTAAGCATCATTTAAGGATCATTGATCACAGGTGTACTTACAGAAGTGAAGGGACAGGATAGAGTTAGGGAATGAGACGATAAGATAGTGTGGCTTAAATGCTGAAGAAATGCTCCAAGATTCCTCTGGGCTGAGTTTCTGTTGCCAAACTCAGGCAAATGTGAAGCCTGGTGAAAATTTCCAGAACTGGGCTGTGATAACCCATTTTCAGTTCCTGAGACTGTTTAATACTGTTTACCATTAATTGTGGAGCTGCACTGGCTCAAAGAGATTCCCAGGAACGGGGCTGCAGAGAACAGGCGGTCAGCCCAGGGACACTGGTGGGGGAAGCGGGTTTGGTCAATAATCTCTGTGCATTCAATACAGCCGATTCTCCCCTCGCGACGAGCAGATTCTCTGGTCTGGTCTTTCCCCCAATACACTTAATCTGCTTAACATCAACAAGAGAGGGATTGGGAGATGCAGAATGTTTTTACCTTCAAGATACATGTTTTGAGTTTATAAAGATGGTGAGATGTTGGCTTCCTCTTTTGAGCAAGAGAAAAATAGAGCTGAATGATTTAGGAGATGTTTATCTTCCATTTAAGGAAGATCCCCCCGGTTCTTATGCTCATAAACATGAGGATGAGTTTAAGAGGAGAAGCGGAGATTTTTTTTTCTCCTGCGTGTTTTTTTTTTTTTTTAAGAAGTTCACAGTCTGGAGACAATGAGCTTCACAGACATTTGTTGAATGAGTAGGTGTGTTGATAACAGAATTCCGGGTTGAGAAGGGACCTGAGGGAGTGTTGCTTTCGTTTTGTAGGAAAGAAATTGTACTTCAGCTGTTTCAGTGGATTGGTGGTGATTCCAGTTTCCTTGCTACTGCAAATAGATTGTGGGGAGGGGGACCCTGTTTGGAAGGAAGGCGGGGCTGGAGGCAGCTCTCCTTGGCCCTGTGATGGAACAGCACGGCTTCCTAAACAATCTGCGTTTCTACCACGGAAGTCCTTCCAGCCTGCTCTCA
Organism: Cervus canadensis; assembly: GCF_019320065.1. Classification (NCBI taxonomy): domain Eukaryota; kingdom Metazoa; phylum Chordata; class Mammalia; order Artiodactyla; family Cervidae; genus Cervus; species Cervus canadensis. The sequence goes on along the minus strand of NC_057399.1, from coordinate 3,474,027 downwards.
CTCAGCCATGCTTAGAGCAAAGCACTGGATATAACAACTGGCAGACTTACAGTGGTCCAGTTTGCTGAACTGAACTAGGAGATTAAGAAATTAAAAATAACTTTTAAAAACCCACTATTTCTCATCACTGTTAAACAATGAGGACTTAAAAAAAAAAAAAGCACCACCTATTGATAATCTGTAGCTTTGAAATGAACTTACTTGGAGGTTAATATGTAATATTTTAGAGATGGGCAACGTGGTGACTGCAATAGATGTGCTATACTTTTACTTCAAAAACTCTTTTGATTAAGCACCTCAAGATAAATATCAGCATTCACCATGAGAACAGAACAGTGTACCCAAAAGAATCATTGTTAAAAGGAATGAAATACAAATTCATCATTGGCCTAAAGGAGCATCATAAGAGTGAATGTCTTGTGGGGATCAGCCCAAGGCTTTGTATTTCCTAGGAAACCTTGAAGGTTAGCTGACTGTGTCAGGCCATTGTGCCTCCTTTTTCTCTTGTCTCTTCCTAAGATGACAGCCTTCTCTCTTGTTCTCTACAACCCATGCACACATTCACAGCACACTGCTGAACCTATACTCTGTAAACCCATAAACTCAGGATGGAGATATGTGTTCGTGGACATGAAGAAATAATGGCTAAGAATAATAGCTCGGGGTGGGGGGGGATGGGGTAGATATGTTGAGTTTTTGGTCTTTCATCTCCTGGAGGTAAAGAGGTCTGCTATGGACTAAACATTTGTGTCCCCTGCCCCCGTCTCATGCCCAAATTCCGTATGTTGAAACCCTAATTCCCAATGTGATGGTATTTGGAGGTAGAGCCCTTGACAGATAATCGGGTTTAGATGAGGTCATGAGGGTGGGGCCCCTATGAATGAGGTTAGTGCCATTATAAGAAGAAGAATGGACCAGAGCTCTCTCTGCCACATGAGGACACGCCTATCCCTTCTCCAGGGGATCTTCCTGACCCAGGAATCTAACCAGGGTCTCCTGCATTGCAGGCAGATTCTTTACCAACTGAGATATTAGGGAAGCACGGCAAGGAAGCAGCCGCCTGCAAACTAGGAGAGATCTCTCATTGGACACCAAACCTATGACATCTTGATCTTAGACTTCCCAGCCTCCAGAACTAAGAGAAATAGATGTGTGTTTTTAAGTCCCGCAGTTTATGTTACTTTGTTATAGAAGCCCAATCTAAGACAGTCCTTTCCTAAATTCCTTATCTGCATCCTGTTTCAATCTTCAGATCAAGGCTAACGTGACTACAGGTGAAGCGACTCGTTTTCTTTCTAAAGCACTCTTAGGGAAAGAGGAGCCTTCTCATTACTCTTCTCGATTTGTCTCTTCTTCTGGTGAAACCATTTTCCCTAAGAGAGCACTGCTTCAGAGCAGGACTCCTGGTGACCTTGCAAGAGGCATCTGCTGAAAGTGGTAGTCAAGGGAACCAACATATTGGTGTCCACCGGGGGCTACGTTTTAGGGAAAGGAGAGGAAGAGTAGGGGACACATTGTGTTAAGGTCCTAAATCCAAGGTGTGCTACCCACTAGGGGTGCTCTGCGATCTTTCAGAAAGGCCGGTGGAGACAAAGAGCTGACAACACCCCCATCACCTTCTCTCCCTTGGAGCTCAGAGAGCTAGCTGTATCTGGACCCATCACTTTAAGGCTTACCCTTCAGCACTTGACGTATAGGTTCTAGTTCTCTGTCCAGACTATGCATTACTTGAGGACAAATTCTACTCCAGTGCCTGGGCTATTTTCTAGTTGAAGGATGAGTGAGTAAATTAGGAGACTAAGTTATGAATGAACAGACTGGCCTTGAGTCAAGAGTCCTGAGCCCTTGGTTCTCAGGGGAGGGGCTCTCCTTATCGGGAGAGACTGCTTCCGTTTTGACAGCGGACCTGAGACAAAGCAGAGTTAGAACCAGGGTTCTCCCAGGTCTGTGGGGCAGTCTGTCTGGAGGCAGCAGCTCTTGTTGAATGCAGAGCTTTCCTGTCTGGGTTTTTGTTTGTTTGTTTTGCTTTTCAGCAGCTTGGGCTCCTAAAGATGAAGGTGCTACTCAATGCCTTCAGCTCTTCTCTACAACACAAAGAACACCTCAGGAGAAATCAGAGGAATACAGACTGACTTAAAAAGTAAGTTCTCATATATCATTTAGGCACTTTTTTTTTTCCCAGAGAATCACTGGGAAACAGGGAAAGGGTTTCTTTTCCATATCTTGACTCAAGCTGATAACTGAGGCCCCCTGCTCTTAGTTCATTTCACTATGAGTTGTTTATATAGAAGTCAAGCCGTTCAGTCTGCTGCAGGCTGAGATAAATGTCCCATCATAGGTGGACCCTCAGAGTTCTATTAGGCAGCAGGAAGAAAAGAAAGGTAAGATAATCCCACCAATTTACATGAGGGGTGCATGGCCATTCAATCAAGACACCCGAGCCCACATCATGGTTTGTCTTTCATTAATCAAGGGAAGTAGGGCAAATGATTCAAACCCCAATGTCTCTTTCCTCCTCTGTAAATTAAGGATCTACCTTAAATTCCCCCAGATAATAAGATCACTATTAACATATTCTTAAAAATGACTTGTGCAAAACAGCAGCCCACCTTTTCTGAAAGGATACTGGACTGATATGGTTAGGGATGCAGGTGGTCATCACCCTTCCCATTATGAAAAGATTCCAGGCCATGGGTTGGCAACAAAGACTTATTTTATGGAGGTTAAAGAGAGAATGACTAATGATCCAGACAGACCTATACTCTGTAAAGCCATACAATCAGGGGATTCCAATGAGAGGACCAAGCCTGTTTATTCTATTATCAGGGTCTTATGTTCCGAACAGCCACCCATGCATGTCCACTTAGACATGCTGAGGTTCTGAGGTCTGTACCAAAGGCCCGGCCACTCTGATGGGGAAACATGAATTCCAGGAAGGCTGGGAAGGGTCTTGTGCTTGCCCAGCTTTTTTGTGCCTTGTCTCATCCAATGTCTGAATGTCTTTTTTTTCTTCTTGGAACATGAGATTAAGCTAAAGAAACTGTGGGGGCAATCTGTGTGTAGGGCTGAAGAAATTGGAGGCCATTGGGGAAAGGATCAGACAAACCCTAATTTTTCTTGGCCTCCTTTTCATCGATACTCTTTTCATGGCATCTGGAAAGGTCCAGAACCACTGCACTAACTATAGAAGCAAGTGGGCCTTTCCTCAGATCCCAAAGACTCAGCTCCCTTTAGGATATGCTGAGCACACAGCAACCAGCTCCTAGCTGCTCCAGGGAGCACCCAAAGCTGGCTGAGGTCTAGTCACTGTGGGAGGCTGCAGCGGACTCAAAATATCCTAGAATGTTGGCCTGACCAGAGCGGAACCAAAACTTTTTAAGAAGCAGAGTGTGCTCTTTTGTGTCTCGTGGGCAGCTTTGAGCTTTGAGAAATCCCATGCAACATTCAAGCCTTCCTGCCCTTTGGCTTTAAATCAGACTTGGAATGGTTGATGGACACCTTCTAATCCTCTGATTTGCCCTCACTTGCAGAGATGTGAGGCCCATAAGCCAGTCACCACCACCTGATGACCTTATTCCTTCTGGCTTCCACTGCACTGAGAGGACTAGAGGAATGGGTTCTAGACGCACCCAAGCTGCAGGGAACTAGGCTTTGAGCCAAGACGTGCACATGAACACACAGGAGCAGCCCTCGGCCCGGCTCTGGGAAGCCTTCACGGAGGGAGAGGGTTTAGCCACAAGGGGGCGCCATTCTCTGAATCACGTTACTGATTGAAGAGAAATGGGCTGCAGTTTGAAGGACTCTTCTTTCAGTGAGGCTTGGTGAAGGCGAGTGGACAGTGACATTGCTGGAAATTGTCTTGCTTTCTTATCAGAAGGCAGCCAACATCTCAAATGAAGCAATGAGGTCACCCGACTGTGAGCATGGTCAACCCAACTCACCTATCTTTACGTATCCTATGGAACCTTCAAAACCCAACTCAAGGGCCAGTCTTTTTGAAGCTTCCTCTTCTCTTTCTAATTGGAAGCACGGCTTTTTGTTCAGGATGCCCCTAGCACTCTGCACTGTCTCAGGGCTCTGCTTGTCACTGTACTATGATTATTAATGTACATTTCTTGCCTCTCATACTTAATTCCTTGAGGTTTGTTTTCTCTTTAGCGCCCCTACCATTCTAGCCCTGCTGTTGGCAGAGTAGGTGTTTGATACATATTTGAGAGCCAGCTGACAGACCAAATCTGAAGTGGGAATACTGTCTGGCAGCAAAGCTGCAGTGAGGTGAAATAAGTTCATCAGGCAGACCTAATGGTCCAAGATCAAGACGTCTCTACATGGCCGTACTACACCTCAAATGCAGGGTAAGAGACATTCATGCATCCTTTGCCACATCCCACTGGAATACACTTCCCACCTCTAATTTCAAAGTGACTTCAAAGTACCTCAGGCAAACATAGAAGTCGTCCTTGTCTCAAAACAGGCCACCCAGAAAGCAGCTAGAGCTTCAGAAGAGGAGTCCAGGTTGGAGATTTCTCCAGAGGTTCAAGAGCAAGACACAACCATAAGCTGGACTGAAAGCAACCCCATCTAGAATGATCACATCCCGGGACAGTGCCCTCTCCCTTCTCCGGGACAGAGAAGCGTCCAGACCAGTAACAGTGAACGAGAATGCAGAGCAGCCTCAGGTCAGCGCACATACTTTCCACAACAACCCAATAACAATGGTCAAGGCCAAAGACCAACCTGCCATGCAGAAAATACCTTTTTACAATGAGGTGAAGCTTAACTTCCTTCTCCCCATCCTCATGCTCGCTCTGTCATGCTGGAAATTCCCTCTCAACTAAGGCAGCTTTGCTTGTGGGCCAGGGGTGGGGCACCACGTGGACCATACTGGCTGGTCTGGCTCAGAAGTCATGTCACACCCTCCCGCAGGGTCACCTTTAGAGGCTGGTGCGTTTGGATCCTTCCTCCATAAGAAACAGATTAAACCTGGGGCTGAGGACCATGAACACGCCTACCTAAAATGCCTCTGCCCCAGCCACAGCAAGGAGTTCCTTCTGTTCACCCTGGAATCTCCTAGCTACCCGTATCCTGGTGGCGATTTGGAGGTACAAGGGGTCTGGTCATCCAGGAAAGGTGACACCAAGTGTGGAAATGCCCGGAACCTACATGAAGAGAGAAGTCAGCCCAGGATCCAGAGTTTGGAAGGGTCTCCAGCAAACCAGGTCTCCCCTATGGGAAAGTTGGGGGCTTGGGATGAGTGGAAACACAGAACAAAGACAGGAGGGTGTGCAAGGCTCTGTACTTAAATTTCTTGCAGCATTCGGTGAGCCGGAAGGTGGTGGTAAAAGAAAGGATCCCACAGAAACTCACCTACAAGAGGGCTCCTCTGAATCTACATTAGTTATGTCCCCACGAGAACAGGGAATAATTAGAATTGTGCTTTCTAGTGCCTAAAAAAGCAAAGAAAAACACTTCTTAGACAATTATTTCAAAAGAAATTTTGGAATCTTGGGAAGCTCAGTGAGGTGGCAAATTCCTCAGAACCTAAAACCAACTTTGGAAGTCTATTGTCATTGTGCCTATGTGTGTGTTTTGTGTGTGGGTGTGTGGATATATCATATATTTCCACTCACCTACTTAAGGTATATAGATAGATTGATAGATAAATATATATTTATCATTAGATTTTTTTTCCCCTTCAAGTCAACACCAGTGTGTTCCATCTTCAGTACACATTTTATATGCATTTTGATTTATACACAGACCATTATACCATAAAAAGAGAGAAACAGCTGAGAACAGGCAAGGTATAATCTAGCCAGAGCTGTTGAAATGCCGGTTCAGCATTGCTAAGGAGAAAGGCAAACCTCCCCAAACACAAGTAAAAATGTCTGTTCTTAATACACACAAGCAATTCCTTACGATCATCAGAAGGAAAAAAAAGGAGGAAAACAGGACATACTATGAAATTGAATCGTAAGCATTTTTCTTTTCTTGTAGTCATTGTATGTGTTTCAAGGGAAAACATGGCATTTGTAGAAATTATTCTCCCCTGCTTCTATTACAACTTTTCCCTAGCTCCCTGGAGCTGGGGAATTAAAAAAAAAAAAAAAAACATGTACAGAGTATCACTCAAGTATCATCTTAAAGGCTCTTCACCTTACAGACCTTTCTTTATCCCATTGAAAACATTTAATGACGTTGAGAAATGTCTTCCATATTTTGGCAAAAGATACAGAAAAACACAGAGTTTCTAGGACTCATAACCTGAATTGCTTAGTTAAAAGAAAGTCATTCTGTTCAAATTACAGAAAAGGGGAGTCAATTGCAGATAATCCACCTTGAAATTTCTATTCAAGTTCCCTTCACCCTGTACTGTAATTGGTCAGGATTCTTCTGTAACTGGGTCTTTACGGCATCGCTGGCTTGTCGACTACAAACATTCCCAGGGTGCCATCCCTCTTAGCACGTGGTGTGGAAGAGGATTTCACAGGGCTGGAGGAGATGTGAGGGCCGGGCACAGGGCGGCTCACCTCCAAACAGCACAACGCAAAGAAATCAACCCAGAGAAAATGGCGAAGTCAAAATGTCGAAAGCAGCCAAGACGGATGAGAATGCTAGGGAGTTCGTGGGCACTGTATTCCATGCCAAGAGACTGAAATTAAAAACAGAAAGCTGGGACATAAATCAAAATGGAAAGCTTCGAAAAGTCAAAGCCAAACCAATGTTTCCTTTTTCCCCCTACGCACAAACCTTTTGTTCTAAACCCAATGGCATTAAGATCCATCGTTTTATCTGGAAGATTCAAGTCTGCAGGGACACTTTCCTTCCATTTGATCACATGAGTCCACAGAAATAAAGCACCTTTGGAACCAAGAGTTGTTCAAGAATCCTAATGTCTTATTCAATGTGTCGAAAAAGTACAGTTAAAATAATTAGAAGAATTCATCAAATGACAAACAATAATATTGACTCCGGGGGGATCGGCAAAAGGGCTCCCAGGACAATTCACAACTAAGTGGACAGAGCACAATAAAAGGCTATGACGTTTCATGAATAGTCTGTGTTATAGCTTTGAACTTTATTGCAAAGCAAAAAATATATATTTATATATATATATATATTTTTTTATCTACATTTCACCTCTGACATTGTACACAACACGAAAGCACTGGAAACCAAAAAAATCATAATGAGGTAGATACATAACACTTACAGATGAAGGAGACTAAAGAGTTTAAATTTGGCTTAATACTGTGGTCACCAATGTATGCATTTTCAACACAGCAGCAAGCGTGGATTCACAGGGCAAGAAACCCAGTGATCTCAAACCCCAAAATAAGCCCCATTAAAAAATACCTGCTTCAAAATGAAAAAAAAAAAAAAATTTTTTTTTTTTTTTTTAAGTCAGGGAATCATATGTGTTCAATTACAAGCCCTGGTATAATAAAGTTTGTATTTTTGCTTTTTTGCCCAGGAAAAAAATATATAATTATATAATATATCTCTCTATATAATTTTCACCTATGTAATTAGGAGTAACCTGTCCCACGGGGCTCTCCTCTGGATCCCTGCAGGCGGGGGTGGGGCAGCCTCGGGGGTTCAGAGCCTGGGGTTGACAGTAAGGGTCTCTGGGCACCCTCGCCTCTGCACCAGGGACCGCCGGCCTCGAAGGGCCCTTGACACACGCCTGGAAACAGCTGGCAATCAATTCAGCCGTGACGTCTCCAGCATGACTTTACCTTCCGAGGATCCCCTGCTCTCCTAGTGGGTGAGGTCAAGAGCACCTGCTGATTTGGGTTGCTGGGATCGTCCCTTTCCCTTGATCACTTCCCTTTACAGCCTTTGCAAAAGAGAGCTTAAAAGGCCACCGAGAAGGTCATCTTCAGCCTTGGTTTTTACTGTAAATGCATTCTGCACTATAAAATGCACGGTCAGGCAGTGGTAGCTGATGAAAAAACCAACTAGTCCGTGTCTGATGTCTTGGATGGGAGAAGGATGGGGTGACGGAAAGGGGCCAGGAGAGGACACCTGGCTGGTGGAGGCAAACAGTGGGAGGACAGAGCCATGAAATGACCAACCAAGAAAGGGTTGGCTCAGCCAAGTGCAGGCAGAGATCTCAGGGGCTCCAACCAGAAAGCGCAGGAGAAACTCGGGCTCATGGCTAGTGACTCTTAAGGCCCTGGCGACCCTAGAGGGAGCGCGGAGGAAGCAGGGCTCAGAGACACTGACGGGGCCAAAGGCGAGCTTGAATCAAGCTTCTACGGACTGTTCAATAGGTATTTTGTCTCTGCTTGTGACCCTGCTTTGGATGGGATTTGTGTTGCTGGGAAATAGCTGGGAATGGGTCAGCTCAGGCAAGAGGGAAGACAGAGGGGTCCAAGAGGAATGCCTGGTGAGTCTGGGAGACTCAGGATTGGGGGAGGGAACAAGGTGAGAAGGCTGGTACCTGAACGATGGCACATCAGGGAAGCTTAAAGTCAGCCCGTGCTGGGCGGGACCAAGCCCTGCTCTCCAGGATGGGAGTGTTGCTGCACTGTCCCATCTGTTTGTGGACCATCTTTCTCCTCTGCTGGACTGCAGATCCCCTAAGAGAGCATCTTTCCCCTCTGCCACCCCAGTGCCTAGCACAGTGCCTGGCACGTGAAGAGCATCACCCAGCCTGGATTGCATTTTTAGAAAATGCAAGGAGAGAAAAGTTTGGGGAAGAAGGGAACTGACCACAGTGTTGTAAGAATTTTAAAGATCCTACATTTTCTCCCCCAAGACCATAACCAGGAACCTCCTCCTGTCTTCTGAGGTACATCTCAAGGCAAGAGTCATGTTTGAATTTTGAACATAAAACATCGTCCCGAGAAGAAATAACACAGAGGCAGAACCCAGTGGGAGAGGAACTAAAAACAACTCATCTGAGGTGAGGATGTGCGGAAACCGAGTAACAGTAAAGTGAGCAGCCATCTCCAGCCTGGAGCTGGGCTGTGGGGAGGGGAGGAGGTCGCTATATCTTAATTTTGCATCATTTCAGGAGACAAAGGCAAGGTGAGCTTATTACCATCACTCTCAAGCGATTCCCAGTCTTGCCCCCCCAGGAGTTCCTGGGAGGCTGTGGTTGAAGGCTCACTAATCCAGGGATTAGGTCCCCCTTCCCTCAGAGATGGGAAGCAGAAGAAATCAGCCTGCTGAGCAACAGACAGCGTTGGAGGCCTTACAGGATGGGACTGTCTGACTCCAGGCATTCAATAAGGAGTATTTTCACTCGAGGGGAGGCCTCGAGAAAAATCTGATACCATTTTGTCTATGACTGTGTGGACAAGCAATAATCAGGTGGCGTCTGAGTCCCCTTCAAACCCTGAGATTCCATTGCTCCTTTGTGCTCTGAAGAAGCCCCAGCTCTGCCCAAGGACTGGGATTTTTTTTCTCAGCAGGTAACTGCTCTGACTACAGCAGGATTAAGGTTGTGTGTGTGGTGTGTGGTGTGTGTGTACATGCACGCGTGCGCCCAGGAGGCATCAAGCTGACATATCTGGAAACAAACATGTAAATTAGGAGGCTGACCTACCTCTGTGCGGAAACAGGACATAGGGGTCTTCTCTCCCCCACAACTTTCCCCACTCTGCGCTTTCCTGCCCATCTCTTTGCCCAGGCGCTCTTCCTCTCTCACTTATCCTGTTTTCCTCCCTTAATCAGCTCACATCACAGTTTTAACCACTTAATTCAGCCTAGTATTTCCACTCTGGTCATTTCCTCCCTCAGCTTAGGAATTCACAGTGGCTCCCGACACTCATCATCCCAAAAGCCAGTGGATCGGTTCAGTTGTCAAGACGTTCGTGACTGTGTCTGCCTGTCTCGCTATTTTCGTACCTTTGTGGTTGGGACCTGCAACGGAGGTCACCAGGCTCACTTCCATGTTTTAGAGATGAGGAAACTGAGGCTCAAGGAAGACAAGCGACTGGCCAGGAAGTGGGGACAGGGAGACGATGCAGGTTCCCTGGCTGCCCACACCTACACACACCGCTGCTCTCCCAATGCCAGGCTCACACGGGGACTTGCCTGTCCAGACTCCTCCTTCTCTCTGCCATGTCACAGCCGGCATCTTCAACAACCTTCTCAGAATTTATCCAGTGAAGGTTAAGTTTCTGATTCTGTCCTAATTCCTACTGATCAACTCTCCTACTGGACCCTTAGAGAAATAATCCACTTGTCTGGAGATCACCTCTCCTTTCAAGATCGATCACACAAAAACCACCACTATAAAACCCCAAGAAAGGAGACACAGAAGTTCTCAGGAAACCAAGACAGACACCAGCTCTCCGAGAACTCACATGGGAAACAGGCATCCCTTCCCACGGGGATACCCCGTTTCATAAACGTCATTAAACTCTTAGTCCTCCAAAACTCACTCTTCTCCTAGCCTCTATGGCCATCTACAAGGAAACAAAAATGCCAGGACAGCCTTGGTCCCAAGCTGTCCCTGCCAGGCACTCGTGGCTAGCTGGCCTCAGTGAACCACTGGGAAAGGGCACGAAGAGAAGCCTGGAAGACCAAAGATCCAGGTCTGACCCCCAGCTGGACCCCTGACTGACCACAGGACCCTTGAGCTCCCCACGCCTGTTTCCTCATCTGTAAAATGGGATGGGGTTTCTCATCTTGCCAGATTACTGTAAAGGTTTAGATGAGATCACTGTTCACAGGCACCTGGACACGGCCTTCCATATCATTGGCCTCAGTTAGGGTGAGCTGCAACTGATGCCTCCAGCCCTCCCAGAAGGTTGATGTCACCTGCCCACAGGTCACATTGATGGGACCCTGAGACTCTGGGCATCCTAAATACTCTTTTCCTCTAAAGCAACTGTCCCCTTCCCCCACAAGAGGACACACAGCATCTCAGATGAGGCTCTTCCTCCACCGCAGAGAGGGCTCGGGGCCGCACCTGACTTCTCTGGCCATGGCATCCAGAACTCTACATCTTTGGGGCCGGCACGGTTTCAGATACCAATCAGTGGCCACCATCCACCTGATGGACGGTCAGCTCCTGCTCCACAGTGGGACTCATCCCCTGAGAGGGAAGACTCTCCTGGGCAAAGGTTCTGTCTGTGCTTTGAGTGAACAGGCACAATCGCCGGGTGTAGATTTGCAGTGGAAACTCAGTGATGCCACAGCCCCGGGAGGTGGGCATGTCCCTTCCCAGAGAGGCAGGTTGTCACAGCCCCAAAAGAGGTGCTGGACACTCTGACCAGGCCATGGTGGAGACCCCTTCTCCTTGGCCCTGGTTCATTTGTCCTCAACTCTGAACATCATGGAAGACCTGGAGCCTCTGGGTCCTCTAGACTGGCCCAGGGCTTGAGCTCAGATGAGTTGATGGGAGATGAGTGGGGTCACAGGGTTCACAGGGTCCCACCAGCCCTTCAGTCACTTTTTAAGCAGGGCCAGGGGTTGAGAAATCTCCTGGTATCCTGGCATCCTGGCATTGATTCCCTAGATGTTTTCTGAGCTGTAGAGACGAGCTGGCTTCTAGGAAAGACTCCTAGGTCTGTGTCAGATAGGTCTAAAGGTCTCCAGAATGATACTTCCAAGGGTAAGAGAACTCCTCTTTAGGAGGAATAGAGAAATAATGAGTGATAAATTCCAGGGATGGGTCTTAGCAGGAGTGACCTATGGAACAGGACAGAATGCAAATGAACAGTACTTGAATAAGATCCCCTGAGTCGCTAAGAGTCTGTGTAGGATGGGGAGGCAGGGAATGAGGCCAACAGAGAAAATGCATTCTTGTCAGAGGACCGACCTCTCTCATTCCAGAGGAATTCCATTCAAGCTCCCACCAGCCGTGGGGTGGAAGCAGGTTGTGCTGGAGCAGTTAGGCAGTGTCTGAATTTATCTTTTAAAAAAAGTGTCTCGGATGGCTCGGCCACCTTGTGCAAGATGTGTAAACTGTGTGCAAAACTCAGACTTGTGCAGACAACCGGAGGAGTTGAGAAGCTGCCTTCTGCGTGCAGGGCTGCCCCTGCCTACATTGTGCTTTGTCTAACCTCAGGATCGCTCTTCCGCCCAGCAACCCCTCTGTTACACCTTGTTAAGAAGGGTTCGGCCAAGATGGCCCCAGGGTGGTTTCTAAGTGAAAACTGGAACCGCTCAGCTCAGCTCCAGAGCTAACGTTGTGTTGCAAATACCTCCAAGTGACATGCAACCAAGGGCTGACCTCTTCAGGGCTTCAGGGGTCGAGTTCTTGGGAGACATCCTTTCTGTCTAACCTTCAGATTAAAAGCAGAGGCAGTAACCCCGCTCAGTGGCTGCCAAGGGAGGACAGGGAGAGCAGGAAGCAGTGCAAATGCGGGGAACTGGGCTTTGGCACTGGGTGGAGTGAGTCAAGTCGGTGGGAAGGAAGAGGCTGGCAAAAAGCTGGGTAGGAAATACGAGTTCACCCTCTGGGGATAGGTTACTCCATATAGAGGCCCACAAATAAGGAAAGAAAAATCCCCGGATCAAATCTTTCCCAGAGTAGCTGGCTCCCTGCCAGGGTCTTTATTCAGGACCAAGGTGTAGGTGCTAATTTAGCTGCAGGTCCACAAACATCCCCGCCCCGCCCCCACCCCAACCCCCGCCCCGAGGTCACATGCTCATTGTTCCACTTAAGCCAAATTTTTTCTTGCCTTAAGTCAACACATCCCCCAAACATCCTATAAAAGTTAGACTTTATCAAGAAAATAATTATTTTGAATAGAGAAGAGGATGGAAAGCTTCTTTGTAAACATCTAACCGAAATGTAAAAATACACATCAGTTCACTTATAGAACCAAACAGGGTTACACTGAATCATTGAAAAGGAAAGAAAAGGGAAAGTTTTCTCGGGAGCTCTTAAATTTAGGAAAAGAATCACTGTAGCATGCTCACCTTGAACCAGAGGTTGGATATTGTGATTCTGGTACAAAGAAAAATCTGTGCGGGAGATGGAGCGCGGAGGCAAAGGCGGGAGGGTTTGCATAGTTGTGAAAACAGTGGCTTCTCATCAAGGTGAACAAGTGCGTCGTCTGATAAAATAGCATTTGATTTTTTTTCTGTTCATGTCTGTTTATGGTATTTTTCTCTGTTCATCAAACATTTCATCCATGGAAGCATATATACAGTACACACACACGCATGCGAACACTAAACTCTGGAATTACACAGCCGTACTTAAAAGGACCCCACACCACTTGTTCCGGGCAAAGTTTCTGTATTTACTCATCTGCTTGTGCTACAGTCTAACCCTTATTTCTTGTCAAAACTCATCTTTTGGGTTATTTCTCTCGTTTGCGAGGGAAGGGGCAGGTGAGAATGGGGGCATCAAGGAAAGCACCAGAAATGGTTCTAGTCTCATTGATCTTCTGTGGAAATGCCTCATGCTTTGCTCAGGGGTTCACTACTTCCTAAGAGATGGGGGGAAACAACTGCCTCTTTCTTCGAGCTTTCTTGAGGTAAACATGATTTGTTAACATCTTAGGCAACAGACGTTTACAGTGCTATCGAGAAACCTTAGAATAAGAGAAAACAACACCAAAGTGTAACATCAATGCTCCAAACAGTTAGAAAGCACGTCTATGTTTTCATTGATTTCCCTGTCCTCACATTCAACCAAACTTCTTCTAATAACATATAGAACAGGACGGTAATAAGACTTATTTCCTATATCATACTAGGCATTCCTTATCCCATCCCACCATAAACCTCTCTTGCTCACATACCAACAGTTGTGAACCAACTGAAAAGAAAAGAAAGATGAACATACTTTATGCTTTTTCATTCTTTCTATCTGCCTCAAGCATATATATATATATATATATATATATATATATATATATGTGTGTATATATATATATGATAGTTTACATTAATATAGGAAATAGTGAAGGTTTTTTAGTTACATTTTATACAGAATCACTGCATCTTATCTTTATTTTCTATTCTCTCTTTCTTTTTTTTTTTGGATAAACAATTGGCTATAACAATCTATAGTAAGGCTTCACAGAAAGAATTCTGCATGTTTTGTTTTTCTCTAAGAACCAAAGTTTATAAAATGAGGTTTGATTCTAGCACCTTATACAGTATTAGTGATGTTGTTCCCTTGGGAGAAATTAGCACTACCCAACCCTTTAGGTGAGGTCTATCAGTTACACGATTTTCAAAGGTATTGCCGAAGGGAGGACATACAATTTGGTGGAGATGGAAGAACAGGAGGGGAAGAAAGCAAAACTTCAAGATAGCAACATACAAACTAAATCTTAAAAACATGCCAAGTTGCTGTCTCCAAATTAATCATGATTTCATGTTTGAGGGTCATTGATGAATCCTCTGAAGTTACCCTTCCCTGTGAAGTAAGGAAATACGATGTCTATTTGAGATGGGGAGACTGAGTCTGGGAGCCAAACCCAGAAAACGATCTGGGTTAAGTCACAGAGTCAGAGACCCCCTACCTCTAGCCTTTTATTCCCAGTCCCCCATCCCCTTTGATGGGTGGGTCGAGATTTTGGAAAAGCAGCCTTTTGGCCACTGATGAGAAAGCAAAACTAACAAAGAAATTTTGAAAATATCAGCACCAAAGGAAGTTCAAAAAAGAAGCTGCTCTTGGCTCCCTTCACAAACGTTTCATGTTTATGGAGACAGCGACTTTTACAAGAAAGGAGAAGAAAACTCATCACTGGAAGTAACCTATCTCATTTGTTGGCGTCCTTCCCAGAAGTCAAAACTCTCCCCCAGAGCTGTGAGTTCCCGTTGAGTAGTGTCTATTTTTGCAGAGGAGTAATCAACTCCCATCAAAGCTGCATCAGAACCTCAATTATATAATTATATAACTATAGTGATATCTCTATCTCTATATCTATTTATATATGTATACATTAAGTCTTTTACTGCACTGGCACGTAAGACCAAGGAAAAGCCCCGACACTGCTGTTTGCTGCAAGTGGCTGCCTTGTCCGGAGAAACACGAGAAGCACCACAAGAAAAGGCACCACGAGGTTTCGAGAAGTTAATTGTTTGTTGTCACCGCCCTGACCTCGCTGTGGTGGGGCAACAGAAAAAGTTTTTCCTCTTTAGCAAGAACCCTGGAGCCAGTGATTCAAACATGAGCCCAACCGATGAGCCTCTATCCATTTCAACTTACCAGGGAGAGAGGGAAGAAAAGAGCCTGATGCGGTTCCTTTTATGGAAACGTCTTTTTGGCTCATAGAAAAGGAAAACCTTTCCATTTTTAAAAAGAAAAGTGAAGAGGTGGGGGTGGGGGGGGACTGAGACACCGAAAACCGGGCCCTCCTAAGAAAAGTGAGAATCAGAACAAAAATCTTAAACTAAGGAAAGTCTTTTTATGGACATCTGTCTTTCTAATATGTTTCCTTGGTGGCAATGCATTAGCGCGCACACACACACACACACACAGAGATGAAATGAAGGAATTACATCCATAGGCACTGTTAGCCACAGATAGCACCGGCTCTAGATTAAATGAGGACAGAGAGATGTCCACACCTGTCCACAGAGCTGAGAACCATGAGTGTTGGCTTAGAATCTACATCAGAATTACTCCATCTTTATGTCTGGCCAAGAAAATTGGAAGTTTTTGGCCATTCAGAGCACCAAGAATGATGTGTGCCACTGACAAACCAGAAGAGGAAAGGGGACAGATTGCAGACTGCATGGGAAATGGCATCTTAATTTTTTAGTCACTTGCTGGCCTTGAAAGAGCCTTCCCTGTGATTCTCGTTCCAGGCGGGGCCACACCCCCCATGGGGATTGGGAGCCTGCACTTGCTGCAGAAGGTCTGGACCTGAGGTGGGGCGAGGCAGCCCCATCCTCACCAGCCACATGCCTTCTGTCACGCCTGGTCGGGGCTGGACGAAGGAATGCCCACTGGTGATGCTGGTGTGACCTGCAAGGCTTCTGGGACTTGCTGTCTAAGCCCATGGTGACAGGATGGGGGATCCTGAGACTAAGACCAAAAGGCCTACTTGCAGGGACCCTTCTTCCCAAACCCTGGTCAATCCAACAACTCAGGAGGCTGCTCAGAGGGAGTCTGACACTGCAGTTTTGGTGACAACTTATGTAAACTGAATTATTGCTTTCCCTTCTGGTTCCTTGAATTGGGTTTTGTTTCCCTTAAGTTGCTCAAATTCTGATGTTTATCTATACCAAAAATAATACCCCCATTTCAGTGTGAGGAAAAATGAATCATTCCTACCACTTTTCAGCAATCTATTCATCCACACCTACTTTGGGGTCGTGGTCAACAGGGGCAAAAAAAGACTTTTGCCAGAAGAGACCTCTGTTTGCAGACAGCCCCCCTCTAGCATCTTCATGGGACAGAAAGAAGCTACCTGGACACACCACCCCCCCACCCCCAAGTCTCCATTCATGGTATTTTCAGCCTACACGCCTCCTGCAGTAACAAACCTGAGTGTTCAGGAGTCTGACTGCCCATAGTTTTAAGAGAATGGTCTCTGCCCATTTGTTCCTTCCAGGGGTTCCTAAAACTTTCTTCTTGATGGGAGATGCATTGCTGACCTCTGAGCCCATTGCCTCTCCACAGACCCAGAATCACTGGTGTCCTGACCACAGTCCCCGCAACCCCGGTGGGTGGAGTTGGGATGGGTGGGTGCAGTGCAGTTCTGAGCTGCTGGGACCAGGAGGGCCAGGCCCCAGCCTTCCCAGCTCCTCCTGCCGCTGCCAACCAGAAGAGATGGCAGAGAGAAGGAAACCCACATCTGTCACCACCCCTGCTCCCTGTAAGAGACCAAGGGCCAGCACAATCCATGGTAGCCAGAAGCGCTGCTCTGTAGCTCTGGAGAAGGGAAATACTGATGGACTTGGCTCAGAGGTCTCCCCTTACTGTCAGAGTCAAATGTTCCCTCGGCTGGAGGGGCTCAGCATTTGCTCTGTGTCTCTATGTACTGAGAGCTAAGTCATCAGCCGTGTCTGACTCTTTGCGACCCCGGGACTGTAGCCCACTAGGATCCTCTTCCATGGGATTCTCCAGACAAGAACACTGGAGTGGGTTACCATGCCCTTCTCCAGGGGATCTTCCCGCCCCAAGAATCGAATTTGCATCTCTTTTGTCTCCTGCATTGGCAGGCAGGTTCTTTACCACTAGTGCCACCTGGAAAACCCATCTATGGTATTGGGTTGGCCAAAAAAGTTCATTCAAGTTTTTTCCATGTTATCAAAATCTAAATGAACTTTTTGGCCAACCCAGTATTTATCATCCTGCCTTCCACTAGAGCGCTGTGACTTTCCAGCTGGGTCATCGTGGCCAGAGTGTGTTACAGCTGAAAAGGACATTTTGGAAACAAATAATTGGTCCAAGATCACACTGAAGTCCTATGGGGGTCTTTATCCTTAGGATGGGTGAATGCCATTCTCAGCCTTTACACCTTCCATGATTCAGTCAATGATTTCCCTCCCTAGGTTCATCACCCATGGACAAGGACTGTGTTGTGCACACAATAGGTGCTCAGTTAAATCAAATTAAATCAAGTTTTAAGAGCTTTCTTTTGCATCCAAAGGGGCCCATTAATGAATGCAGCCTAGGTCACCTGCCAAAGGCATAAGGACTCTCCCTGGCTTTAACAGAGGTTTCCCTTAAGCCTTTCCTGGACACATCAGGTGTGACGAAGGGCAAAGGTAGGTGCCTTCTTAGCCCTCTCCCCACCTCTGGCTAAACCACTTCCCCACAGACCTACTCCGGAGAGATGGAGCTAGAAATAGGCTCACTTATATTCCTTTAGGCTGAGAATTTGGTCAACAGCAAGGTGGCCGTAAACCACCTTGGGAGGGTCAGCTGATAGGCTTAATCCACTGTCTAGAGTTCACTGTTATTTTTGACATCAGCAAACTCAAGAATAAAAGAAGGTCTGGTCTGAAGTTTGGAAGCTATGTTTACTCACACATCTACTTCAGGGAACGTGGGGAACCGAGGATAAAGATGAGGGACACACAGGAGAAGGGCAAGTCTCAGAAGGCTGATTAAAACTCCTGCAACCAACTCCCACCTGAAATTGCCAGGCTCTAGAACCCTCCTTTCATAAATGTCTGCCTGATCATTTGTCCAGGGGGGAGGCAATAGCTGGAATCTCCAAACGAACAGTGTTGATGACTCTGCTTCCTATACAGCCTCCAGGATGCCTCCCAACCAGCTTCTCAGACGCCACTCACACTCAAGAGTAACCAAGAGAACATTTTGTTAGCCCTTTAGGGGAAATTACAAATTTTATGCCCTCAAAGCTTTGATTTACCTGAGAATTTAAAATAGTTCAGCTCTTTAAAGAGCCAGTTAGGAAGTCATGAGTTTCACTGGGGTTAAAATGGGAAGAATGACTGATAGAAAAGTAGCCAAGAGAAACCAAACAAATGCTAAGAGAACGCCTGATAAATTAACCATTATCTGGGGAAGAGAGACTGGATTGCAGCCTTCTGACCCTGCAGGCAGACGCACTGGGAAGGCCAGGGACTGAGTGAGCTTGGATGTGCCCCCCAAGTTCCTGCAGGGTAAGGTCAGTGAGGCCAGAGCTAGGACTGCGTGGCCTTTCCTGGGCAGACGGTGGAGTTAGGAATCCCAAGCTCTACCAGCTGCCAAACCGCAGTGACCACTTGCAGACGCCGAGAAATGGCAGAAACTTGATGGGAGCCTATTTTTCTTTTTTCCTCTTTTTTCCCTTCTTTCTTTTTCCTTCTTTCTTTCCTTTCTTCCCTTCCTCCTGCCTTTTCTCCCTCTCTCCCTTCCATTCCTTTCCTGCTCATATATTTTCTTCGATTGTGCACATTTTTTGTTTTTGTTTTAAAAAAAGCCACCTGAGTCCGTCCATGGCTGTATTCCCATCTGCCAGGTCCCACCTCTGCCTTTCCCTCCTTATACCCCAAGGAGCCGCTTTTCTGGGACACCAGTAGGAAACGGGTTTCTTGCTGATGTGTCTGGTCACAAGAGTCCATTCAGGGAAGAGATAACAGCTATTATAGGCTGGGGGCTGGCGCTGGGGAGAAAGGGACCTGAAAATGGGGGGAGGAAGGGTCCTGTGCGCTCCCGAGGCGGCAGTCTGCAGCAGCTGGCCACCTGCCACACCACCCAGGGTCGGGTGATGTGCGCCTGTCAGGGTGAGGGAGGGGACCCCAAAAGCTGCTCTTCTGCAGTGAGCTTGGAAAGTTTTCCAGGGGTCTTGTCCAGACCCCGTGGTTCTCTCCCAGCTGACATGGGTCGGAGACGCAGCTCCTGTCTGGATCCCAAACATTCTCAGTTCACAGCTCCGTCCCTCGCTTCCTGCGCAATTCCGGTCAGAGCAGAAACCTAAGAACAGGAAGCAGGGCAAGAGAGGTTTGTGACTCAAAGCACAAGTGCAGTACCTCGTCCCTCCAGGTGACCCCCTCAAAGTTCTTCTCCCCTCTGGGGAAGGACCCCTCCAGCATAACTAGACACCCTGGCACTTTGGGTCACGTGCATCCTGTCCCCCGAGGGGGAAGGGAAGTCCAGTGGACTTTTCCACACCACGCACACCGGATTCTTCCCAGCTCTGCCCCCAGACTTGTGACCATCACTGCACTGGGGAGAAATGTGGCCCTGCCCCGAAGTCGTTCTGCCTCCTAGGCGATTGCCCTGAAATGTCTCTGTCTGTCAGAGTCACCAGGAAGGGAGTCACACTCCCCGCGTCCCTGCGGCCTCACGAGGTAGCTTCACGCCATTTGAAGGTGCTCATACTGCCCGGCCAAACCCAGGGGTCTGAGTTTCCGTGGCCAGAGTCCCTGGCACCAAAGGACATCTGATGCTGACTGGACTCCAAGCAGTAACTTCCCGTCTTCCCTGTCCCCCTGTGTGAACCTCTCCTTCCTGCCCTGATGGCCACCATGCTAACAGAGTTTCTAGGCATGATCTACTTTATAGAAAGCGGGGAGCTACTTAGTCAGCTGTGGCATGAGTCTCTGGTTGCCCTGCAGACCTGCTTCCTGTCCCAGGGGGAAGAGATTCAGGAACAGCGTGGCCCCGGCCAGGAAGAAACAGAAGTCCATCTAGGCGAGGTCTATTTCAAGTCCAGCAAGAGACCTAACATCAAAATATTTCATTTCAGCAACTTTTTAAGCCCTTTAAGAAAAAGATACACACAAATATATATGTATTTGTGCACATGCATGTGTGCATGTATATACATAGACATGCACATTTGTATATATACACATACGTGTACATATACATGCCCAAGATTGGCATGTTCATGTGTCTCGATGTGTTTAAGAAGCTGATGATGCAGTTAGGTGATCATGGACTTCAATCAGGCTCCTCATTTCTGAACAATCCACCATAATCTCAAAATCTCAGATCACCTCACAGCTTATTTGTCCTTTCTCTCTCTCTCAAGCATTTCATAATTACTATAATTCCAAGCAAGTAAAAACGAAGCCCTCAGTAACTAGGAAGTTAGCCTCCCCTGCGAGGTTGGAGGGGACCCCGCCAGGCTATGAGCCATCATGTGCACAAAACTTTCTGCTATTTTGATGAGAAGATGCCCTAGACAGCCTAAGGGACAAGAAAACTTATTTTCCTTTGAGAGCTCAAGTTGGCCTCCAAAGTTATCAGCCCCTTTCTCCCCCACTCCCACCCCATTTCTCAAGTCTCCACTGGGACCCATGGCCCTTTAAAAGGGCCATGCCTTTTAAAGACAAATGTATTTAAGTGAAGGAAGAAAGAGAGCCTGTCCTTAGCCCCAGGCAGGCTGGACCAGAGGAGAGGCTGGGCCACAGCTTGGAGTCCCGCGGGGTTGGTGTCCAGGCAAGGTGGGGGAGAGCCCTGAAGGGACTGAGTTTCTGACCAGTAACCCCACCCAGAATCTGTGTGTGCTCAAGGACGGGCTTCAGGGAAGGAAGGCCTCTGGATTCAGTGCCAGGGTCAGGAGCTATCTTGAGCACAGGCTAAGGAGGGGCACAGCAGTGGCCAAGGGTGATCTGAGGCTCTGCTCAGCATCCCAACTGCAACCTCTCATCCTCCGGGCCTGGGTTGGAAGGACAGGACCCTGACACCCTCTCTCCCCAGTACTACCTTGGGTTCCTGAAGGAACTCACATAGGGCCTCCCCATCCTGTGTCCACGGTGGAGGGGACCACTGTGGACTGCTGAGTGCCATGCCTTTTCTCAGCAACAAAAGAGCCACTTTTCAAACCATATAACCTTCCCTTTCTCTTTGTCCTCTTCCCTCTGAAAGGCAGAGAAAAGACTTCTTTTCTTTCCCTAAAGACTGGCATCATCTAATACTTTCCGGAATAACAAGTGGTTGCATTCTGGTTCTGAGACACTGAGGATGCCCCCTCTGAGCTCTGAGAATGATCTTTCTGTGGCACAAAGATTTTAGAGGATTTAGGGAGATGGCCCGAGTAATATAGAAAGAGCACTCCTAACACTACCGAGGACCCAGGGCACTTCTGGAAGCCTCGAGGTGGGGCTTGGATTTCCAACCTGCTTAGCTCAGTTGGGGGGCTTTGGCTCTTTGTATAAACTAGTGAACTAGTATAAACTAGCATGGCACTGGAAAAATCATCTCAGATGGGCTATATTTTAGGCTACTTCGGAATCCTGACTTGATTCCTAGAGTGTGTTTTGGAAAGGAAGAACTCTGCACGTGGAGAAACAAAAGAGGAATTTTAAAAAGTTTCATCTTATGGGAGGCAGCTAAGGAACTGAAAATTCCCCCACCCTGGCACCACCAAAAAAAACCAAAAAACAAAAAAGGCAGTCGCATGTTTGATTTGCTTTCTAGTGAAGACCCTTGTCTTTGGAAGCCAAGACTTGCCAGCAAACAACAGTGTACCAGACTCTCCAAGGACGCAAACTAACCAGAGAGCACCCAGCTATTCCAACACAGCACAAGCAACCGTTCTCTGGGTCTGGAGAGAGGAGATGAAGGCGGTGGCAAACTGAAGCTGAGCCCGGAGCAATGGCAGAAACAAAGAAACCTCGTCTGCTGGTCACAGGACACGCTCACTGAGATCTGCCTTCATTTTCCCCCAAAGGGAGAAGAGTAATCAATTATTTGTTTGCTTCTCAGAAGAGCATTCTCTGATGGAAGTCAAAAGGATTTAAAGCTCTCCCTTTTTGCCCAAATACTTGGGGGAAAAAAGGAGGGTAGCCTTTTGGGGGTGGGGGCAGAAAGACAGAGAACATCTCTCTTGGCCCATACTGAGAAAACTCTGTTATTCTGCCCTCTTATAATCACTTTAAAATATCTGTTAATCAAAAACGAGGAGAGGAACTAGATGTCTTTCCCTCTCTCAGCAGCACCTCGCGTGGTACCTGGCACACAGCAGGTGCGTGGTGAACATTTAGAAGCATTTGAAATAGGAAGCAAACTTGACAACAGTGATACTTTTATCCTCAAAGTGCTTTCCTAGACATTAATGACTGTATCCTCACAACACCCCTGTGAGGTAAGTAATACTCTTCTCGCTTTACAGAAAGAGAATTTGGCCCCAAGAGTGACTTCACTCAGGTCTGCAGAAGGATGGAGTCCTGGGTTGTTGTTACTGTTTTTTCACTTCCAACGACGTGATTTGTTCATGAAAGCGTGCCTTTCCTGTCCATAGATGCTTTCTCTGACCTTCTATTGGAACAATAACGCTTCAATACGTCACTCCCTAGAAATCAATTTCCTCTATTTGAAAAGAACATGCCTTGGTATTTCTGCCCCAGAGCACATAGGAAGTAGTGATTAGACGATGGCCACTGTTTTCTTTCCACGCATTTCTGGGAGCCTGCCTCTTCTTGATCATTCTTCCTACCAATCCACTGAGTTATTTTGTTCTTCTGCAGCTCCAATCCTCGAAGTCCTCATTCATAGATGGCATACAGTTCATCCGCCGTCCATTCCCGTCAAAAGAGGAGTGCCGCTGAGAACGGGAGTCTTGTGTTTTCCTTCCTCTGGTTAGCATCAGAAATACTTGTGGAAAGAAATAATTCCAGCACGATTTGGCCTATCCACAGAATGATCAGATACAAAATCAAACAGAAGTCATTATTGAATTCCAAACTGTGATCTGGTCCCTTGTGCTGTCAAAACAATAATATTAATTGAGAGCAGGGTCAGAGCAGGTGGGAAAGAGGTCTCGTCAGGGCTGACAAAGAGCAGGAAGATTTACAGCAGCACCTGGACCTGTAGGACAGGCTTGGGTGGTGCCTTTTTTTTTTTTTTTTGGTGAGAATTTTTGTACCAGGATACAACCTGAACTCCAAGGAAAAGGCCAGAACCAGAGCCAGGTTGACTGAGCTACAATGGGTGAGGCTTCTAGGATTTTCCTCTCCCAGAAGGTTCTCAGAGCCCATAGAAAACCCGTTTCGCATCTGGTCCTCCTGGAGAGCTCACGTCACTCTCCACTGCTCCCACCTGCCCTCACTCTGGTGTGGATCCTAAGAAGTACATGGAGGTTCTTAGGATGGGTTTATTTTCCTGCTCAAAGAGTATCTTTATAGTTGAATTGATAATAGTCACCCCATAGTAAAAAGAAAAGAAAAAAGAAAAAAAAAAGGAAAGAAAAACTCAACCAAACATTTCCAATTCAAATGATGAGGGGAAAAACTAGCCACACTTGGATAAAAACTGTTAGTAACATCCGCCAACCCCTGTCTGTCTCTGAATCTCTGCCTGCAGGCTCCACTCAAAGCACACCAGGGAATGATAAAAATTTGCCGTTGGGACCCACATTGTGGCTGAAGGGTCCCCCCCCCCAAAAAAATAAAGTGTTGCTTCTGTATTCTGCAAAGAGGCAAAGAGAAGACCAGTCCATTTGATGAGATGAGCCTCAATGTTGAAAAAGATTATAAGGAAGAACGAAAGTGAGAGATATTTCCTAAAGCGCTTTCAATCACCTTAAAAACAATGTCCAAATCCTCTCCGAATTCACCCATTCTCTTATCTGCCCAAAGCTCAATGAACATCAGGTTTTCAAATGGATCCTTCCCACAATCTCCAATAATTTAGGAAAACTTAACATCAGGACATTTGGTTTTAGAATTACAAGTGGCCGGCTTGAGTCAGGGGACTCCCCTAGTCGCCTGACCAGAATACCATTGTGTGGGTTCACAGTGCTGGGAAGTATCTAAAAAAACTACAAGTTTGTGAGACTTCACCCTGTCCAGCTACGCTGTTCGTCCTGGGGGCTTCCAGGAGCTTCTGTACCTGGACAACCTGCTACCTTTCACTTCCCAAGTAACAAGACCGTCACTGGTCCTCATACGATGCCTTCGCTACAGGCAATAATGACTGAATCCTCACAGCATCCCTGAGCAGGAGAGAAAGAAGCTGGCCTTCTTCCTCTCCACTTCACAGATGGAGAAACCAAGGCACCAAGAGGTGAAGTGAGTTATCCATGATCACAGTGGGGACCCTGAATCAGCCCGTGACATTTCCTGATCTTTCTGGGTCAAAAGATGAGCTTCTTGGAGGCCAACAGCTGAAACAACTCTCCCAGCCCCACTCCGGCCCAAGGACCCCAGACCCATGTGGAGGACGGATAACGACCAAGGCGGGTCATCTGCTAGGTGACCAGCTGTCTGTATCCACCATGTCAAACGGCCAAAGGCTGCTTCTAGAGAGACGTTCACTGGGCGACCACTTGGCACTGTATCCAAAGGAAATTATTCCTTTGTTCTTTGTTTGAGGATGGATTTTTAGGACTAGACCCTCCTGGATGAGCACGAGTGAGCTGACCGACTTCCATTTCTGGTATGGGGGCCTTGTGATTGCTGCTCGGGATTGGCAAGGGCAGGCATCTCCTATTGGGGTTTGCATATTGTTCTGCATCGGATGGGGGCAAACCAGGGCAGGAGCCCCTGAGGTCCTGCCTGCTCATTTCCGACTTGGTCTATTCTTAGCCCTTGACACAAGGGGTTGGCTGTGTGCAGGGGGATCTCCTACGGTGTCCGTCTGCTGCCCTCAGGAGCTGCCATTTATAGGACTCCCGACCTTTGGCTCCAGAACATACCAACCTCGTCCTGCCAGCCACTGCACAGGAAAGTGTGGGGAGGAAGGAGGCACATCCCTTCCCAGGAGGAGGGGAAGCAGCAGGTAATGCCCAGGAGAGTCAAGTAAGGCAGACAGAACCAGGTGGGCAGAGGAAGAAAGCTGCAGGCAGATGAAGGCAGTGCCCTTGTCTTTTGATATTTGGCCAATAGCATAAGATGCAGTGTTTTGAGCAAGAAATGAAACCTTTAAAATAGCTAAGGATGGGCAAAAAAAGAGGCTTAGGTGGCCACTTTAGGAAATAAGACTAAGCATCATCTTTTTCCCAGGGAGGGGCTTCAAAAAAGATCTCTGAGTGGGCAGAGTGGCCTTTTCACAGGTTTTGAAACAGATAGGCACACACTGATTTAGGGTGCTCTGGGGCAGTCCTCTATGAGCTTATGGTTTTGTAGCCTGCAATAGGCTGACCACCGCCACTTCCACGTCCAGGAGGTCGAGTTGTGAATGAGAACGGAATGTGGCTTATCTGGACGGAATGTCTGTTTCTGTGCTCCGTGTGAGACTGTCACGTTTGTATGTTGGTGGCCAGTGTTGGATGAGGAGATGGTGATCAGACTTTAACCTGGAGCAATTTCCCATCTTTGTCCATTTCACATAAGTCTGGACTCTCATAAAAAAGCTGATGTTGATTTAGATTCACTTCCTACAGGATACCTGTGTGTGCGTCACGAGGAAGGTGGCGGGACAGAATCTAGGAACCAATCAACGTTTGAGGACGAATGAACAGAACTAACTGGTCCCTGTAAGGCAGGTCCAGCCCCCTGGGGGCTGACCTCTTTCCCCCATGCAGAGGCTCTCCCTCATCTCCCCTGAGCCCCTTGAGATTTTTCCTGGCCATTTTCTGGTCTACACTGGGAATCAGGAGAATTTCATTGCAATGAGCCTCCTTCCCTTCATACTCTCCAAATATAGATTTCCCCTTCCCCATGCCAAATCTGGTGATGTTATTTTAATATTTTTCAGTTTGGCAAAGAAATCACAGATTTTAGTATTTTGATAAGACAATCAAGTGAACATGCACAAGGAGTGCATCCTTCCTGAAGACCAACCACCTGGAGCTGCTGTCACCACACAATAGAGGCCTCGAAAGGGCTCCATTTGAGTAAGAAGCCACTTTCCTTGGCAAAGACAATGCCATCACATGTGCCAAGTGAATGCTAGGGGACCGCCTCCCCAGCCAAGAGCTGGGAGCAGGAATATGACCAGCCTTTTTTAGTTTGGGACCTGACACCCTTTCTTCCAGCCCAAAGGCTCAGAGCCTGCACACTGCTGTCCTTTTCATCCCTGTTTCCTAGATAATGGAGAAAGAACATTTTGCTGCAGTCTGGGAGCATCAGGGTCCAGGGCTCATTAGACCTCCCCCAACCTCCAGGAGCAAGGAGCAGAGCAAAAAGGGAAAGAGGAAGAATGCTTCCTCCATCGGGCTTATCAACACAGTGAGCGGACTCTCGGTGGGTGCATACAGGGCGTCTATACCCATTTAGAGGGCTGGACAAGATCAGCATCAAAAACCTCTCTTCGGCCCCTGCAACCCTGTGAGGGGGAGAAAGAAGAGGGAGAATGGAGAGAATGATGTCATTCGGTGGTTTTTAAGAACCCATAGGTTATTCTCTCCAAGAATAAGGCTGCTATTGGGAAAGGGTCTGATGCCTCCGGCAGGACAGGCCGTTTGGCTGGTGGAATCACCCTCAGGACTATGGACCAGACAGGTATTTGTATTCTTTCAAACCTTCCCTGAGACTCAAAGGGGCGTGGCTATTGAGGGGATGGGTTAGGCCCCTGGGTGTCTTAGGTGATTTTGTGCCTGGGGAGTGGAGTGGAGGAGTTGTGGGAGAGAGAGAGAAGCCCCTGAGCTATTAGGAAGTGTTGCCTCTCCTGACCAAAGAGGGACGGGACGTGTCGGCAGCATCTGCCACCAAGAGAGAGGGAGTCTGACCCCCACAGCGCCCCCGGTTCCCAGCCTGTTTAGACAAGGCTGACCCTGCCAAGCAAGGAGAACTTTCTGAAGACAGAGTGGAAGAGTATGTTGGAGAAATGAGAAACTCTGGGGCTGGGTAAGGTCAGTGGGGGATTATCCAATGAATTTAAATCCTCTTAGTTCTCATTTACTTGTGACAATGAGCTCAGAGGACACCACCTTGATGCTGAGGGGACCAAGGTTTCCTTTCTTGAAGGGGCCCAAGAAGAGGCAGACTACCAAGCAAGGGAGAAACAGCTTGCAGAAATGATGCTAACAAAATCAGCCCGATGTTAGAGATGCCAACATGTCTCTGAGAAGGAAAAGAAGGGCTAGATTTTCTACAGGGGAGCTGTGGGCAGATTTGATGGGGGTGCAACGAGGAAAGAGAGAGTCTCCGAGTTTATTCTTTAGCTCTCGGTACAGTGTGCTTACCTTCTACCAGACCTAAATATTGAGCCTTGTTAATTAGTTTTCATTAGGAGTTCCTGGGCAAAAAGTGAGCCCAGGGATTTAATAAAAAAAGGAAAAAACATCATAAAGCGTCCCCTTAGGGAGCAGCCAGGGCACCATGGCCTGCTGCCTCAGCGCCCGTAATGGTTTGTCAGGGGTCAGGTTGATTAACTGGGGTGGGATTCCTGGGGTGGGCTGAGGCCCTCGCTTCTCATGGGAGTGACAAGACACCTGAAAACTCTCTTCATGTTTCCCTGGCTCCCATGATCTTTACTTCTTTCTTGACTTCCTTTTCCTGTCTCTTTGCAAAACCGGACTTCTCTGTCAGTGCTCACAGATGCATGTCTTCACCCTTAGGAAAGGCCGTGGCCCAACTGAAGGCGTGGACAATAACGGCAGGGAAGCAGGGCGCCCTCCTCTCTGAGTCCTACGGAGCCCAGTCCAACCCCCGTGGAAAGAAAGGCTTCCTGAAACATCCTGTGGTCTTCTCCTCTGTTCCCAGTGGCTAAGGCGCCCCGAGGGCCCTCCCTGAGTCACCCCAACTTTGGGTGCTCCAGGTCAACGGACGTCAGCCGTTTTCTCAGTTGCATGAAACACACACGCATGCACACACACCCCACACACAAGTGTGTACACACCGGATGTGTTTTAGTAAAACAGAGGTGGCAAGTCAAAGTCTGTGACTGCCGCGAAATGAAAAAACAGAAAGGAACTAAAGCTAAGAATGGATGAACAAGCCGACGTGGCCGGGGTCCCAGAGGGATGCACCAGGGACAGCGTCAAGGACCGCTCTGGTGGCGGACACCCGAAGCGCTGAGGCAGACGAGAGCCGGGACCCCAGCAAGCAGGGAGGATGCGGAGAGCCCCCTCAAATGGCCTCACCTCCTCTGGCCTCTGCAGAGTAAGCAGTGAGCTAAGCCCTTGGTAGGGAAGCAGAATAGAAAAGAAAAGCACCTCGGACCAGACTGGAGCTCCCAGTTCGCCGCCGAGGGCGGGCGGGGACTGGCCAGCAGGGTCCACCCGGGGCCTGGTGTGCTGTGCGCGGAGTGCTTCCTGGGCCTGGACGCGCCCGCCTGCCCCTCCTCGGCCCTCCTGCCCGCGCCAGGGGCCCACAGGGGACACTTCGGCAAGGGAGGGGGCAGGACGGCACTGCAAACCTAGTCACCATCAAGGAAATCAGAGGGGGATCCGGTTTTACAACCCAACTGACATTTAAAACTTGTGGGTTTTTTTCCTGTTTTGTTTTTTTACAGATTTAGATAAACAATGAAGGGAGGGAGGAGAAGCCTCTTTGAATAATATTTTTTTTTAAAAATCCACAAACATTAAAAAAAAAAAAAAAAGGTCCTCAGTTTTTGAACTTCTCTTAAGAGTAGTTCAATGTGAGGCCTTGCACCCTAAACAGTTATATCTGGAATTGAGAAAAAAATCACAGCTACACACAACAAAGACTAACAGTATTTTTACTTAAAAATATTGTGTGTATATAGAGAGACTTGTGTATATATATATGTATATATATATATATATCTTTTTTGTGGAGATTTTTTTCCTTTTGTGATTTTTTTCTTTTCCTTTTTTTGTTTTTGTTTTTTTGTGCCCAAGTAGAGAGATGATGGGATTGAAACGATGCCCTAAAACAAAATATTCCTTACAGGAGCAATACTTTGAAAACTAACGTTTAAAAAATAGTTTGAACATACTTGCAACACCTTGAGAAATTCAACTTGGTACAATGAGAAAATAAATAATTGAATCAAACCTTCACCCGAATGACACGCCTTCTAAGACCCAGAGTATGCTGCTGGCGTGTCTTGCCATCAGACCGGAACTCAGGATCAAGCACCATCCCCTCCCCAGCTTCCCAGCCCCTTACACTTGACCTTAGCCATACCCAGAATCTGTCTTATATCGCTTTTTCTACATTTCTGGCAAGACCTTGCAGCAGACACACACACACACAAACACACGTAAACACACACACGCACACACATATATGTGTGCGTGTGTGTGCATTATGGGCACACACAGACACACACACACACATGCAACACACACAAAATTCCCCACTCAACCCAGATGCACCAAGTGAGCTGAATGACTTTCAGCCAACCACAATGGTGAAAGACAGAAGCACCAAACAGTCTTTGAAATGGGTAGGTTATTACAATTTGATTTTTTTTTTATGTTCTAATTTTCCTCTTTGTGTTAACTATTTTTAAAAAGCACAAATGAAAAAATGAATTCTTTCCAGATCAATTTAAGGCTTCCCACCAAATGGAAACAGAAGAGGCCTTATCCAATATCACATGTGATAAATGTATACCTTTCACGGCCTTAAAATGACAGAACAGATCATTTTTGCCAGTCACTGATTAAGTATTGTGCCTTTAAATTGATGTCGTTCTTTTTGCTACTATGCTGAGTTTTATTATTACTGATTCTCTTTGATGACGTATATGGAAATGTCCTTTAATTTGCTTTAGAATTTCCTATTCTTATCGAATTATTAGGGTGGCTTTTTTTTTTTCTGTTTTGCTTTTCACCAGGAAACAGACGTGATTCTTACTAGGTGGACACTGAAATGGCACCTAGTTGGCCTTCAAGGAGCTCTGCCAACCATCTGAGTTTCAAATGGCCTTTTGGCTCCTAGAAGGGGCTGAGAAGTTGGGGGCAGGGACAGGAGGAGAGGGAGAGAAAGCAAAAAGAGGGAGGGGTTTCAATGCTTTTGCTTTTGGTCAATTTGTTTTCTTCAATACAAATAATCAGATAGGAAGAATGATTGCTTTGAGTTTTACCCATTGGTTGGTTTTTTTTTGTTTCGTTTCTAGATTGGTTTCATTTGATTGTTTAATTTTCCCTCTCCCGGTGCAGAAAACCACCAGAGAGTTTTGCATGAGGAGACGTGACAGTACTTAATGAAACTCAGCACCTAAGGGCATAAGGCAGTTGAAGGTTTTGTTTGTTTGTTTGTTTTGTTTTGTTTTGTTCTTTCAATCAGCACCAATCCCGGAAATGATCTACACTTGGTGTAAGGTATAAAACTTTGTGTTTTTTTTTCTTTTGGAGTGGAGACAACTGCTCCTTCTCCACCCTATAAACCATAGTGTGGGATTTTTTTTTTTCAATACTGTTACTTATGTGTAAAAAACAAAAGAAAGGTTTTCTTTTTGTTTTTACTTACAAAACATAGAGAATATCTTTGTATACATACAGCGACTGGAAAGAAAGCTTATCTGAAGGGGTTGTGACTTATTATTTTCTTTTTTTGTTTTGGAGCATTGGTGGTGGTGGTGTGGTGGTGGTGTGGTGGGTCTGTGTTTTGGGGGAAGGGAGGGTTATATTTCTTGCAGGCGGCTTTACCGCAAACCAAACTTCAGGTCCCCTTCTCAACTTGGGTCAGGATGCTCTCAGAGCGAAGACTCATACTGTAGCAGCTCATAAAGGAGCGGTCCATCCCGATACCGGATGCCCACCGCGGTGGGTGTGACATACTGAAGAATGTTAATAGTCCTTCTCAACCTCCTGTCTACAAAATGAGCATCCCAAGCTGGGTATCTCTTTCTTGGCATGTCAATCTTAATGAGGGGCCCTTCTGGGAGGTAAGGACGCCCCGTCGGGGTCGGGGGCCCCATGGGTCTCACTTGGAACACGGGCAAGCAAGTGTCAGCCGTGAGATCCTCCTGTTGTTCCGTTACGGCTCTGGTAGGCGTGACCTGGGTCCCCCGGTACCCAGGGGTCTGAGGCGCCATGGGCTCAACATCGGGGGGCAAAGGGATGCCCCAGAGCAGCTCGGCACAACAGGAGCTGGCCAAGATCTTAATTCGCGGCCCCATGGGATGCAGCACACCATAATATAACAGCATCAGTGCGATCCCAGCCACGAAGCTAATAAAGACACAACACAGTGCTGGCACCGCAAAGAAGTCAGTGGTCTCTGGGTTTCTGTAAAAATACCAAAGGAACGTCAAGGCAGCATTCTCGGTCAAGACTATCGTGTAATAGGCAAACATTCGGTATCGAGTCCGCCCTTCCTTGACGTTAAACCAGCAGAAAATGTACACAATCCCTACCACCATGTTGAAGAGGATCTCCTCCCACTTGGACATGCAGAAGTCTGTTCCGCCATGGATGATCCAGAAGGCCATGGCGCACCAGTGGACCACCACGAAGATCCCGAAGTAGAGCTGGAAGATGGAAGCAAAGAGGGCAAAAGAGATAACTCTGGATGAGATGGTGAAGAGGCGCCAGAAGAGGTGGATGAGGGCCCCTCTGTAGCTCATGCTCTTCTTGTCGTCCCTGGAGTCCCGCAGCAGCTTGTGATAGGAGGCTAGCACCCAAGCCAGGGACATCAGGGAAGTCACAGAGGAGACACCTGCCGGAAAGACACAAACCCACACCGTCAAAACCGGGGCCGTCCACTGCCGGGCCCTGCAGGGCTGCCGGGCCAGGGAGACGCCCCCACACACTCGCGCACACACGCTGCCATCTGGTGGAGGAGGGGGAAGAAAAAGCACCAGGAACCAAGCTCGGAGGCCGCGGCTGCCCGCTAAGCTGACGGCTTTTGTGAAATCGTGTCAATAACCCAGTCCAGAACCTCTGGAGATCCACAGCTGCAGGCGGAGGCTGACGTGCTTTGCCAAGGGGTTGGGGAGCCTGGACCACCTGGCTGGCTCATCACTTCTGCTGCGGGTGGGACCGCATGTGTTTCCAGTGTAAGAAATCACAAGCTCACCGTGGGGTCCATGTCCTTGTCACTAGCAGGCTGTGTTCTCAGAGGAGCCAGCAGAAGGGATTATGGGGTGTGAAGACCAAGAGCTTACTCTCTGCCCCAAGCTGCACAACTCTCCTCCTCTCAGAAGGTCCTCGAGTCACCCTTTGCCTTCTCATAAGCTCATCCAACGCCCCAAGGAGCCCTCAAAAGGCTCTTCTCCCATTTAAGGTCTTCTCATCCACTCCCTGGGCTTCCCCTGGTGGCTGTGTGGTAAGGAATCTGCTTGCCGATGCAGGAGACTTGAGTTCGATTCCTGGCTCAGGAAGGTCCCCCGGAGGAGGGCATGGCTACCCACTCCAGTATTCTTGCCTGGGAAATCCCAGAGGAGCCTGGGATTGTCCTCCTGGACAGAGGAGCCTGGTGGGCTACAGTCTATGGGGTTGCAAAGAGTTGGTCACAACTGAGCAACTCAACAACAACTACACGTCCACTCTCTAAGGCCACTCTGATCAAGGACCAGGAAAGCCTATGTTTCTTGGGCTGCTTCCTCACTCACTCTCGGCCTCCCCATGATGCTTGTTGCCTCCTCCCACCAACCGCTGCCCACGGCTCCTTAAGGCCGTAACTGGTGAAGCCCGGTCCCTCTCTGAAGCCCGGTCCCTCCTTGCCTCCGTCCAGCAATGGGAGGGAGCAGGGTAACTCGGGTTTTGAGGATTTTTGCCCCTCCCTAGCATGGTGAGCTCTCGAAGGCCTCTGCATGTTCTTCCCTCCAAGTTTCCTAAACAAGCAGGTGAGCGTGTCTGATCCCAAGTGATACTTGAATCCCTACAGAGCAGTTTTATTTAGGACGCTGCCTATCTGATGTTTGTAACTCAATCAAACTGAACACACTAAACAGTGACCAGAGTCTCTCCAAATCCACCCACCAGCAGGCAATCTTTAGTCAGACGTCGTCATGAATCCCCTCTGTGCAAGACTCCCCATCACGCCTCTGCTCCTCCAAGCATCATCTCTACTCAGGCTACCCAGCGCTGCTTTTGTTTTCCCCCTCTCCCCAAATTCCAGAACTAAATGCAGCTCAATTCAGCTGGAGTCCTGAATACTGCCCCAAAGGCCACATTTCCTAACCAAATCCCCCTCCTTCGCCCCAGAGCACGATTTCCCTTTGGCTTCTTTCAGGCTGACAGCAAAGTCACCTGGTCATTTTCTCTCTTCAGCTCCAAGGTCAGATCCAGAAGCCCTATTCTTAAGACTAAAGAAGCGGGCCCAGAACTTCAGCCTTCTGCTTGTTTTTCCCTCAGCCCCTGTTCACCCCTCCACTCCTCTCCCAACCTCAGTGGAGGATCAAAGTCTGCTGTCGCTTTACCCTCCCACCCACCCCACGCCCTACCCTGCACTGGTTCTTCCTCTCCCATCCTCATCCCCTCTTTTCCAACATTTCAAGAAGCTGTGCTGGTTTGTAGCTTGCAGAACATCAGAGTCTGATAACAAAAACCATCTTGTTGGTGGAAGAGAGAAAAAGCCTGAAAGGTTAACTATCACAATGAGTACGCACTGCTTTTCTGATCATAACAACCAATGCAGAAAATAAACAGAAGTGATCCCCACTTCTCCATTGAAGCCAATCTTGAAAATGCCTGACAATGCTGCTATCACTTTTCTGGAAAGTTCTGAACACAGTACTCATGTGTGTCCTGTCTTGCCCGTTGTCACGCAAGACATTTCCACCAGCTGCTCCTGATTCCACGTGGGCTCTCTGACCATGTCACAGTGGTCACGCTAACCTGTGAGCCTCCTGCATGCCTGTTCTTTGGGAGTTGGGGCTGGGAGGGGGATGGGTCCCCTTGAGAGTCATGTGACTTGGGCTGTTGGTTTCTGGAGGGTAAGGAACATGCCAGGCTTATTACCAGACACTGGAGCATCCTCAGAAAGCTTCTTTGTGATGTCACCTCACTTCCGGTGAGCACTATCACTTTTTCTTGATGCTAAAAGTGATACGCCTTGGACGTACTTCCACCCTCAGTGATCAAAGGGGAGTTCTAGAGCAGCTACATGGGAAGAAGGCTTGATTTTTCTATTCCTTTTAATAAAGCAAAATGTATCACTTCCCCTGTCCACAGAAAAGCAGGAGTCAGGAGCTCATGAAGTAAGAAAAAGCAGTTTAGCTTTTGCTGAAGCGTGGTCTAATGCAGTCTCTGAATGTGCTCTTGAACAAACCTGCAGTGCAGAAGCAGGACGGGCCCTCAGCTGTCACGGTCCTGATTTCGTTGTTTGGTGTGTTGTGGTGGTAGCCCCGTTCATGCCACATACTAGCAAACAGGAATTCAAACGTCCACTGGCTGCATGTGGTGAAGCCACATCAATCCTCCATCATCAGCGTTGCTTCTGGGTCACCTTTGCCACTTCCAGATCTGTCCTTCAGGTGGCTTCAGGGTATTACAGAAACTCACCTCTGAGCCAACTCGGTCCACGGTCAGTGCCCCTGGAAGTCCTCTCTAGGATGTGGCGTGGGTGTTCCCCAAATGTCATAAGACATCACTGCTGAATTACAAGGAGAGGTTCGGAGACAGTCATGTGGAGGACGGAGCGCTAGCACTCGGCCGGGGGTCTGTGGGTCTGCTGATGTCCGGCCCACATCTTACCTCTCTGCCTCGTCCATTTCCAGCCTGGTGAAGCTGTAGATCACTAAACAGTATATCCTCAGTGGCTACACACACCACTCACTTCAACCCACTCACCCAACAGGAAACAGGCATCCTCGTGAAAACACATGCCCTGTGATTCACTGAGCCGGAATCGTACTGAGAAGAACACTATGATGTTGGTACTCACTACGGGCTGTGTCTCCATCTTCTCCCCTCCCCCCAGATTCTTAGGTGGAAGTCCTAACCCCCAGGAGTTTAGTGTGTGACTGTATGCCGAGACAGGGCCTTCAAAGGGGCACTGACTTTAACATGAGGTCATGAGGGTGGGCCTGGATCCAACATGACCTTATGAGAACAGACCACATAGGCCCATGGAGATGCCAGGGGTGCGCTCATACAGAAGAAAGGCCACTTGAGGACACGGAAAGAAAATGGCTATTTCTATCAAGAAGCAGAGTCGAGATTTAAACTCAGACTCTTTGGCCTTAAAAGTAGCCACTGTACTGAGACACCCTTCAGATTTGGTCTTAGAAGGGGCTGGGCACCCTGGGAGTGAAGGATCTAAGCCTTTCTTGGAGAGTGGACAGGAAGTATAGCACCCACGGGTATCTGAGAGAGGCCCCTGATAAAGGAGCTGAAAACCAAATCCAAGTTCTCCTCTACCTTCCTCAGGAAAGGAACATGCAAGCCACAAAGAAAGAGGCGACCACCAGAATTAGCTGAGATCACTCTCCTCCTGTTAAGTGACCACTCTTCAGAGGCCTGACTTTCCTCCTGTTAAGTGATCCCTCTTCAAAGGCCCGATTCTCACTCTTCAAAGGCCCGATGCTCACTCTTCAAAGGCCTGACTCTCACTCTTCAAAGGTCTGACTCCCCTCCTGTTAAGTGATCACTCTTCAAAGGCCTGGCTCCCCTCCTGTTAAGTGATCCCTTTTCAAAGGCCTGATTCCCCTCCTGTTAAGTGATCACTCTTCAAGGCCTGACTCCCCTCCTGTCAAGTGATCACTCTTCAAAGGCCTGACTCCCCTCTGGTTAAGTGATCACTCTTCAAAGGCCTGGCT
Source organism: Cervus canadensis (assembly GCF_019320065.1). Lineage (NCBI taxonomy): Eukaryota > Metazoa > Chordata > Mammalia > Artiodactyla > Cervidae > Cervus > Cervus canadensis. The sequence goes on along the minus strand of NC_057399.1, from coordinate 3,438,188 downwards.
CCCCTCCTGTTAAGTGATCCCTCTTCAAAGGCCTGGCTCCCCTCCTGTTAAGTGATCCCTTTTCAAAGGCCTGAATCTCCTCCTGTTAAGTGATCACTCTTCAAAGGCCTGACTCCCCTCCAGTTAAGTGATCACTCTTCAAAGGCCTGACTCCCCTCCTGTTAAGTGATCACTCTTCAAAGGCCTGACTCCCCTCCTGTTAAGTGATCACTCTTCAAGGCCTGACTCCCCTCCTGTCAAGTGATCACTCTTCAAAGGCCTGACTCCCCTCCTGTCAAGTGATCACTCTTCAAAGGCCTGACTCATTTCAGAGGGAAGGGGTGCAGGGCTTTCCCTCCGCAGCGGCTCACTTGGCAGATTTCTGTCTGGCCCGAGGTCAACCCCAAAGTCAACATATGACCCTGGCCGAGACCCAAGCCCACACCGTGCTCAGCCTGTGAGTGTTTATGACTCCTCCCACTTACAGCTCCATCACCTGCATTCCAGAGATCAGGCTGGAGACTGCTAAACACTCCTTGTTCAGCCGTTTCGAGTTCCAGGCAGTGACCTTCGTGGCTTGCTCGTTTTTCCTGGTGCAGACCATGAGGGGTGGGGGTTGCAGCTGGCCCATTGGGCAACCTGATTCCAGCCCCACCAGCTGGGAGGTCACTAAGTCAGGGCCTCCTGGGGGGCACCCCCTGAGAAGGGCTGGGGTCAGGGGTCTTGGGGCTCTGATCACCAGACTAGGGATCTAAGGTTTCTAGAAAGAGGATGTCCATACCTCAAGACCAACAAAACACAGCATGACGGGCAGAAGTCTCAGTTGGACATCTTTGACCGGGGAGGCCCTTAAGCCCAGCACGGTCACCCTCTGGTGGCTGACATGTCGTTGCAGTCAGAGTTAAGGCTCCGGTACTTAGAAGGCCTGCGGGGCTCCTCAAGACACTGCCTTGAGTTCTGAGTGCACCCTGTCCAGTCCCCGTTCACACTCCTCAGCATTTCCTTCTCCAATGGCCTCAAACCGAAGCTCCTGTCATGCTGGCAGGCCTTCATCCTGGGCCCTACTCAGGACAGCCCCTGGCTGCTCTGAGGTCACCTCCAGCTAGCTCCTCACACCCGCTCTGTTCCATGTCCTCCAGGCACAGGCCCAGCGCAGGACATGTGTGCTGGCTCTGTCCATCACCTGCATGGCCCTTTCCCAGGTCCCCAAGTGTCACCGCACGGAGGCTTTACCAGAGCACGGCTTTTCAGCAGGCTGTTGCCAGCCAGACACTGAAAACTGCAGCTCCCAGTACCTGCTCCCGCCTTTCCAGGCCTTCAGTCCAGTTCAGTCCCTCAGTCGTGTGTGACTCTGTGACCCCTTGGACCGCAGCACGCCAGGCCTCCCTGTCCATCACCAACTCCCAGAGCTTGCTCAAACTCATGTCCATTGAGTTGGTGATGCCATCCAACCATCTCATCCTCTGTCGTCCCCTTCTCCTCCTGCCTTCAATTTGTCCCAGCATCAGGGTCTTTTTTCTAAAGAGTCAGCTCTTCGCATCAGGTGGCCAAAGTATTGGAGCTTCAGTTCCGGGCTGTATTTCCCACTTTAGTGTCATTCACCGTCCCGTGCACTCTCTTACTCCTTCCTTTTTTCCTTAAGTATGTTCTCACCTTGATGCAGATGAGCCCCTCAAGGGCAGGGCAGCAGTTGGTCTGGTCCTTCTGAAACTACGTGCAAAATTGCAGGGGTATTTCGATTCTCAAAAGGGGCTGATGGAGAAAGGAGCCCACCAGCTGTCCCACCCTCCCACCACTATCCCTGAAAACGGGAAAAGAGAACTCCCGGGGGGCCTCCATTTATGCCTGCATCTTTCAGAAGAAAACCTTGAGGGCAGAAGGCAGAGATGAGGAGGAATAATACCCACTAAGTGTTCCCAGTACAGCAGGCATCGTGCCAGACACTTTGCATAAATTATTCCCTTTAATCCTGACAATAATCCCCTGAAATGCTTATTGGTACCCCATTTTATAGGAGAGGAAACCAAAGTGCCAGGAGGTAAAAGGATTTGTCTAGTTGTAAGGCTTGAAGCGTGTGCTCGTATTCTGATGGGTCCCATCTGGGGCCATGCTGACCCTGGAGGGACCGCTCCTCTCAGGTTTGGCAAATTCCTAGAAACAGCAAACAGGAGGTGCTTTTCATATGCAAACCAACCGGTCCAGAACTCACACCTCCTTCAACCCGGCCCTGACCCCCTGGGCCACTGTTACCCCATCCTAACCACCTCAGGGCAAGCTACCAGACAATCAGGGACAGCCCTGGACCCCAGAGCCTGCTGATATTATTCAGACTAGCTTATCTCAAGCCCCCCACCATGGCGTGGCATGCCGGCCTCTTCTTGGGAATCTGTGAGTAACAAGTGATTTGTTTTTAGTGGCAGCTGTCTCCTGATCTATTGGCCTTGAGATGCCTAAACAATAACAAAATCTGTCTTTTAAAACAGCTACAACATCAGCAAACTGCTGGTGAGGGAGCTTCCAACCCAGTACCTCCAAAGGCCCCAGTGCCCTGGGCTTACAAGCTCCAGTAGTTTCCCCTTCTCCCATGGACTCACATGCAAGCTCCCATTAATGGCGCCCAAGACCTCGGGGTCTATGCCCTGCTCCTGGCCCGTGGTCTAGTGATATTAATCCACTCACAGAGGCAGGAGAGCACTGTGGTTCTGCCAGCTGGGTAAAGGCAGACTTTAGAGATTCTAGAACAAATGTCAGCTGCTCAGCTGGTCTGGCACAAGCCTCATGAATGCCAGAATTCTGGTGGGCCTGGAGCACGCTGTGAAGGAAGCCGTCTGCCGTCACTGGAAGGTCCCAGTAAATCTACCCTCATTGAGGAGCAAACAGCCGACAAGACTCAAAGCTCTGATGCTCCCACAGTGATAGCCATTGAATCGTACACTTCAAATGAATGACTTGTGCAGTATACAAACTGTATCTCAATAAAGCTGTTTAAGTATATATTTTTTTTAACAAAGAAGAAGAAGAAAAGATGCTCTGCTGACAGGACCATGGGCAGGGCTGAGCTATGGAAGCAATGCAGGCACCATGCCCCATCCTCCCAGCCTCCTGGCTGCTCCCGAAACACTGGGGTCACCTTCTCAGCTCAAGGCCTTACATTTGGCTATGCTCTCCTCTGCTGCGTGTACCTCCAGTGACCTGCAGGCTGGCTCCCTCCCTGCTCTACATCTTTGCTCAGAGGTCCCCTTCCTGCCCCCTTATTGAAAGCTGGACACAGCTCTGCTCCCCCAGGCTCTGGTCCCAGCTTTAGAGCTCTGCGGCATACTTGCCATTTTCCAATACAGAAGACAAAATATTTGTTCTGCTCCTTGTCCATCTGTCTCTCCAAGACAAATAAGCTCCATGAGAGCAGGGCTTTCTGTCTGTTTTGTTTATTACTCTTATCTGCCCCCAGCTCCTGGAACCATGCCTGGCACATGCTTAGCAAATAGTTACGGAATAAGTGGTCACATTATAGTTACTGCTCAGGCTTCTGAACTGGCAGCTCTCAGAGCCTCCCCCACGAAGCACCGCTGGTCAGCCTGCCTCGATGACCCTCTTGTTACAGCATCTGATGCAGAAACATTTTCAGGTGGCCAGTTGTTATTTCATCTGTGCTAACTGTTGTTGTTTAGCCACTAACTCTTTTGCGACCCCATGGACTGTAGCCCACCAGGTTCCTCTGTCCATGGGATTTCCCAGGCAAGAATACTGGAGTGGGTTGCCGTTTCCTCCTCTAGGGGATCTTCCTGACCCAGGGATGGAACCTGTGTCCCTTGTGCTTCCTGCACTAGCAGGCGGATTCTTTACCACTGTGCGACCAGTGAAACTGATTTACCCTGCCTTTCTCATAGCCTTCCTACTGCTTTAAGGACTCTTCCTCATATGTACATACTGCACTTTCTTTTGCACTTAAAATTTGTTAAGAGGGTAGATCTCACTTGTTCTTACCACAATTTAAAAAAAAAAAGTACTCTCTTTTTCTCTAGCTTGTTGTTAGGGGCAACCTCAGCCAAAAGGCCTCAGAATTGGATACAAAGTCAAGTGAAACACACACACTGAAAGCGTCATGTCTCTGCTTAAAATCCTTGCAGATTCTGGTTAAGAGTGTGAGGTTTTAATGTTCTGTTTGATAAGAAGCCACTGGGAGCTGGAGCGGGGCTGTGAGCTGGAGTTCGTTGCTCAGGGAATTCTGTGTGTAGACACCAAGCAAGTATCTGATGGGAGAGAAGGAGGGGTGACTCCTCAGAAGGAGACAGAAGCACAGCTGGAGAGAGATCCTCCTACAGGGAAGTGAGAGAGGCCGCGTCTGTGTTCTGGTGGCAGAAGGCAGGCACGTCCCTCTTCACTGCAGCCGTCTGTGACGATGCAAGGCAGCCAGGGAAGGCACACGCCTTCCCCTTTATTAATCCAGGAGGCGAAGACACAGACGTGGGTCGAGCACCCTGAAGTCCAGACTGGAGGCTGGAAGATCTTTCTATCAATCTGGTCGGAAGCCCAGGAATATCAGAGCCAGCAGCTAGCTCCAGCTTAGCACCAGGGGGGTGGGGGTGGCGCAGGAGGTGGGGAGTCAGGGAGGAGGGGGCTGCTCCATCAGGGTTAGGCCAGGTGGTGGCCAACATCACAGAAGATCAGGGCACCAAATCTCCCTATCACTTTGTACAAGGTGATTCATTATCTGATGGTGTTTGACACAGTGGAAATTCACACGTTGGTGTGGAGCACAGATCTGTCACCTTCAGGCCACACAACATCATTGTCACCGTCTGGCAGCAGCTTTACCTAACTGTAACCCAAATCCTAAATGATCAAGTAACCAACTTTGGGGAGTCTCAGGTGGCTCAGTGGTAAAGAATCTGCCTGCTAATGCAAGAACCGTAGAAGACATGGGTTCGATCCTTGGGTTAGGAAGATCCCCTGGAGGAGGAAATGGCAACCTACTCCACTATTCATGCCTGGGAAACCCACAGACAGAGGAGCCTGGTGGGCTACAGTCCATGGAGTTGCCAAGAGTCAGACACGGGCAATGTACCCATGTACACTGAGCGACTGAGCATGTACACAATCAAGTTTTGTAACCCAGATTTGGAGGGTAACCGCTGATGTCCATACAGGCAGGACTGGAGAAAGCACTTTTCACATTATAGAAAAGAAATCTCCCAAGAGGAGAGAGGTGGTCATCTTTGATCATGGGGAGAGGAGGGTGAGGAGGGCCAGTTAACCAACCCCACAGCTGGCCCTCCTTCCCCTGAGAAGGGGAACGTGGAAGACTGGTCCTCACGCAGAAGGGAAAGCTGATCAGGACAGGGAGCTGACGCCTCCTCCAGGATGCGAGCAGCTAAAGAAACAGGCAGACAAGAGCCGCAGAGAAAGCGGATGGACACCTGCATCTCTGTGGAGTTTCCCATCAGCTCTTGCTGGGAAAAGGAGCAAGTGTGAAGTGGGAGGGCTTCTGATAGAAGAGGAGCCAGCAAGTGAGCTTAAGAAAGACAAAAACCAGAAACTTCCAGTGGTCCAGTGGTTAAGACTCCGCACCCCCAATGCAAGGGATCCAGGTTCGATCCCTGGTTGGGGAGCTAAGATGCCGCGTGATGCATGGGGGCAGCTCAGAAAAAAGAAGAAGAAGAAGAAAACTAATTAGGGAGGTCAATACCAAAGGGATGGAAAGACAGGGGCCTATTTGAATCTTAGAGTTCAATGTTTGTCTAAAAGAAAACCAATGTTTAAGGATACCCACCAAAGGATAGGTGTCTTTGCAAACCCCTTCCTGACACAGCATCTTGCCTATAGCAGAGCAGATGCCTGACACATGGTGGGTGGGAGGCCATGAGCAACAGGTCACAGAGTCGTATGAAAAGGACAACACCTCCATGCGAGCTCAATCCCGAAAGGCAGGCTCAGGCACTGTGTGCGTGGAGCGGCTGGCACTCCCCCACCCCCGTCAAAAGCATCAGAAAACCCCCAAAGTCGGGAAAGGCGAGAGAGCTGCTAACTCTCAACCCGATCCCCAGAGAGCATCTTTCATCTCAACATACCCCAGCTCAACCTCCTTCCATCACCACCTCCCCCAGGCTTGCTAAGTGTTGTTGATTTCTGCTCCAGAGTTGCCTGCCAATCCGTGCGCTTGGCTTCCTCTTCCAAGCACTCCAAGCCCATGGTTTCAGCCCTGGCTGCCCACAGCTGCCTCTAACAGGGGCTCTGGGCTCTCGGTTTCCTCCCTGCATACCAGGAAAGGGGTCTTCCTTAAAAGCTAATCTGGCACCAACGCAGGAGACACAGGTTCAACCCCTGATTCGGGAAGATCCCACACGCCCCGGAACAACTAAGCTGTGAGCCAGGATTATTGAGCCTGTCTGTGCCCCAGAGCCCGGGAGCTGCAACTACTGAAGCGCCTAGTCGGTGCTCTGAGACCAGAGAAGCCGCTCTCCGTAACTAGAGAAAAGCCCGGGCAGCAATGAAGTCCCATCTCAACCAAAAATAAATAAAAAAATAAAATTGAAAAAGCTAACCTGGGACCCCTCCGGTGTTTTAGTGGCCAAGACTCTGCACTCCCAATGCAGGGAGCCCAGGTTCAATCCCTGGTCAGGAAACTAGATCTCACATGCAGCAACTAAAATCCAGGGCAGGCAAATAATTAAAAAAAAAAAAAAAAAGCTAACCTGATCATATAGCTTTCCTACATAACCTTTCCCACTGCACTTGGTATACACCCAAGCTGTCAGGCCCATGCCTTCCTCTCCACCCTCCCCCACATCACTCTCCTTCCCCTGACTGCTGACCCCCAGCCATGCTGAATCCTGTCATTTTCTAGAATAAGCCAGGCTTTTCCCACCCCAAGGCCTTTGTATTTGCAATTCCCTCTGCAGGGGAGGTTGTTTCTGCTCCTCCCATAGTTGGTTCCTCCTCATCGTTTATACTCAGGCTAAGTGTCAGCTCTCTAGAGAGGCTTTCTCTGATGTGTGTGTGCTAAGTCGCTTCAGTTGTGTCTGACTCTGTGCAACCCTATGGACCATAGCCCGCCAGGCTCCTCTGTCCATGGAATTCTCCAGGCAAGAATACTGGAGTGGGTTGCCATTCCCTTCTCCAGGGGATCTTCCCGACCCAGGGATCCAACCCACGTCTTTTATGTCTCCTGCACTGGCAGGCGGGTTCTTCACCACTAGCACCACCTGGGAAGCCCAGCACTGCACCAATAAGCTCTCTGCACACCCCACCCCAGGTACTGCAGTCTTGGCATCGTGTTTGTTTGCTTAACGCATTTGCCACAATATGCCGGCTATCTAACTGTTCCTGTTATGTCTCCCAGGAGAGAATGGAAGATTAGTGAGGGCCTGGATTACCTCTGTTACGTTCCGGGTTGCCCTCCACACGTAGTATGGCACCTGACTGAAAGCGTCTTTGTTGACGGGAAGACTGTGTCATGTACCCATAATACACCCGCCAAAGTGCTGCAGACGGGTATGTGCAGTCCACTAGACCTTCACAGCCACCCAGAGGAGTTACTATGCCCACTTTACGGATGAAGAAGCCCAGTTAGGAGATCAACTTGTCCCACGTTGTAAAGCCATTAAATGGTGGAGGTGGAATTTACACACAGCTCTGGTGGACTTTTCTCACCATGCGGGACTGCCTCCCCATCCCTGTCATAGCCAGGAAGACTCTAGAAGCTCCCAGCTGACACCAGGCTCATTACCAGTGAAAAATGGCACTCCATGTAAAATGTGTACTTTTTCTCCTTATTTAAACTTGACTTGAGACATCTGATTTAAGGAGGACTCCAAATGACCAAAATACTCAAATGAAAGTGAAGGTGAAAGTCGCTCAGCCATGTTCTACTCTTTGCGACCCCATGGACTACACAGTCCTTGGAATTCTCCATGTCAGAATATTGGAGTGGGTAGCCTTTCCCTTCTCCAGGGGATCTTCCCAACCCAGGGACTGAACCCAGGTCTCCCACATTGCAGGCGGATTCTTTACCAGCTGAGCCACAAAGGAAGACAAATAATATCTGCATGATTTAATATTACCACTATGATTGTATTTTGAATTGATAAGCATTAAAGAGTTGATGCCTTTGAATTGTGGTGCTAGAGAAGACTCCTGAGGGTCCCTTGGACTGAAAGGAGATCAAACCAGTCAATTTAAAGGAAATCAACCCTGAATATTCATTGGAAGGACTGAAGCAGAATCTGAAACTCCAATACTTTGGCCACCTGATGCAAAGAACCAACTCACTGGAAAAGACCCTGATGCTAGGAACGATTGAAGGCAAAAGAAGGGGACGACAGAGGATGAGATGGTTGGATGGCATCACTGACTCAATGGACATGAGTTTGGGGAAACTCTGGGAGATGGTGAAGGATGGAGAAGCCTGGTGTGCTGCAGTCCATGGGGTCGTAAAGAGTCAGACACAACTGAGCGACTAAACAAAAACAACCAGTTTTACGGGTAAATTGGATACAAATCCATCTTTCAGGCTGACTACGGTAATGTTAACTCAGTTATAAAAGAGGAATCAAAGGTGGAGAGATGGCACAAGGATAAAAAGTGCAAGAGGCTGGTATCTGGCAAGATCCGTGGAAAACTCACCTATTACAAAAATAGCAGTCTACCTAAGCGTCTACTAGCATTAATGGTACAAAGTGGACAGGTGTCACCAAAGGCCACCAAATGAGACCAGCTGGCCATGATGTCATTAGTAATGTGTGGTCCAATTCTACCATCACCAACAACAAAATGGCCAGTTGCTGCCCGAGGCCCTTGACATTTGTCATGTCAAAATGTCCAGAACAACCCTCCGAGGTAAGTACTAATATTATCTCCATTTCAGAAACAAGAAAACTGAGGAACAGAGACCCTCAGTACCTCGCCATAGGTCACACAGCTGTCAAGCAGCAGGAGGCGTCCCCCCTGCAAGAACTGCTGCTTGCAGGCTGCGGCCCTACAAGAACGCACAGCATCCACGCCGCCAACAAGCCCCTTGAAGTTCACAGACTCGGCTGTCCTCTCCAGATGGTGTGGAGCAAGGGGGGATCCCATTGGAGAGTGCCCTACAGGTGCCTGTGAACTTGGTGGCACCCAGGGCCCACTGGAGCAGCTTGGGGAGCCAGGGGCCCAGAGGCAAGGACCCAGGAGGCCCACAGGCCCCAGTGGCCAGGGACCCCTCTGCCCCAGTTGCCTCGCTAACACAGATCATACACACTCACATCCTCTGGAGTCAGGAATCTCTGCACTGAGTCCCTTCAGCAACATCTCTGCTTGAATGCTCCCCATGACGGGAAACTCACTACCTCATGAGACAGTCTCTCCATCTCTGGATGGCTCCTGCTGTTTGAAATGTCTCCCACATGTGAATTCATAACCATCTCCCTGTAGCTCCCTCCCGCTCTTTGGAACGATCATGGTTCCCCTACATCCCTTCAAATGCTGGGGTTCACATAGCCTACATCTTCCCCAGGATGAAATGTCCCCAGTATCCCCCAGGCATCGTGATCTCCAGCCCCTCCTCACATGGGCCTTTGCCCCAATCAGAACTCCAGCCCCACGGAAATAAGCTCTGACATGACCTGGACATGTGCAGGCTGGCCTGACTGAAGTCTGCCCTGACGTCAGCAACCCAGGGTGACAGGGTGCTTTGACCAGAGGAGTCCCACCTAGAAAGGGCTTCTTGGGTCTCCGGGTGGCCCCCAAAGGCTTCCTGCTGCTGTAGAGACCAGTGGTGTCCAGACCAGCCCCTGGGGGCATGGAGGCTACCTGGAGCCGCGGGGGCCAGGAGTGGGGGGTGGGCGCGATACCCTGGGCTCTGGACCCCCACCCCCCGTCTGCCTAGAACATAGCTGCTTCAGCCTGTTTTATAAACGGGGCTTCTACATTTTGTAAACGCGTTTGAAGCACCACGGCTCAAGAATGTCTAAAACTGCTGATGCCGCGTGACACGATTTGGCCTCTTGGGCACCTGCTGTCTCCCTCATCCCGTGTGTGCCAACGCCGCGGCTCAGGCCAGCGCCAAGATAAGGGGCCTCTTCCCTGGACCCGGAGACCCAGGCCCCCTGCTCTGCCGCTGCAGGGACACTGGAGACCCGGCTGGACTCTGCGCACGTGAGGGCCGCGCAAGCGCACGCGTGACGGCGGCGGTGCGGGCGCGCACACGGGGGCGCACAGGCTGGGCTGCGCCCCGGAGTGCGCGCGGAGGGCGGGTGGGGGCACTCACAGGGCAGCGTCTCGGCGCGGCTCTTCTGGATCATTATGCAGAGCTGTAGCACCAGTTGGGGGGCGCTCTCCAGGAAGGTCTCCAGGAGGCGCAGCATGTTGACGTCTGCATATTCGTACATCATAGCCCAGTAGAAGCGTCGCTGGTGTTCCTTCTGCCGCTGGCTCTGAATCCCCAGGTACATGGTGCGGATATACCTGCGGGAGGCGGGACAGAGCAGAGAGAGAGGCACGGGTTGGGGTGGCGGTTCTGGAAGGGCCAGGCCCTCCCGGGCAAACCAGCCTCCCCTCCTTGGTTCGGAGGTTTTCCAGGTGCTGGGACCAGCTCTAGGGGTTCTCCCAGCCCACGAATGAGGTACTGAGGCTTCAGGGTGGGGTGGGGTGGGGTCAGGCCAGGGAAGGGGGCCCGGGCAAGCTGTCCCCTCCCCTGCCGCGGTTTGCTCATCTGTGAAGTGAGAAGTGGAAGAGTGGGGCCCAGGGAGCTTGCCGGCCTGCCAAGGCAGGATCACAGGTGAGCTCGGGGGGCAGGTGGGCTCGCTCAAGTTTGGGGTCCCAGGGGGAAAATTCCAGTAGGGTTTTCACCTCTCTGGAGGAGGAGGGAAAGGAATTAGCATTTATGAAACTCCTACTGGGGATCACTGGAGGGCTGCCCGCTGTGGCCTGGGGCCCGGGCGACAGGCAGAAGTAAACCCATGTGGGCCAGGCAGGCAGGGCTCAGGGGCGCAGGCTCCGGAGGTGGATGTGGGAGCCACCAGGACTTGGCCGAGGCTGTTGGACCCCAAAACTCACGCGTGCCCCCCTCCATGCTAGGGGGAGCCTACAGTGGCGCCTCCATCCAGGTGCGGCCCGGGACTTGGCCACACAGACACATGGACCCCACTCCCTCTGAGGAAGCAGCGCAGGTGGAGGGCATGGGCTCTCTCCTCTGCTAATTGTGGGGGCCTGGACTAATCACCCCAACTCTGTGTCTCTGTTACTCTTCTTTAACATAAGAGAGTTACAGCCTCATGAGGCTGATGGGGAGCTTGGGGAGATGATCCCAGTGCTGGCTGTGGACCCAGGCCCACGGAAGAAAGCCCCTATGCCTGCTGCAGTTCTCGCTAAACTGTAGAAGCTTTCTCCAAGCCACAACAAGGGGAGGATGGACAGTATCATGTAAGCCAGACTTGGGAAGATGCCCTGGAGAAGGAAATGGCAACCCACTCCAGTATTCTTGCCTGGGCAATCCCATGGACAGAGGAGCCTGGCGGGCTACAGTCCATAGGGTCGCCAAGAGTCAAACATGACTGAAGCGACTTAGCACACACAGAAGCCAGACTCAGCCAGCGGTCTCTGGGGCCGAGTGCAGCCCAGAGAAGCTGGTAGTGCCAGGACCAAAGCAAAGTTCAGAAAGCACAGTGGGCCCAGGTAGAATCAAGATCAGGCAGCATCAATTGGGGTCACAGACAACAGGACAGACTGATACGTGCATCCCTGGCCACCCCCTGGGAATGTGTCTTCTAAACCACCAAGCCAGAATCACAGAGGTTGAGAGTGTGGCTGACCCCTACATGGTCCCCGCTGTCCCCAGGCACCCCATCAGGGGCCCACTTGGGGGTCTGTCTCCATCGCCACTGCCAGCCTGGTCCCCGCCATCACCCCCTCTCTCTTGGATCCAAGCAGAAGCCTCCTAAATGGCCTCCCAGGGCCCACTCTTGCCCCCAGAACAACCCACTCTCTGCCCAGCAGCCAAGGCACTTTGTCAAGATCACAGACGCAGTCCTGTCCCCAGCTTCTTCAGCCCTCCCTGACTTCCCATCATGCTCAGAAGAAAATCCCACCCCTCCCTCGGCTCCTGGGCCCTGCCCGCCCCCCAGCCTCATCGCCTGTTCTCTCGCCAAACATTCTTGTGTCTTGTGTCTCTCCCGTGGACACGTGAGCTTGTCTCTGCTCACACCGTCCCCCGGGGGCCTGTGGAAGAAGGAAGACTCCTGCCCCCAGGGCTGAGTCCCCCTGCACTGTCACAGCACTGTGAAGGCAGCCCACCTCCCCGGGTACACTGAATTTCTAAGAGGCTCCCAGAGAGGGGCTCTGTTCCCCCCTCCTTGAAGCAATGGGAAAGGTGGGCATTGCCCAGGAACCTCGCATGGAGTTTACAGCAGCCCGTGCTTTAGAAGCAGAGGTGAGAAAACGTACATTTGCAAAACAATATAAAACTACAGTGATGCTCCTATCTAAGTCCAAACTGGTGGGCCTCCTACCTATGGAGAAGACCTCGAAGAAGACCCATCGGCGGGGCTGAGACAGACGCCTTATTTCCTGCATATACACTCCCTGGGGTAAGCGGAGAACAACCCTGGGGAGGCGCTGCAACAGGCATGGTGTCAGGCTGGAGTGAACAGTGCGCGGCTGCCAGCCCCACCGGGCACCGCCGCGGGCCAGGCGTCTCCCGAAGGTCCTGCCACGCCCTGGGGGTCAGCTCTGGTTACCGTCACTGAACACCAGACAGAAGCTCTGAAGTGAAGCAGGGCGCTGACTCCTCGTCTGCTCCAGGTTCTATCACTCACCGGCTGCGCCGCTTCCCGTGAGTCCCCGCCTCTCTCCAGGCCTCTGTCTGTAAGTTCCCCGAATCACGGGGCCAGGGCAGAGGCAGACGGGAGGATGGGGTGGGGGCGCTGGCGGCTGACCTGACCTGGAAAGCTGCGGGGTCACTGAGAGAGGGGCAGAGACCGAGAGACACGAGAGACGGCCACAGAGAGGGACGGAGGAGACCCTGGAGAGGGAAAGGGACGAGGGAGAGGGGAGCTATGTCAGAGCAGAGGGCCTGAAGGAGACCGGCTAGATGAGGTGACCGTAGCCACAGGCTGGGCGGGGGAGGCCGCTGTAAGGACCTGTGGTCCCAAGTAGTTGGAAGGGGCCGGGGAGCCGGACTCCAGAGCCCCGGGCAGAGGGGACAGTCGGATCAGGTCGGATAGTGCCCTGGGGGGACAGCGCAGGAGGGGAAGAGGGTGCCCTGGTGAGTCCAGAGGCTCCACACGGGCACCCAGAATAGCCACGTGGCCCGAGAGCCTTGGTGCCGTGGGTCTCCCGGTCAGATATGGGCTCTGTGCTCCTAAACTCCTCTCTGCTCAGCTGTGCTGCCTGCAGGGCACATTGCCGGGGGCCAAGACTCCCTCAGGGGCCAGACCACAAAGCTCTACTTTCTCAGGTCTGCTCTCAGACCTCAGCCTCCACCTCCCCTAGCCTCACAAGGGGGCCCCATGGGGGAACGATTTGGTATCACAACCCAAGCCTATCTATGCATCCAGGTCCCCAGGCGAGGTAACACCAACACTCAGGTTCACCCAGGTCAGCCTCGCCAGGGCAAAGGGAGCTCTTGATCTGCCCTTCCACGCCCCTGTTCCCCAAGCCCCTAGCCCCTCTGTCCAGCATGGCCAGAGAAATGGAAGACAACGAGCCCAGAACACATTGGTTGAACCATAACACCTGCCAGAGAAACCAAGCTTGCCTCCATGGTAACATCCCAAGATACGGGAAGAGATGAAGGTAGGAGCCGCTCCCCACCCGTGAGCAGACAGATGCTCGAAGCCCCGTGTGCACCAGGATCAAGTCTGAGACCAAAAATGGTTATCATGCCTCCTGGGATGCCAGCTCACATAGCCTGCTGCCTGGAGTAGGGACTGTATCAGAGTCCAGCTCAAAACTCCCAGTCAAGGGCCTTCCACCCAGTCCTCTGGCTCCTGCGCCCTCCTCTTCTGTCCTCTGGCTCCTGCGCCCTCCTCTTCTGTCCTCAAGTCCCTGGGTCCCTGGTAGACCTTACAGAATCCAGAGTGGGGTCTTGATGACCTCTGGGGAAGCCCAGCCAGCAGCCTCTTCTTGCTAAGCCGTCACCCCTGTGCAGAGACAGCCATGGCCAGGGCCACAAGGTGGCGCCAGACCCTAAGCCACGCAGGAAGGCTGCTCCTCCGCACCGTGATCTCATGCCCAGCCGGCGGCCTCCCAAGGCCTGCACCTTTCAATGCGGCAGCGTCGGGGTGCAAGGGGGCGGCTGGCCAGGCCGAGGGGCAGTCCCAGGTGTGCCACGTCCCCACGAGAGAGCATCTGCAGGAGACACAAGGTGGGCTGCTGCTCCCTCACCTTCTCCCTCTCCCCGGCAGGTTCCAGAAAGCTCACCTCCCCCAGAAAGGTGGTTTGGGAGGAAAAACATCCAACTCTCCTCCTCCTGACTGGCTTCCACCTGGATTCTGTGTCGCCTGCTGTCACACTGTTTCTCTCCTAAGAACATTGGATCATGAAAGGCACGGATCTGCAGGCAGCTGTCCTTGTGGGGCGAAGACTCAGGAAACCTGTGTCTGGCATGAGGTCCGCGGGGCTGCTCGACCTTGGGCAACTCACCCATCACAGAGGGGCAGGCCGAAGGCTCGCTAAGCCGAAGGATCCTTTGATTAACTCCATCTCTCTCTGGCTTCTCAGAGCCTAGAGAAGGACCAAGCCTCGTGACAAGTAACACCAGTGTTTGTGTGGCGCTCACACGTGACTGCTGTGAGTAATGTGAGAATCTTTAAGAGAAAAACAAAGTCTACCAAACACTGGAAGTAGAAATATTGATAGCATCAATTCTACACACTCTTTTCCCAGAAAAATAAAAGAGGAGAGAACACTTCTGTGTTCACTGAGGTCAGCATTACTCTATCAAAGTCAGACATGTACCACACAAGAAAATAAAACTACAGACAATATCTCTTAAAAAAGTAAAGTGTTAGTCACTCAGTCGTGTCCAGCCCTTCTCCAGGGGATCTTCCCTACCCAGGGATAGAACCTGGGTCTTGTGCATTGCAGGCAGATTCTTTACTGTCTGAGCCATCAGGGAAGCCCCATCCCTTATAAACACAGATGCAAATACCTTTAACAAAATACTAGCAAATCAAATTCAGTGATATAGGGAAAAAGTAGTATTTGATAGCCAACTGGAGTATATCTGGGGAATGTAAAGCTGATTCTATACTCAGAAATCATTAATGTAATTAATGATATTAAGAGGTAAAACCACACACTATATTAACTGATGCAGAGAAAAGCATTTGACAGAATTCAACATCCACTGATGATTTAAAAAAAAAAAACTCTCAGCAAACTAGAAATAGAAAAGAGCTTTCTTAACCTGACATAGATGAAGGACATCTATAAAAATTAATAGTTAATATCACACTTAATGATATAAAGACTGAAAAACTTAAGATCAGGAACAAGGCAGTAATGTCTACACTCACCATTCCTATTTAACATCATACTAGAAGTCCTGGTCAGTACAATAAGTCAGGGGAAAGAAATAAGTTTATACAAACTGCAAGGAAAGGGACTTCCCTGCTGGTCTGGCAGTTGAGAATCTGCCTTCCAATGCAGGGGACACAGGTTCTATCCCTGGCCAGGTAACTAAGATTCCTCCTGCCAGGAGGCAATTAAGCCCCCAAGCCACAACTATGACCTGATGCAGCCAAAAATAATCAATCAATTAAAAAATTTTTTAATTGCAAGGAAAGAAGTAAAATTGTCCCTATTTGTAAATGATATGATTATCTGGATAAAATCCCCAGAAATATAAAAAAAAGTTCACAGAAATAATTAGCAAGTTTAGCAAAGTCTCATGATACAAGGAAGACAGAGGAAGGAGCCTGATGCTCTGCAGTCCATGGGTTTGCAGAGTCTGACCCGACTTAGCCACTGAACACCGGCAACAACATGATACAAGGTCATCGTGTGAAAACTGAATGTAATTCTTTAGACTACTAGTGAACAATGGGAAATTGAAATTAAAAAAAAAAAAAGGTACCACTTAAACAGGTTCCCTTAGGGAAAGGCAGACAGGCAAGGGGATTAAGAGGGACAAACCATGAGGCATTAAAAATAAATAAGTCACAGGGACGAACGCACAGCACAGGAAATGCTGTCAGGACGTCCCAGGAACTTGGTTCACAGTATAATCTATAAAGATATCGAATCGCTCTGCTGCACCCCTGAAACCAGTATAATACTGTAAGTGACTTATCCGTCAATTTAGAAAAGCTTTTATGTTTTTGCAGTATTTAAACACAAGCAGCCCGTGCCTCCAGGGGCATGTTGACCCTCGTCCTGGGTGGGCTTGGAGCACTCTCTCACAGGCACACACACACCACCACCAAGAACGCCCCACACAAACACAACACACTCATGCACACTGCACTCACAGTGTGGACACACTGCTACATGTGTACATGCTAACCACACGTGAAGTTCACGCACCCTCACGGCCACAAACTGTGTCCAATGCAGACACACACGCACACACTGCCACGCACCCGAACACACGGCCCAAGTCCAGGCCCTCGCTTGTATAGAACCCCGTAGCCCATGATCATATCCTGGTGTCAACAGGCCCCAACCGGGGACCCCTGAGGGGTGGGTCCCTGCCTGCCCCTGGCGTCACAGCTGACTCAGAGGACGGACGCAGAGGGCAAGCCCAAAGCACATCACTTCTGGGTAGGCGTGGGGATCTCCCACTTCCCCCACTGGTAGCCGGGAATCGCCAGAGAGAGGGCGCTGCAGCTACTGGGCAAGGAGAGAGGGCATGCAGGGCTCTCATTGTGGGAGGAATCCTGCCCCCTGACATCAAGGACAGAGCTGGGCCAGCTGCTACCTCCACACCCCCCCGAGCTCACTGCCATCTGAACTTGTCAGCCCCGGCCCTGCCACACCTGTCCTGCTTCATCTCCACCTGAGCCTGGCAGATCGGGGAAGCCTGGCTTGTGGTCGCGGTGAAGGCGTTGAGAGCTGTCACCATGATGCCTGATCTGCACTCTCGTCTGGTCCGGCCTTCTAGGTGGAGGGGCTCCTTCCCGCATGTCCTCTGCATCGCTGACTGCATCCCAGGGGCCCAGGGCCAGGTGGCTGGGAAGTGGCCCCATAGCAAGGTGGGGCGGTTTCAGGGTTCTGGGCTGCGTGGCGCTTGTGCAGGAACCTTGCTGGTCTGGGGTCTGTCACCTGCTGAGGATGGAAGCTGACCTGGGTCCCCAGGCATTAACGGGGGCTCCAGGGCTGTGGTATCAAAAAGGGGGTGCTCCCACCTGTAGGATACTGACTCCATGCCCAAGTAGGAACCCCTGAGAGTCTTCCCTGGGGCCCCAGGTCAGGACAGCGAAAAGTCCTTCAAGCTCTTCTAGGCCATCACAGATCTTGGGGGCACCCAAGCTGTGGCAGACAGGATCGGGGTTCAGCCTGCCTGCCTAACCTCTGCCAGGCACTGATACTCCCATTTTTACAGATGAGGAAAATCGAGGCTAACCTGGATCCAGTAACCCAGGGGGCTCCCCAGTGGCTGTGCAGTGAGGTACCCAACCTCCTGCCTCTGCCCCACCCCCCACACACGTGCTCCCCGCCCCTGGCCACACACGCTGGCCCTCCAGTCCCAGGCCTTCCTGGCATTGCTCATCTCAGTGTCTTGGCTTCTGCTGTCCCCATCATCCCCGAAGGACCCAGTTCTCCCCACGTGCCTCACTCCATGCCCAGGTCACAGCATTTCCCTTCCCCACTTCTGTTATGCTGGGTCCTCAGTATAGTAATAGCTCCTATTTGTGGGGTTCTCCCTACATAATAGGCACAGTGAGAACCTTCTACGTATGTTATGTCATTTAACCTGAGAATGTCACGATCATCAACAGATGAAGAAACCCAAGTGAGAGGAAGTCCCAGGATGCGGCTGCCAGCCTCATGCCCCGCGCTGGACTCCAGAGGCGGTGCTTCTAACCCAGAAACGCTGCATTCTTCTATTCCTTATCATTTCCCCCTTCTCTCCTTCCCACTTCACTTTCAATTACGTCATCTATTAGCCCCGTTTTATAGAATCAGAAAACTGAGGCTCAGAGGGGTTACAGAGCACCCCAGGTTGGAAAGTCAGATTTCAGCCTTGATTTGATTAGCGGCGCCACACGCCTGGTTTCCACCCAAGCGGTCCCTCCCTGCTCACAGCCCATCCGCACTGGAGTCAGACAGAGAGGCCTCTCCAGCTGTATCTTAACCCCCGGCTTATGTGCTGTATTGCCGCTGCCCCTACCCCACCATGGTGAGCATCCACGCAGAGGTGCTAAGGTGCATTTATCCCCTGCTCTGACGGTCTCGTTTGACCAAGAGATGCCTGCAACACCACCTTCAAATACATAAAATACATGGTCCCCGAGGCAGGTGGCCAGAGCGGGTGTGAGGAGCATGATTAAAGCAGGAATGACCCGGGTTGGACCCAAGAGAGAACGCCAGGCAGCCTGGCAGGACCCCACCACGACGCGGCAGGTTTTCTGCCCTCTCTGGACAGGTTCGGAGAGAAGTGAAGCTCCAGGGCTGTGAGGGGTCAGCGGCCCACAGCTCAGAGCAGAGCGGCTGGAACTGTCCTTCCAGTGCATCACAGGCACGGCGCGGTGCACCCACTGCCCGCCTGGGCACACACACGTGTGCGTCCACCCAGTGGTCCTGGCCGAGGGCCCCCTCACACTGTCCAATGCCGACGTGGGTGGCTCACGGGGCCCCTCAGCCGGCACACTGGCACAACTACCAACACAGCCCCGGCTGAGGGCTCTGGGCCCTGAGTGGAACCTTCCACCGCCTGGCTGGCCTGGAAGCCCCCCACTCCTCCCCTCCCCCCACTCCGGCTGAGACGTCTTCAGTTCGCAGGAGGGGTGGAGGGGCCAGCTGCCGGCTCAGCCCCGGAGAGCAGTGCATCAAATCGGAGCTATTTTTAGCCCTTCTCTCCAGCGTCTAACATCAGCTGAGCAGTGGTGGCCAGCTTGGGGCACGCCTCTGAAAGAGCATGTCTTAGCTGGGGCCCAGGGAGATGACGGGGAAGCGCCCCAATGCTTCAGGGAAGGGAGGTGGCTGTCAGGTCCTGGTGGCAAGGTGGCCTCAGCATCCCTCCGAGCGTGGGTGTGAAGCGCCCCACCCGCCTCAATTCCCCACTGGCACAGGGGGGCCCAAGCGATTGTATCTTCTCTGAGACTCTGCAAGACACCTGGTTTAAACAATCAAAACGCCTTTGCAAACGTACATGTTGGAGGCACGCTCTCTGTTTCTCATCAGCTCCCAGGAGGACAGAGAGCCGAGCTTTGAGGTGTGGGTTTCTCTCTGCACAGCTGGTGCTCAGCACACTGCTGCACACCTGGTGGACATTCCCAGTTTGTCTCATGAATGAATGAACCAACTGGTCAGCCTGTGAGTCAAACCCTTGAGCCCTGGGACGTTTAGAGTGCAACCTCCCTGGTCGGGTATAAGGAAAACCCCTGTCTTCTCCAAGCTCTGTGTCAGCTCGGAGTGTCCACAGTGGGCGTCTGGGAGCTAGAGCCCAGGGCAGAAGCTGGAGCCCTCTTCCCTGCTCTTCTCCGGCCTCCCCATCCGCCCCCAACTCGTCCTCAAGCCTCACTCTCTGGCCTGCTGGGCCCCCAGTCCTGAAGGAACGAGGGACTGCCTTCCTCTCTCCAGCCAACAGCTCGTCTTAACCAAGTTTGCAAGCCCATCACTAGCCCCATCCAGCCTTGTGAGACTCTGCTGGGAGCTGGAACCGCTGTGCCCACCGCGGAGAGGCCGCTTCGCCTTCATCTGGATGAGAATTGAAGACTCTGATGATGGCCCTCCAGCGCTGGCTTTGCCTGCTTCTTGCTGGAACAGATTTACCGGTCTGCACCGAGCACTATGGGAGGAGGTTGGCCCTGCCCAGTGAAGTACACGTTCAGAGTGCCTCACCACCTCAGCAGGAATCCACTGGCCCCAAGTAAAGTCACGTGCACTCTGGCATGAGCTCTGAATCATGTGACCAACATATAAGCATGAGCCTGCCCGGGCAACGGCCCTGAGGATCCCTGGGCCCGGGCAGGAGGACACGCCTGTGCCTTTGCCGTAAGCCTCTGGTGCAGGGTGTGGCCAGCACATCCCAGTGTCCCTATTCTATCCCACAGTGGTGGTGGGTATTGTTCAGTCGCTCAGTTGTGTCCGACTTTGTGACCTCATGGACTGCAGCATGCCAGGCTTCTCTGTCCTTCACCGTTTCCCAGAGTTTACTCAAACTCAGGTCCATTGAGTCTATGATGCTATCCAACTATCTCATCCTCTGTCGTCCCCTTCTCCTCCTGGCCTCCATCTTTCCCAGCATCAAGGTCTTTTCCAATGAGTCAGCTCTTCGCATCAGGTGGCCAAAGTATTGGAGCTTCAGCATCAGTCCTTCCAATGAATATTCAGGGTTAATTTCCTTTAGGATTTACTGGTTTGATTTCCTTGCAGTCCAAGGGACTCTTGAGTCTTCTCCAACACCACAGTTTGAAAGCATCAGTTCTTTAATGCTCAGCCTTCTTTATGGTCCAACTCTGATCCATACATGACTACTGGAAAAACCATAGCTCTGATCATATGACTTCTTTCCAAATCTCCACATCTGAGCGGACAACCGAGCAGAATCTACCCTGTGGCCTGCAGGGTGATGATTGTGGTGATGGCAGCAGTGACTTGGACGAAGCCACGGAGCCGGGGCAACCCCTCAGGTGTGTGGGTGGGGGGAGCTGGAGGAGGGGTGGGGTGAGCAACAGCATCTGACCGTGAGCTCAGATCACCTGCCAGGGCAACGAATCTCCCCTGAAGTCAAGGCGGAAAGCAGGGGCTCCCCCAGCAGCACAGGGCACAGGCTGTATGAGCAGGAGACACCCCCGGGCCCTGTCTCTTCCCCGCAGCTCTGACCTCTTCCTCTCGTGGCTGGGAAGTTACCTCATTCATGGAACGGTTACCTGAGAGGGGTGCCGGAGGCCTCCCACGTGCCGGACACAGAGCCAGGCACGGTCCAGGCCCGAAGGCGCTCCTGTTCAGTGGGGAGAGGTGAGGGCACTTAGTCAAGGGCCAAAGCTATGGACTGCACAGTTCCCAAAAGCAGGAGGGGCTCTGGGTAAAGAAGAGGAAGTTCCCAACACAATGGAGGCAATGAGGAGGGTTCCAGGAGGAGGTGAAGTCTGGGCAAAATCTCAGATACTCAAGAGGCCCATTCTACAGGCCATAAGTCCCTTTCCCAGTCCCGTCTGCCTTGACCCAGTGGGCATGGGGCCAAGCATACGGCTTCTGCATCATGACCTGAATCTTTCTGGTGAGAGATAACCCATGGGGCTGAAACTGGGAGCTTTCTGAGGTCAGGAGCTGGGCCATCCTCAGCTTCCCATCCTCCCTAGCCCAGGAAAGAATGGATAGATGGATGGGTGGAGTGACAGTCGGACGGATGAAGAGGGAGTGGCTGGGACCAGAGAAGGTCCACATCAAGAGGGAGGGACAGCTTTTGAGCAGGGGAGGGTGGCGTTCTGCCTCCTCCAGCAGGTGGGCTAAGCCTGGCTGGTAGCTAGTGTGGGGGTTCCGCTTTACTCTCAGTCACTATTCCTTCTGCCTCCTGGTGGCTCAGACGGTAAAGCATCTGCCTACGATGCAGGAGACCTGGGTTGGATCCCTGGGTCGGATCGCTGGGTCGGGAAGATCCCCTGGAGAAGGGAATGACAACCCACTCCAGTATTTTTGCTGGGAGAATGCCATGGACAGAAGAGCCTGGCAGGCTACAGCCCACAGGGTCACAAACAGTTGGCCCTGACTGAGCAACCACACCACCCCTCTGAGGCCTGCCAAGAGGATGCCCCCTGAAGCCAGTGTGGCCCAGGGCACCCTCCCAGCCAGGCCTCAGATGCCCCATCCCCCATGGGCTCCCGAGGCCCAGAGGCAGCAAGCACTCCTCCGAGGAGCCAGTCAGAGCAGAGAGCACCTATCCTGGGCCAGCAGCCCTGGACAGGGCAGAGGGTGGCTGCAGCAGGGCCCAGGACCCCAGGCCTCTCCTGTCCTCCCCACTGGCCAGGCCCGAGATGGCCAGAATCACATCAACACCTGGAGCCTCTCCTGCATCATCCATACAATGGGAATGAGGATCCCTGTGGAATCTCTTTTGGGTTCCTGCACATGCAAGCGAAGAAAGGGACACATCCACACAACAGTCTCTGGTCTAAGAACGCATGACAAGAGTAAAAAGCCTAGGAGCTTCCCTGGTGGCGCAGTGGTAAAGAATCTGCCTGGCAATGCAGGAGACACAGGTTTGATCCCTGGTCTGGGAAGTCCCCACATGCCTCGGAGCAACGAAGTCTGTGCACCTCCAGTAGAGCCCGTCCTCTAGAGCCCGGGAGCCGCAACTGCTGAAGCCCGTGTGACCTAGAGTCTGTGCTCTGCAACTAGGGAAGCCACTGCAATGAGAAGCCCACGCTCTGCAAAAAGAGAGTAGCCCTCGCTCGCCACAACTACAGAAAAAACCTGCACAGCAATGGAGGTGCATCACAGCCAAAAGTAAAAAAAGAATAGAGAGCCCAGCCTTCCCCTCCGACACAGGAGGCTTAACTATCAATTCACACCTCAGCACATTCGGAACAGAGTCTGAGCTACAAGAGCAGATGACACAGCTGGCCGGCACTGCAGACCCCTCGTTCACTGACTAAACCGTCCCCCTCCCAAGGCCGTCCATGAGTCATTGCTGATCATTTTCTGTAAGGCAGGCAGTTTGCTGGAAGCTTCTCATGGGCCATCTTAAGTAGCTATCATGGCTGCCCCATCAAGCAAGCACTACTGCTGGGCTATTCTCTACACAAGCAATCTGAGGCTGGCCCAGAGAGGGCATGCTATGTGCCCAAGGTCACACAGCAAGGGTGGAGGGGCTGGGATTCACACCTGGGGCTGGCTGAGCCCCAGAATCTCAGCAACATGTCTCCCTGTGAAGATGCCTTCAAAATCACAAAGAGCTACCCAATCGGAGCCCACCAACATCCCCAGGAACAGCTATGCCAGGCAGCTCCTTGTACCAGCTGCTCTGGAAGTCAGCAGAACACAGCATCTTAAGCCCACACCCTTAGAACTCACGTTCCAGACTGAGGTAGAGAATAAACACAGGAGCAGATAATTATGCAGCATTATGCCCAGGGTGATGTGTGCCCGGTGTGAACAAAGCAGAAGGGTAGAGACGGAGGAGCGTGCATGGACGCGTGTGTGTACAGGGGGCGCACAGGCCGGCATGCAGCTAGGGGCTGGGCCATGCGGAAGGAACAGACAGTCCCCAGCTCAGTGACAGAAACGGACCTGAGCAGAGGTTGTGGGAATGCCGGGGACCTGCAGGCTGGGCAGGCATGTGGGGACAGGGCGACCTGGGGCTCATCACAGTGGAACTTGGTTTTAGTGCCAAATAACAGGAGGAGCGTCTTGTACATTGCACATCACGTTGTTTCTTTCTGATCTTTGTGCCTTGGTCTCTCCGCTTCCTTACATGGGGCTGTCGTGTGAGGGGTGGCAAGTGACTGCCAATGGGTTTGGAGTACTCTGCTGCTGCTGCTGCTAAGTCACTTCAGTCATGTCCGACTCTGTGTGACCCCACAGACGGCAGCCCACCAGGCTCCCCCGTCCCTGGGATTCTCCAGGCAAGAATACTGGAGTGGGTTGCCATTTCCTTCTCCAATGCATGAAAAGTGAAAGTGAAGTCGCTCAGTCGTGTCCAACTCTTCGAGACCCCATGGACTGCAGCCTACCAGGCTCCTCTGTCCATGGGATTTTCCAGGCAAGAGTACTGGAGTGGGGTGCCATTGCCTTCTCCATTGGGGTACTCTAGTCCTTCCTATTACTGAATACCCCATTGCCTAGACCCACTAAGTAAGTCAGTCTTAGTCACTCAGTCGGGTGCGGCTCTTTGTGACCCTATGGTCTATAGTTTGCCAGGCTCCTCAGTCCATAGAATTCTCCAGGCAAGAATACTGGAGTGCTTAACATCACTCATTATCAGAGAAATGCAAATCAAAACCACAATGAGGTACCATCTCATGCCAGTCAGAATGGCTGCTATCAAAAAGTCTACAAACAATAAATGCTTGAGAGGTTGTAGAGAAAAGGGAACCCTCTTACACTGTTGGTGGGAATACAAACTAGTACAGCCACTATGGAGAACAATGTGGAGATTCCTTAAAAATCTGGAAATAGAACTGCCATACGACCCAGCAATCCCACTCCTGGACACACACACTGAGGAAACCAGAATTCAAAGAGACATGTATACCCCCATGTTCATTGCAGCACTGTTTATAATAGCCAGGACATGGAAGCAACCTAGATGTCCATTGGCAGATGAATGGTTAAGGAAGTTGTGGTAATATACACAATGGAATATTATTCAGCTATTAAAAAGAACACATTTGAATCAGTTCTAGTGAAGTGGATGAAACTGGAACCTATTATACAGAGTGAAGTAAGTTAGAAAGAAAAACACCAATACAGTCTATTAATGCATATATATGGAATTTAGAAAGATGGTAACAATGACCCTATACACAAGACAACAGAAGAGACACAGATATAAAGAACAGACTTTTGGACTCTGTGGGAGAAGGTGAGGGTGGGATGATTTGAGAGAATAGCACTGAGACCTGTGTATTACCATATGTGAAATAGATGACCTGTCCAACTTTGATGCATGAAACAGGCACTCAAAGCTGGTGCACTGGGACAACCCAGAGGGATGGGGTGGGGAGGGGGGTTTGGGATGGGGACACATGTACACCTGTGGCTGATTCATGTCAGTGTATGGCAAAAACCACCATAATAAAGTAATTAGTCTTCAATTAAAATTAAAAAAAAAAAAAAGAATACTGGAGTGGGTGGCCATTCTCTTCTCCAGGGGATCTTCCTGACCCAGGAATTGAACCTGGGTATCCTACATTGCAGGTGAATTCTTTACATCTGAGCCACCAGTGAAGACCCATAGATACACTGCCTTTTGTTTATTCATTTATTCATTGATGAACATGTTTGGGTTGTTTTCACTGTTTTGGTTATTTTGAATTATGCTACTGTAACATTGGTGTACCAATTTTTGTGTGGACTTGTGTTTTCAGTTCTGTTGGGTACAGAGCTAGGAGTAGAACTGCTGGATCATATAGTAACTCTAGGTTTAACTTTCTGCAGAACTGCCAGACTATTTTCTAGAGTGGCTGCACCATTTTCAGGACTGCTCTAATTTCTCCACATCCTCGCCAACATTTGTTATTATCTGTCTTTAATTTTAGTCATCCTCATGGGTTTGCAGTGGTATCTTGTGATTCTCACTTGCATTTCCCTAATGACTAATGATGTTGAGTACCTTTTCATGTGCTTGCTTACTGGCCATTTGTATATCATCTTTGGAAAAATGTTATTTCAGATCTTTCATAGTTTTATTATTAATAATTGACTCATTCATCTTTTTATCACTGATTTGTAAAAGTTCCCTATGTAATCTACATACTAGACCCTTATCAGATATATGATTTGCAAATATTTTCTCCCATTCTGTAGCTTATCTTTTCACTTTCTTCATGTCCTCTGAAGCATGAAAGGTTTTAGTTTGGATGATGTCCAATTTGTCTATTTTTTCTTTTGTCACTTGTGCATTTGGTGTCACATCCAAAAAGGTTTTGCCTAACTTAAGGTCATGAAGATTTATTCCTATGTTTTCCTATGAGTGTATTAGAGTTTTGGTTCTTATGTTTAGGCCTATGATCCATCAAAGTTGATCTTTAGGTAAGATGTAAAGTGAGGCCCAAGTTTATTCCTTTGCTTGTGGAGACCAGCTGTCCCAGCACCACTTGCAGTAAAGATTATTCTTTCCCCATTTAACTGTCTTCACACAAGATATGTTTCCGGACAGCTCTGTTCCAGCGACCTACCTGTCTATCTCTATGACAGCACCACTGTCTTGATTGCCATAGCTTTGTAGAAAAGGCTGGAAAACAGGAAGTATAATTACTCCAGTTCTGTTATTCTTTTTCATGATTGACTTTCTCTCTCTGCTTTCTAACATTTATTGAGTGGACATCTATGTCAGATGCAGGGCTAAGTGCACTGTGTATTAACTTGCTTAATGTGACCTGTGAGGTAGGTACTACCATAGTCCCATTTTACAGATGGAGAAACTGAGGCAGAAGCTGACTTTTACCCACTAAACTCCTACACAGCAGCGGAGGCTGGTCTCTTGGGGGTTTCCAAGACCACCCTCCGAGATCAGGCGACTTGGTTCCCAGCTCGTCTTAGCCCCTGCAGCCGTGTTCCTCATAATCACCCTGGGATACTGTCAGCCTGTTTACAGGGAAGTCACTCCCAGAAATGTCTGCTTAGGACTCTGTTAGGGGCTAAACTGTGTTCCCCCAAAACCTGTATGCTGAGGGCCTAAGCCCTCAGACTGAGTATCCTTGCAGATGGGATCTTTAAAGGGGTAATCAAGGTAAAATGAGGCTATAATCGTGGGCCCTGAGCCAACAGGTATCCTTTTAAGAAGAGGGGTGAGGACACAGGTAACACACAGACTTGGGGGGGGTACCACGCGAGGACACAGCAGGAGGCGGCTACCATGGACTGAACTGTGTCCCCCACCCCGTCCCTAATTCCTGTATTGAGGCCCCCACCCCTACAGTGACAGCATCTGGAAGTGGGACAGTCAAGGAGGTGGCTGAGGTTAAATGAGGTCTCCAACCTGATGGGCCTGGAGTCCTTACAAGAAAAGGAGGAGGCACCAGAGACGTCTCCCTCTGTGCACACACAGACCAGACAGAGGGCCATGTGAGGACACGGGGACAAGGCGGCCACTTACAAGCCAGGAAGAGAGGCTTTGGCAGAAAGTAACCCCGCCTGCACCCGCTCTCAGACTCCCAGCCTCTAGAACTGTGAGAAGGTAAGTTTTTGTTGTTTAAGCCGCCGGTCGGCGGCACTATGTTAAGAAGTCTTGGCAAACCAGCGGAGTCCTGGGCCTGTCCTTGGGGAAAAGGCGTCTCTGTCTGTCCTTTCAGCTGACAGCTGCTGCCTGCTGCCTGTGCCAGGCCTCATGGTCATCAGGTCAGGAAGCAGGTGGGTAGGTGTAGTGAAAGTCGTTCAGTCGTGTCCGACTCTTTGTGACCCTGTGGACTGTAGCCTGCCGGGCTCCTCTGTCCATGGGATTCTCCAGGCAAGAATGCTGGAGTGGGTAGCCATTCCCTTCTCCAGGGGATCTTCCTGACCCAGGGATCGAACCCGGGTCTCCTGCATCGCAGGCCAATTCTTTACCGTCTGAGCCACCAGAGAGGCCCAGTCTGGGGGCAGGGTGTGGGTCAAAGGGCTCTGAACCTGGAGGTTCAAATTCTGCTTCCTCTCCCGGTGTTACACAGTCATCCCTTCGACTTCAGCCAAAGGAGGTAACACATTCCATCTCATTTTGCAAGAATAACAGAAAGTTAGAAGTGGAATGGGCAGGAATCCAACCAGTTCCTTTACAGATGAAGAAAACGGAGGCTCCAGAGAGGAGCCTGGCTGTGACGATCCCCCCTGCCCCGGTCTCCTGACTCCCAGCCTGTGGTTCGGCCCTGACTGCTGCCTTTGCTCACGGGGTCTCTTCTGGGGAACTGAGGGGGCAGGGTGAGGGGAAGGGCAGACAAGGGAGCTGGCACAGCATGATTCTCACAGTTTGCCTCGAGCTGGAAAGGAAATCAGCCTTACCCTCCTCGGTAGCCTGAGACACAGACTCCCCCATTCACCATCCCACAGCCCCCCAGAGGTGGTCCTTTACCTGGCTCCATTCCCCAAGACTTTCTGCACCGCCTGCCCTGGTGGATGGCAGGGATGGACGCTGGCAGCTTGTCACGCTTCTAGCCCTGCCTTGGTCTGTCTTCTTAGCCCTGGGGGGCCAGTTCCACCCTTCCTGCAAGGTAGCGCCTGACCCTACTCAGAGATGCTCCCCAAGAAGGCAGCGAGCTCGCCTGAAGGTGGGAGGGACACTCGGGCACAGCGATGCTCGGACCCCACTGGAAGAACACTTGGAGGTGCAGAGCCAGGCGAGCCCCAGGGCGTGAAGGGTCTGCAGCCACGCAGGGGGCATCCCAGAGAAAGCAGCGGGCATCAAAGGATGGGGTGGCGGAGCCAGTGACTTCACAGGGGCCATGGCCAACACTCACAGCAAAGTGGCCGGCTGCCCCTCTGCTCCTCCCACGCCAACCTCCACCCCAGTGGGCTGAGGAATTGGACTAGAATTTGGAATTAAACTGCCTTCAGCTTCTTGGGGACAGGTGAGGCCTCTCTTATCCATTCCCATCAGAAGGGAGAGCCCATTCCCTCCAGACGGGCCCTTCCATTCAGCGGGGCATCGTACGCCTGGAACAAGCTTCCAGCAGCAGACTTGCGGTCCCCCGAGTGTCCCCCAGCCCACTCCCTCCCCCTGGCAGTGACAGGCTCCCCGGGACTGGGGGATGAAGTGTTAACGTCTGGCGGGCTCCCAGGAGACAGACAGGCAGGCCCTGAGGTAGCGATGCCGCAGTCAGTCACCGACAGGAAGAAGGGATGAAAGGGCTGTGGGACAGATGGAGGCTCCAGCTGCCCGCCAGGAGCCACGGGCTCCCGCTCCGAGGCCCCTCTCCCTCTGTGCGGCGTGTTCTCACCCCCCACCCGAGGTCCAGTCCCTCCACCGGGGGCGGACGGAGCTCGTCAGCCAGGGACCTTCACCCCAACCCAGGGAATGCCTCTCCTTCCCTCCTCCGAACCAGCCAAACTGGGGACAGAGGGCATCTGTTCAGATCTGAGTTGGTCGTGTTTGGTCCAGGAACTTGAACTAAACCGAATTAAGAGCTGACATGCGTGCTAAGTCACTTCAGTCATGTCCGACTCTTTGCGACCCTATGAACTGTAGCCTGCCAGGCTCCTCTGTCCATGGGATTCTCCAGGCAAGAATACTGGAGTGGGTCGCTGTGCCCTTCTCCAAGGGATCTTCCCGACTCAGGGATGAAACCAGTGTCTCCTGCCTTGGCAGGGGGATTCTTGACCACTAGTATCACCTCGTATACCTAATCTCAGAATGACCCCCTAATATTATCATCCTTTTTTAAGCTGATTTTTTAACTGTTAAGAAAAGCTATTACAGTTAGATTTGTAATTAAACATGGACATTTCCAAATGCACTGGACCAAAACAAACAGGAGAAACCATGGCGATTTGTAAAGTCTGTTGGTCCAGGGATGTGCTTGAGTAAGGGGTGACCTTGGGGTGACCTTGGGTAAGTCCCTGGCCCTTTCTGGGCCTCAGTTTCCCTCAAGCGCATCAGGCTAGATGATCCAAATGGCTCTTAGCCCTGCTTATCTAATCCCTCAATCTCAAAATAGTCTCCAAATGGACTCTGCAAGCCCTCCACGAAGTTCGGTTCTCGGCCTGGATGATAACCAAGACAAGTCATCTGGAAAAGGAATGTTCTCTCTGTGCCATCTGTGAGGAGCGTGGGAGACAGGCCCGAACCCCGGGACTCAGGGAGCCTGCTGACTCTTTGGAGCCGGCACTAATGTAATTATGTGATTAGGACATTCACCTCGGTTTTCACTGTGCTCCATGTGGTTAAATCAAAAGTGACAATGAGCTGCCTGGTGGGTGACGCCATTCTCCCAGAAGGGCCCACGGAAAGTTACTCTAGGCGGGGGTCATCCTCAGAGCTGAACACCCACTGGCGAGATGGGTGGTTTCGGAGGCATCTGTCACCTGGGACGGCGTGTGCCTGCTGCTGCCAGGGTGGGAGTCACAGAAGTGGGGGTGGAAAGGGTTGGGGCCACCCCCCCCCATTCTCCCATTTCCAGATGGAGAAGCAGGTTGGTCGCTGGCTAACAGAGGCGGTGCCATTTCAGCTGTAATTTCCCATCTTTGAACAGGCTGACTCACCGCTCCTCTATCCCACCAGGAGGGAGGAGCTCAGTGGAGAAAGTGACAGAGCCTGAGAGCCTCCGGAGAGGGGACGGGGGAGGCATCAGGACGGAGGACTGTCCCGGGGGGCATCCGGGTCTGCGGTCAGCAGCCAGGCCTGGGAGCAGGACTGCTGTGTGAAGCGGGTAACTCCTCCCGGGCAAAAGTCAGGTCTACGCTTCAACAGGAAAACATTAAGCCTGAGCAGGGGGCCTGACCTCCCTGGAGGCTGGAGGACAGCCCTCTCCAGGGCTCCTGCAGACAGAATTGGGGGTGCTGATGCCCTGAGTCCTGACCACCTCTCCCAGTCACCCTGGGCCCCTGCTGGCTCCGTGGCTCCTGCATATAGGCTCACGCAGGGATGAGCCCTCTAAGACAGCCGGAGGGTTCCTCAGGTGCCCTCTCCTCCTCTCCTCCTCTGCTCCTCCTGCTTTGCAGTGAGCTTGGCGTGGTGACTGCAGAAATGACAGAGGAACTGGGTCCCTCTCTGCTGCCACCAGTTCCCCGTGGCCTCGGAGGCTGGGCGGTCGGGACCAATGGTTTGACACTATGGGGATACCGGTTTGGCCCAATATCTCCATCAGCTGGGACTGCTCTAACCAAATAAGAGGGCGGGTGTGGGACTCAAATAGCAGACAGACACCACTTCTCACAGTTCTAGAGGCGGGGAATGCCCAGATCAAGGTGCCAGCAGTCCCAGGTCTTGGTGAGGACTCCCCTCCTGGCTTGCAGATGGCGACCTTCTCACTGTGTCCTCATACGAGTTCAGAGCTCAAAACAGAGCTCTGGCCTCCTCTTCTTTTTTTAAGATTTTTTTCTTTTTAAAGTGAACCATTTTTAAAAGTCTTTACTGCATTTGTTACCACATTGCTTCATGTTTTATGTTTTGGTTTTTTGGCCTCAATGCATGTGGGATGTTAGCTCCCCCACCAGGGATTGAACCCACAGCCCCTGCACTGGAAGGTGAAGTCTTAACCACTAGACCACCAGGGAAGTCTCCTCCTCCTCCTCTTTTGATAGGGGCACAAGCCCATCACAGAGGCCACACCCTCACGGCCTCACTTAAGTCTAGTTTACCTCTCAAATGCGGAGACTGTCACCTTAGGAGTTAAGGCTTCGACACGACTCTTGGGAGGACACAGCACTCAGTCCATACCACCCAGTTCAGAGAAGACAGGAGAAAATCACAGAGGAGTCAACCATCTGTGGAGCTGAAGGCTCCGCGTGCCTTTGGCAGGGATGGCTAGGAGGTCCTTCTCGGGCCCCTCCCAAACAATGGCTGAAGACATGAGGGGTGAAGAGTACAGAATTCAACTTGTCCCTTGCTCTCATGTATGACCCTGAGCTTGCAACAGCCCTGCGGAGTAAAGTGAAGCCCTTCTCACTCCATGCCCTGGCGCCCTGCTTGCCTCACCCTCAGCCTGCCCGCGGTCCAGGCTGCCTCCCGATGGGCAGGGCACGCAGGTCTCTCCCCAGGCAGGTGGGTACGGGCATAGGTTCCTCCAGGAGATCAAAGGAAGCCTCAAGCGCATTAACCTACGAACATCAGGCAGAGTTTGAGGCCAGTCCCTGGGAAAGGAGGCATATGTTCCCAAAGGCAGAGGAGAAACAGATTAAAGTGAGAACTGAGGCCTTCCCTTTGATCCGGAGAGGAGAAGAGAAGAAAGCAAACTCAAGAATTTTCACTGTGGGTCAGATGGTCTGCCACTGAGTCGGGGTTGTCTGATTTGATCCCCAAATAGTCCAGCCAGAGAGGGTTGTTCTCCATTTACAGACAAGAAAACAGGCTCAGAGGTGCCGAAGGATTGGCGGCTCTGACAGTAAAGAACTGCCTTCAGTGCAGGAGACGCGGGTTTGATCCCTGGGTCAAGAAGGTCCCCTGGAGAAGGGAACGGCAGCCCACTTCAGTATTCTTGCCTGGGAAATCCCATGGACAGAGGAGCCTGGTGAGGGACTATGATCCATGGGGTTGCAAAGAGTCAGACACGACTGAGCGACTGACACACACAGAGAAAGTCGGAGCTTCAGGTCTGACATCAGAGCCGCCTCGAGTCCCAAAACCTGCATTTTCACTCCTCCTCTCTCCCTCGCGCTCTCCACCACTCACTCCTTCATCCAACAGTGCTCGAGGGCCTGAGACACAGACGATCTGTTCCAGGGATCCAGCTGGCATCCTAGTGGTGGGCGAGGAAGAAACACCTACGCAAAAAAACAGTAAGTCTTTTCAAGAAAACAAAACGAGGGCCATGTGACAGGGAGCGGCTGGGCGTGCCCAGGCTGGACTGACCAGTAAGCAGGGCTCTCTGAGGACAGGACGTGTGTCCTGAATACTAAGGTCCGGGGTTAGAGTGCTGCAGGCAGAGGGCAGGGTGAGCATCTGGGCCCCCAGAATGACTGAGGTCTGATGAGCAGCGGACAGCAAGTGCCATGACACCAGGTCAGAGAGGAAAGCAGAGGTGACCTTCGAGCCCCCATAAGCAGGTGGGTTTTCCCCTAAGTACAAAGGGAAGCATTTAGAATGACAGGATTTAAACGGCAAAGTGGCAAGATCCAATTTACTAAGTAAGAAGATGGTTCTGGCTTTTGTGTGCCCACCGGTGGGGAAGCTGGACACCACGGGGCTTGGGCCACATTCCGGACGAGAGAGGGCAGTGCCCTGAGTGGCAGTGGGCAGTGAGGCCAGAAGTCATGACACAGAACGGCTTTTAGACCAAGAGCTCTGCGGGTCCCTCCCTGCCTGACCAGGGCTGGCCGGAGACACAGGAGTCAGGGATGGGACTCACTGTGAGCCTGAATCCAGAACCCCTGATGTGTGGAGGGAGACATGGGAAACCTCTGATGAGTGAGTGAGTGAGTGAAGAAGTCCAGGAGAATTTCAAGACTGTCCCTTCGGGCAGAACCTCCCACACAGACACCCACCCGGATGGAGGAGGTAAAGGGCTCCAGCAGCCATCAGCGGCATCCTGGCCCAGGGGGCCGGGAAACAGGGACTGTACCCTTCAGTTTGCCTCCTCTCACTTTTTTAACGTGAGGAAGCAGGAGTATTGAGAGAAAGAAGGAAGGTCGGTGACCATAGCTGGGCCCTCTCCTCCCGCCAAGGGCCACAGGAATGCTTATTTCACTGATGATAAAATGGGGTATTTTGCATGCATCTGACACAGATGCCAGTCTAACTATACACCACCTTTTTAGCGTAAAAGCTACACCTTTTTTCAAGGGAGAGCGTCAAGCACCTTCTCCCTTAAGTGCTGCTCTGACTGCGCGGTTCTCTGAAGTACAATGAAAGATCTTGGCTCAACCAGCACTTTCACTTCTGATGGAGGGACTGGTGCCCAAGCAGGGGGCAGGGGGTGCCTCCCGAGAGCACGGAGGGGACTTATTTTCAACCTTTTCTAAGAGGCAAGAAAATGCAAACCATAAGTAGGCTTAAATGCTTTTTTCCCAAAGCATAATATTACCATACAATGGAGAGGTTATTAAATCACATAATGCGACTCAATTCTGTAACTTGCTTTGGGTGACCCTGTTCTACATCTCCCCCCCGCTCAACCCCAACCCTCCTCCTTGAAGGAGCTGGCCCCACGTCTGGACGCCCCAGCAAGCCAGTGTGTTGAGTTCTCACATGCCCACTTGATTGTTGCTGTTGTTTAGTGCCAAGTCGTATCCAATTCTTTGCGACCCCATGAACTGCATCAAGCCAGACTCCTCTGTCCTTCACCATCTCCCGTTAAGTTTGCTCAGATTCACGTCCACTGAGTCGGTGATGCTATCTAACCATCTCATTCTCTGCCGCCTCTTCGCCTTTTGCCTTTAACTTCCTCCAGCATTTCCCAGGCTCCAGACCCACAGACTAGCAAGCTCTGGCCTAGATCCCTGGGCCCTTCTTACAGTGGCCGAGCTGAGCTCTGATGCGGCTCCACCCAGTGGGCATGGCTCTGAGTCAGGTCTATTCCCTGGATCTGCTCACCATAGAGCGAATAGAGCTGCAATAGAAGGTGACACGTCTCCTGAGCACCTTGGTCCCCGAGGGCTCAGGGGCCCCCTAGACACTCCTCCATGGGGAGCTGCCGGGTTCACTGTGAACTACTGGCTGGCACCTAGCACAGTGCCTCTTCAAGCAAATAATTTGCGAGGACTATAAGAATAGGGCGATCCTTCTGGCTTTCTGGTCATTTTACATGATAATCGCAGGCACTCAGGGGCCCTGAGGGAGCCGTTCTGGATTACTCTCTTTCCAGAAGGAAAACCAAGACAGCAAACAGCTCACTAGAGACATGAGGGGACTGAGGGCTTGGGGCCTGAAAGCCCATCTCTCCCAATCCAGCAGCTGCAAGGCGTTGCTGGGGCAACAGAAAGCTGTCTGACAGGATCTGACAATTTAACTCTTACTCTGCACAAAACACGAAAGTGAGAACAATTTAACAGATGTTCTTGCTTCTGACAGTTCACACGACGGAAAGAAGCTTCTGACGCATCTGGTCTGGGCCAAGTCAAGGTGCTTCCCGTTTCCAGGTGGTGCTGTCTCACACCCCATAGATGCAGGCTGCCCGGTTCCCTGGGAACCAAAACTGATTTCAGTATCTCTAAGAACTAGTCGTCCTCCAGGAAGCCAAGCTTGCCCTCCAGCCCAGGGGACTGAGGGGTCTGAGCTGGGAGCCTTTTCAAGTACAGTGATGCCAAGAGGTCTACAGTGGGGGTTCTCAAGCTTCAGAGTCTATCAGTATTACCTGGAGGATGAGGAGCGGGCTGCTAAGCTACAGATAGGAGTGGTTTCTGGACCCCATCCCCAGAGTTTCAGCTTCAGTGGAGCTCGACAATCTGCATTTATAATAAGCTCCCCAAAGATGCTGCTGGCCCAGGGACCCACCTTTGAGATGCTGGTCTGTACGACCTGGCCACTCGGGGCACCCTTATGTGCAAGCAGGGTGGGCATTGGCCAGGCATTTGTCAGGCATTCAAGTTCTCAGGCCCTGCTCTCAGACCTCTGGAAAAGCATCTCTGGGGGCAGGGTCAGGAATTTGGTTTGAGCTCGCCCTCCAGGTAATTCTGATGCTCCTTGACATTTCAGAGGGGCTTCCCTGGTGACTCAGTAGTAAAGAACCCACCTGCCATTGCAGGAGACATATGAGATACAGGTTCAGTGCCTGGGTCAGAAAGATCCCCTGGAGGATGGCATGGCAACCCACTCCAGTATTCTTGCCTGGAGAATCCCATTGACAGAGGAGCCTGGCGGGCTACAGTCCATGGGGTCGCAAAGACTCAGACACGACTGAGAGGCTAACACACACACGCTTACCACACACACATACAACTTAAAACTATGCCAAGAGTCACACTCCGTAAGTCCCTAGCGAAAGCCTGGTAAATCTCCGGGAGGAATCTGCCTAAGTTTTTGCACATGGAGTTTGCAGCAGTTAATTTGGTCATTTGGTAGTAGCTTTGCTCTTTCTCATTCCTTGTACCTGATAGACGAGGCTTCAGGTTCGATTTTTCCAAGTCAGGAGGGTATTACTGCACATGATGCAGAAGTGTTCCTTGAGTACACGTATCACAGGAGCAAAGACCAAATTAACAGGAACTGATGGACCACCCGTTCTGAAAGAATGAACTTGACCCATGTTCTAAGCGAAGAATTTAGAGTAACCCAGTGCTAACTGCCATGGGCATCCCAGTGTCTCGGTGACCATCACCAAGAGTAAGAAAACCATGGTGGAGGAGTAAGACACTACATTGACCATTCTTCCCAGGACAGGCACGGAAATGTCCACTGCCCAGAAAGCCTGTGAAGCATCAGCTACATTTAGAATCTGCGCCTGCCGGGCTGCGAACAGAGGAAGGAGTGACATTACCTAAGCCTCAATGTACCAGACTTTCCACACACTCTCTCCTTCAATCTTCCCAATTGCCCTCTGAAACCTACTTGATCCCCAATTCACAGATAAACAAACTGAGGCCCAAGGAAAGCAGGAGGCTGCTGGTAATTCTTGAGGTATCATGACTAGGTGCTTTCCAAATAGGGTTTCCTTCTTTGGGATATTACTATCATTCCTTTCTTTTCCCCCACAAGTAGGAAATTGAAGTTCAGAGAGGTGAAGCTATTTGCTTAAGGTCACACAGCAAATGAATGATAAAGCCAGACTGGAACACATATCTTTCCAACTGCCCAGTGATGCCTCCCTTTAAGTCCCAGTTGCCTCTGTGAGACGATGGCGCAGGAGAGAGGAGCAGATACTTCAGAAGGCACCTGCAGCTAGCTGGGGCTCTGTGGATGCTAGCAGACTCTGATATCTTCGTCTTAAGAGAACAGTGTGCTGTATATTTCTAGCTTTAACAAATAAACCAAGAATTAGAGTGAAACATGACTCCGTAGGTACATGGAGGACTTTCTATTGATAGAAAGATTGATGGACAAACAGGACAGTCACCCAGTAGGACCAGTGCCGCCTGATTCTTTCCTGTGTTTCTCTTCAAAACAGCACTTGGGCAGCACAGCATGGGACCACCAGTTTGGCAGAGGTAGATATCCCAGGAGAGGTCAGAGTCCCCCTCTTTGGCCCTAAACCTGGACCACAGGCCCTGACAGACTCTGGTCTTGGGGAAGCCCCAGCCACATCCTCAGCAGGAAAAAAATTATTTCTTATTTCATTCCCATCCCCAGCTTTGGTGAGGGAGAGGTGCCAGGTGAATAGCTGGATTGCCACCTAGGGTGTCTAGAAAACAGTCTCACTTTCATCATCATTCCCACTTCTCCATCTTACCAGGAAATGTCACCTTCACGAGATTCTATTTCCTCTCCAAGAGCTGCTTCCCTAGAAAAAGGCTCCATCTGTACCAAGCAACAGAGGAAAGAGCACAGAAATTGATGTCAGTACATCAGGGTCCGTGAGGGAAGAGGAGATGGTGTTTGTCCCCCAAAATTTATATGCTGAAGTCCTAGCCCCTTGCTGTTCTTCAGGAGCTAAGTTGTGTCTGACTCTTTGCAACCCTATGGATGCCAGGGTTCCCTGTCCTTCAAACCCACCATCTCCCACAGTTTGCTCAAACACATGTCCATTGAGTCAGTGATGCCATCTAACCATCTCATCCTCAGCCACCCCTTCTCCTCTTGCCCTTAATCTTTCCCAGCATCAAGGTCTTTTCCAATGAGTGAGCTCCAGGTGGCCAAAGTATTGGAGCTTCAGCATCAGTCCTTCCAATGAATATTCAGGGTTGATTTCCTTTAGATTGACTGGTTTCATCTCCTTGTTGTCCAAGGGACTCTCAAGAGTCTTCTCCAGCACCACAGTTCGAAAACTTCAATTATTCAGCGCTCAGCCTTCTTCATGGTCTTTAATGCGATGGTATTAAAAGGTGGGACCTTTGAGAGGTGATTAGGTCAAGATGAGGTCATGAGGCTGGGGTCCTCATGATGCAGTTAGCACCTTTAAAAGGGAGGAAGAGAGCTCTCTTTCTGTCCATGAACACACTGGAAGGGCTACGCAGAGGCACAGCAAGAAGACGGCTGCCTGCAAGCCAGGAAGTGAGCCCTCACTGGGAACCCAATCTGCTGGCACCTTGATCGTGAACATCCCAGCTCCCAGAACTGTCTGTTGCTTAATCCACCCAGTGTATGGTTCTCTGTTACAGCAGCCCAAGCCGAGTAAGACAGACGGGACGTTATAGTTCAGTGTGTACCAGGGTCTCGGTAGAGAGGATGGCAGAATCCTGGAGGTGTGTGGTGGTGACAGCACAAGGTTAAGGGACTCAATGCCACAGAACAGCATGCGGTTAAGAGAGCAAATTTTATGTCGGCTTTGCCACAGCTTTACAAGATAAACATTTTAGAAGACTTGGGTTCAAACTCACGCTACGCTGGGGGCAGCCTAGCATCTCTGTTTCCTCCTCTGTCAAGCGGTCCCATGATGCCTGACCTTGGCAAGGCTCCCTTGGCTACAGGATACAGGAAAGAACTCGCAGCCATGTGCTGGCCAAGAGCCCCTGGGCTGTCCCCACAGACTGCTGTGGAGGGGGCGTGGCTGACACAACCCCACACGACCTCACGAAGAAGTCACAGACCGACCTGCTTCTCCAAGCAGGAAGGGCACAGTGGTGTCAGCTGCCCAGGAAAGAAAGCAGCTCTGGCAGATCCCCCAGCTCTTAGAAAAGTGACACTCAGATTAAGCTACACTGACAAGCAGACACAAGAAGCAACATATCCCCACCCTTCATGCCCTGGGTGTGCAGGACCCAGAGCCCTCCCCCTGGGGAATGAGCTATGTAGGATAGGCATTTAACCTCCGTGACTGGGCTAGGGTCAGGTGCTTCCCTGGCGGCTCAGGTGGTAAAGAACCTCCCTGCAGTATGGGAGGCCCGGGTTTGATCCCTGGGTCGGGAAGATCCCCGGGAAAAAGGAATGGCAACCCACCCCAGTATTCTTGCCTGAAGAATCCCGTGGATGGAGGAACCTGGTGGACTATAGTCCATGGGGTCACAAAGAGTCAGACACGACTGAGCAACTAACACACAACAGGCCCTCAAACTCTGGACAGCTCTTATTTCGGCAGCTGATGGTGATGTAGGTGATGATCAAAGACATAGATTTTGGAGCAGACACTGTCACCTCCATCTCTCCAACTTCCAGGGTTTTGCTCTCCTGATTCCACATCTGAAACCTAAATGGCCCACTAACTCGAGCCTGCGTCCAATTCCATTAGAGGGAGTGATGGAGATGAAGGAGACTGGTCCCTAGTTCCCGTGCACCACCTGGGCCCCCAGGGATGTCCAGGGATGCCTACCCTTCCCCCCACTACCACTTAAACCATAACTTGCCTCAATTCAGAACAGATTTATAGGAGAGAACAGATTTACTGCCTGATATGCATATTTAATGACCTTCAAAGATAGTTCATAAATACACCACGCAATTTATTGGTATTTAATGTTATGCATTAATTAATAATTTTTACACCATCCAACATTTGCCAGTTTGAAAAACTTAATATGACATTCAATAACTCTAGTCAAAACTTAATAAATTTCCATGGATTTATACATCCTGGGAAATATACACCATCTAAAACAAATTAAATAATGCATGTGATATGGTGGGGGGGCAGTGTAGGACAATTTATTAGAGCTTAATAGGAAATAGGTGTATTTTATGAGCTTCTTATTAGAAACTCTTGTGCATTCTCTTCCAAAGACAGAGAGCGGCACATAGGCAGCCTGCTCGCCACGGCTATGTCAGCTGCAGTGACAGCCTCTGACCCAAACACAGAAGGAAATGAGCTGCTCTTGCCCCGCCTGCCCAGCTCTGTCCTGGGCACCCTCTCTTCTCTGCATCGCTTCTTGGCTTTGACAAAGGCGTTTATCCTGTGTCTCCATGGATACGCCCACATCCACAGGCTGCTGGGGCTTCTCCACCCTAATCAGTGCCTCCGGCTCAGTGCGGCTGTGAGGCATTGGGCACCGGCCACCCTCCCTGGCCCCAGAGGTGGCTTGACAACTCTCCCCTGACCCCCCAAAGGCTGACACACAGCCTTGTCCTGCCACTTTCTGCCTAGGAAATCAGCTGGCTCCCATGGCTGTAGGAGCTTCCCAGGTGGTTCAGTGGTAAAGAATCTGCCTGCCAAAGCAGGAGACACAGGAAATGTGGGTTCTACCCCCTGAGTCAGGAAGATCCCCTGGAGGAGGAAATGGCAACCCACTCCAGTATTCTTCCCTGGAAAATTCCACGGACAGAGGAGCCTGGTGGGCTACAGTTCATGGGGTCACAAAAGAGTCAGGCATGACTAAGCATGCATCCACGTGGCCTATGGGCAAGGCCACACTTCTGAGCTGGACATTTCAGGCCTCCCAAGCATCTCCCTGCCACCTTCCCAGCCACAGCTCTAAGTGACCCCATACGAAGGTTCCCTCCAGGCACATCACGCTGCTGCCATGACCAGCCCTGGCTGGGCCTCCCACTGCCACACACAGCCCTTTGCCCTTCCCCCGCCTGGAATTCCCACCGTTCCCCTCCTCCTCTTCAATTCCTCCCTGAGTATCAGGGTCTAGCCCCATCTTCAACCTTCTCCCTGAAGCCCCTCTGAGTCCCCAGCTGAATAGAAGCCAGTCCTCCCCTGAGGCCTCTGGGGGTCTCATGGCATACCTGACTCCACTTCTCTTCCCACTCTCTCTCTCCAGGAAGGACGTCAGGAAGGACTGAGGCCCATTCACCCTGTCCCCGCCCACCCCGAGCGGCCCAGTGGGTCTCAATATGCATTTGCTGAAGTAACACGTAACGAAAACCAACGCATGCTCCTTTGTATCTGCAGAAAAAGGAAGCAAGTTCCAGAGTCCCAGTGGCTCTGGGCACATGCAGCCCCAGCCAGCAGAAGGCCGCCAGCACGTTCCCGGTTCCTGGATGGCCCTGCCTGGAATCCGCCAGGGACATGAGGCATCAGCATCACCACGTCAGACCCAGTCCCTCTGACATCTCCTCTCCTGCCAGCCACCTTCCGTGCAAAGACTCCTGTTTCTCTAGCCACCTTGAGACTGGAGGAACTAAAGTCAGGGAAACTTCTGGGTAGCAGTAGGAACCTCTAAGTTGTTGCAGCAAAAAGGATCCTAAAAGTATGTTAATAGGGGGAAATGCCAGAGACACGCAGGTATTTTTTTCAACTTTAAATTCCTACCCCATCTCCCCCCAAACCCTTTGTCACCTGTTACCCTTCACCCACTGTCAGGTAGGCCCACGTAAAAGGATGAATGAGTAGAGAGAACGCCATAGCTCACGCACAGACTCGGAGACAGACCTGTGTGCTCATGTGTCATGGTCTTAGACCGGGACCCGGGACTGGAGTCAATGAGAAGAAGGATGCAGGGGACCCGAGTCTCGAGTGAAACAAGGGCACTCTACTTGCAGAAACGCATGCTTTATATATCTTCAATAAAATGATTACTCAGCCATTAAAAAGCACGAAATTCCACCAGTTGCAACAAAATGGATAGTCCATTAAGTAAAAGGTCACTGAAGGGAGTCACTGAAGGGAATCCAAGCAGGTGCCCTTTCCCACGATCTCAGTCCTGAGAACTGCGTGCAGCTCTGCTCATTCCTGTTTTCCAGGAACCGATAAGGAACAGAGAGTCCTTGAGAAATGGCACACAAAGGAAGAAAACATGCTGGATCCCTTCAAGTTGAACGTCCCCTGACAATCCAGTGCAAAGGACACAGGTTCACTCTCTAGTCCAGGAAGACCCCACGTGTCACAGGGCAACCAAGCCTGTGCTCCACAGCTACTGAGCCCAGAGCCTGCGCTCTGCAACGAAAGGGCCACTGCGAGGAGAAACCCCCGCACAGTGACGAAGACCAGCGCAGCAGAATATATATTTATGCTTTACGGAAGCACAAGCCAGAGTCAAGATTGCTGGGAGAAATACCAATAACCTCAGATAGGCGATGACACCACCCTTATGGCAGAAAGTGAAGAGGAACTAAAGAGCCTCTTGATGAAAGTGAAAGAGGAGAGTGAAAAAGTTGGCTTAAAGCTCAACATTCAGAAAACTAAGATCATGGCATCTGGTCCCATCACTTCATGGGAAATAGATGGGGAAACAGTGGAAACAGTGGCTGACTTTATTCTTCTGGGCTCCAAAATCACTGCAGATGGTGATTGCAGCCATGAAATTAAAAGATGCTTACTCCTTGGAAGGAAAGTTATGACCAACCTAGACAGCATATTAAAAAACAGAGACATTACTTTGTCAACAAAGGTCCATCTAGTCAAGGCTATGGTTTTTCCAGGAGTCATGTATGGATGTGAGAGTTGGACTATAAAGAAAGCTCAGTGCCGAAAAATTGATGCTTTTGAACTGTGGTATTGGAGAAGACTCTTGAGAGTCCCTTGGACTGCAAGGAGATCCAACCAGTCTATCCTAAAGGAGATTGATCCTGGGTGTTCATTGGAAGGACTGATGCTGAAGCTGAAACTCCAATACTTTGGCCACCTGATGCGAAGAGGGACTTATTTGAAAAGATCCTGATGCTGGGAAAGATTGAGGGCAGGATGAGAAGGGGACGACAGAGGATGAGATGGTTGGATGGCATCACCGACTCAATGGACATGGGTTTGGGTGGACTCTGGGACTTGGTGATGGACAGGGAAACCTGGCGTGCTGTGGTTCATGGGGTCTCAAAGAGTCGGCCATGACTAGGCAATTGAACTGAAGTATAAAAAGTAAATAACAAAAATAATAAATAAATAAATTTTAGTATTGACTAGACTCTCCCAAGTAATAAAATACAACAAAATTTCTTTTAAAGGCCATGACATTTCCCAGCTTCCATCTATAACTTGTTTTACTGGCTGATGATCCCAATTATCCAGCAATTTTGAAGCTTTCTTTGATTATTCCTTCTTTCTCTGGTGGAAGTGCCACCATTTCATGGTTAATAATAGACCTGTTGGCACTCCCTTGGTGGTTGACTTCCACTGGTTGAAACTTCGGTTTCCAACATAGGGGGTGTGGGTTCAATACCTGGCCGGGGAGCTGGGATCTCACCTGCCTCCTGGCCAAAAGACCAGAACATAGAGCAGAAGCAATCCTGTAACAAATTCAACAAAGACTTTTTAAAAAACAGGTAATCCCAAAGCTGACCCCCTAAAAAAGGGGGTTATGTAGAGATGTCACATCTCAAATCCAAATGATGGCTAATGCAAAAAAATGGACAAATCCACGAATTGGGCTTTTATTCCAAAGATTAGTTGTTCAGAAAAACTTCTGGCTTGGAATAAGGCTGGCTGCTGAGCTTCCACAGAGCAAGTTTCACGCCATCCAGTCTTTCCTGCACTAAAGCCCACCATCAGCACTGAAAGTTTGGCTGCTGCCGCCTGTCAAGGGTGCCACAAGCGAAGACCTTCAGGTGGAGGTGTGATCACGTCTGCACATGTCAAAGTCTGCACATGTCAACTCAGCTCTCTATGCCATCCCTCCAACCAACTCTCTTTCAAAGGCAAATGGTGGAGGGTAAAATGAATACATGGCAACAAAGCAAAGATAAATAAAAGATACAGTGAGAATCACAGTTTCCTTTTGATTTCTCCCAGTTGAAAATCACTGCCAAGAGAGCAGATGAACTGTTTACTTTTACAAGACAGGGAGTCTGGGGACACGCGCTTTGTGTCCCGGTTTCTCTAAGATGCCTTCGTACAATGAATGCGAAAGTGACGGGGACACCTGCTAGCCAGGTGCAGCCCCACCTGGAGAATCAGGACACACGGGGCTGTTTATGAGCGACCCCCTCTCCTGCCTCCGCTGCTCCCGGACTCCATCCGCGGGCCACAAACCTATGTCTGATCCACCCCCAAGGCCAAGAAGGAATTTTAGTGGCTGTGTTGTGACAAAGAAGAAAACATGGAAAATGTTCTCTTGGCTGTCCAGTTAGTATTGAGGGAAAGGCCACAGTCCACGAGAGATCCTTCCAGGGTCAGTTTCATGAGCTTATAAGGAAGGATTTGGGTGCAAGTGTAGAAAAGAATCACAAACTGATTTGTGGCTGGAATTGGAGGGCCTGGCATTTCTCTTGTGGCTCAGCTGGCAAAGAATCCACCTGCAATGTGGGAGAGCTGGATTCGATCCCTAGGTTGGGAAGATCCTCTGGAGAAGGGAACGGCTACCCACTCCAGTATTCTGGCCTGGAGAATTCCACGGACTGTATAGTCCATGCAAACAGTCGGCATGACTGACTGACTCACTTTCATTTCTCTGAACCTCCACATGCTGTGATGTTCACTTGCAGATGCTGAAGTGGCTGAAGGACAGTGGAGTTTAGCACAAACACTGGAAGGTATTGGGGATGGGGAGTGACCCAAGGACAAGCTGGGGAAAGAGCCCCTGGGGAGGGCTGGCGCCTCTGGGAATCCCATCTCTGCTCCTTTCTCACTGTGTAACTTTGGGCAAGTCATTTAACTTCCCTGTTTTCTTACCTGTACAACAGGGGTACTTGCCAATTACCTTACGGGTTCATAAGAATCAGATGAAAGAATATATATGAATTATGTCGGGCAACTTGTAAATAATATTGTACAAATGTAAGCTCTGATGTAGATCTGGAGAAGAAAACTAAGTAATAAAATAAACCTCAGGAAAGTAAAAGAATTAATTCAATAAAGAATTAATTAATCATTTTATTTTATAATTTTTTTTTTTTACCACATCATGTGGCTTGCGGGATCTTAGTTCCCAAGCCCTAAACAGTGAAAGTGTGGAGTCCTAACCACTGGACCATCAGGGAAGTTCCTCAACGATTTTTTAAATGAGTTGATATATAAATTTAAGAGCTGTTTCTTTGAGAAAAAGTAAAATAAATTGCTATCCATCACAATCAAGGAAAGCAGGGAAGAAAGCAAAGTGCACAAGATGAGAAACGGGATGAGGAAATGACTTACGTGCTCCATGCCACACAGCGAAACCTGCAATCCTGAGTGAAATTAAGTATTTTATGGAAATGTACAAATTACCAAAACCAATCTTTAGAAAGATAGAAGTAAAGAAAATAATGATCACAGAAAAAGTTGTTGCGGAGTTGAACCCACTAAAAAAAACTGAGCCCAATCAGTTTAACAGAAAATTCTATTTAATCCTGAAGAAACAAGACAACTGCCATGCAATTCAAACTGTTCTGGAGCACAGAAAAAGAAGGAAAGCTTACAGAATTTTTTATAAAGTCAGTATAACACTGGCAACAAAACCTAAAAGACAATAACATAAATTAAAAACTGTAGACCAACCTTACTTAGAAATAGCACTGCAAACTCAAATAAGATATTATCAAACAGAATCCATCAGGACAGTAAAAGACATATCTCAGACAAACAAGTTATGTATCCTGCAAACATAGGGGTATGTTAAGAAGTCTACTACCATAACTTTCCATACTAATGGATCAAAAGAGAAAAATCATACGATCATCTCCATAGACACTGAAAAAAACACTTTATTATAAAATTCAA
Organism: Cervus canadensis; assembly: GCF_019320065.1. Lineage (NCBI taxonomy): Eukaryota > Metazoa > Chordata > Mammalia > Artiodactyla > Cervidae > Cervus > Cervus canadensis. The sequence continues at coordinate 3,393,243 of NC_057399.1, read as the reverse complement.
CATCCATTCTCAATCAAAATAAAACTCTTGCTTTCATCTTAAAATACAATAAAATACTTAACTTGCATACATGATCACACACACACACACACACACACATCCCTCGACTCAAAAGGCTGTATCATGCTTATTTAGGAAACATTTGAAGTATCACAAGAATGCTTTGAAATGCCAAGAAATATGAATTTTTTTGCATTGGTCTGAAGGTACCAGTGAACTCAAACTAGAGATAGAGGTAGAAAAAAATATAAAAACTAGAAAGGAGAAGGTAAAATTATTATTATTTTCAAGTGAAAACTTCAGAGAATTAAATAAGTAAAGGAATTCAACTGGGTTGTTAAGTACAGAATTAGTAAGCAGTAGCCATCAGCTTTCCAAATGAAAACAACTAGTGAACGAAAGTGCTGTATAATAGTAACACAAAAGCTAAAATACAGTCACAGAAATATATTCACTGGGAAATGCGTATGAAGAAAATATTAAAACTCAACTGTGACTTAAACAGATGGAAAGGCATCCTGTGTTCCTGAACAGGAACTTCCAACATTGAAAAGATTTAGAATTCTCCCTAAGTCAATCTGTAAATTTCACTTGACTCCAATAACAATACTAATGGATATTTGTTTAACTAGATGAGCAGGCTCTCAAATTCACATGGAAAAATAAACAAATAAGTATACTTAGGAAATTTCTGTAAAAACAGGAGTAATAGCAGACTACTAATAAATGATTTAAAAAAAACATCACAGGGGACTTCCCTGGCGGTCCAACAGTTAAGACTTCGCCATTCAATGCAGGAGGTATGGGTTCGATTGTCTGGGGAGCTAAGATCTCATGTGCCTTGTGGTCAAAAAGCCAAAAACATTTTTTTAAAAATAGAAGCAATGTTGTGACAAATTCAAAAAAAGACTTTAAAAATGATTCACGTCAAAAAAAATTTTTTTAATTACAAAGCTATATAATATTAATAGTTAAAACAGTGTAGCGCTGACAAATAGGTACAGTCAGATCTACCGAATAGATTAGAAAGGCCAGAAATAGACTGAAAAGTATATTGGAATATATAATAAACCACAAAGGCAACATTTATTTTGAGTCAATTGGGGACAGGGAGGCATTCTTCATAAGTGATGATCACACAGATCTTTGCGTGGTAAGCCGCTTCAGTCATGTCTGACTCTTTGCGGCCGTATGGACCTCAGCCCGTCAGGCTCCTCTGTCCATGGGGATTCTCCAGGCGAGATTACTGGAGTGGGTCGTCATGCCCTCCTCCAGGGGATCTTTCCCACCCAGGGACTGAACCCGTGTCTCCTGTTGCTCCTGCATTGCAGATAGATTCTTTACCGCTGAGCTACCAGGGAAGCCCCACACAGATCTTTAGAACCCAGGAAAAGTGAAAAGTGGACACTGCTTCACAACATACCCCAAGTAAAATTCAGATGGAGCAAATATTTAAACATAAAATGAAATTGTTAAATTAGGAAATTATTTTATAATCTCATCATCCAGACAGCCTTGCTAAATATGACACTATGCCCTAACCCTAAAAAAAGGATCTACAAATGTGATTTTTTTAAGTAAATTTTTTCATGAAACAAAATACCATAAAATCAAGACAAATAATCAATTGGGAAAAAATTTATAACTCACATTAAAGATAAAAGGACCACTATCATCTTTATATTTCAAGACTGTGGTACTATGGAGAAGTTTTAAAATAATTTTTTGCTACTAAGAGGTGGTAGAACTCTGATCAAAAGAGGGGGGCTTTTGGGTTTTGAGCAAAAAAAGGAAGTGGAAGGCAGCAGACCAGCGGTCCACAACCGTTTTGGCACCAGGGACCGGTTTCGTGGACAGTTTTTCCACAGACCAGGGAGTGGGGTGTGGATGGTTTGGGGATGATTCCAGCATGTTACATTTATTGTGTACTTCATTTCTATTATTACATCAGCTCCACCTCAGATGATCAGGCATTAGATCCCAGAAGTAGGGGGCCCCGGCAGTAGACTGTCAACATTTAAGAGAGAAAACTTTAGAATCAGACGCACTTAGGTTTAAATTGCACTGTGCCACAGACAGGCTGAGTGATCACGGTCATTTTTCCTTCTAAGTTCACTGACCTTCAGTTTTCTTATCTGTAAAGTAAGGATGTACACGCGTGTTAAGTCGCTTCAGGCGCGTCCCACTCTGCCACACCATGGACCGTAGCCTGCCAGGCTCCTCTGTCCGTGGCATTCTCCAGGCAAGAACACTGGAGGGGGTTCTTGAACACTGAACACCAAAGAGCCATTTCCTCCTCTAGGGGATCTTCCCGACCCAGGGATCAAAGCTGTGTCTGCACTGGCAGGCAGGTTCTTTACCGCTAGTGCCACCTAGGAAGCCCCAAAATAAGGATACTAAGATCTTTCTCACAGGTTTGCTTTAAGGATTAAACTAAATGTATGTGATTGGATTAGCTGAGTGCATGATATATAGCAATCTACAAATATTACCTGTGTATTAAGAAAGTAATATTTAAGCAGCTTCAAATTTTAGAAACTCCAAAACACGATAAACACATCCATGTAGAGATGACCAATTAGGTGCCACGATACTATTTCCTGAAGAGGTGCCTTCTGCCCAAGGAATCTAAAATGGCATTGCTAGCTCATCAATTCACTCAGAGTCTCTCAATGATCCACTTGCTAAGAGCAGCAGCAGCATCAATTTACAGTTGAGAAAATGGGGAAGGCCACCATTCCAGCTGTTCAGGCCCAAAACCTTGGAGTCAGACTTGAATTTTTTCTCTCATATCCACATCCAGTCTATTATTATTTTAGCCTTCAAACATATATTCATATTTCAACCACTCCTTATTAGCCTTCATGCGACTGTTTTAATCCAATACCCTTCTCTTTCACCTCAATCACTACCATGCAATAGATCTTCCCTGAAGGAAAAAAAAAATTGCTACTTTTGTCCCCATAGTCTATCCTTCACTGAAATGAGAAGGCTCCTGTTAAAATGTGAATCATCTCATCTCTTCAAAAATCTGCAGTGACTCCCATGTCAGTGAGATCAAAATCTAGAGATCTTACTTCAAAATCCAAGGACCTTACTTCTGCCCAGCAAAGGAAACCATCAGCAAAATGAAAAAGCAACTTACGGAATGAGAGAAAATATTTTCAAATCCTGTATCTGATAAGGGATTAATGTCCAAATAATAATAATATCCAATTGGATATCCAATAATATCCAATAAAGAACCCACACAACAGCAAAACACAACAAATAATAATCTGATTTAAAACGGAACAGAGGAACTGAATAGACAATTTTAAAAAGAAGGTATTCTAGTGGCCAACAGGAATATGAAAAGATGCTCAACATCACTGACTCATCAGGCAAATGCAAATCAAAACCACAGTGACCTCTCATACCATACCTGTTAGAATGACCGTCATCAAAAAGACAATAACCAGTGCTGGTGAGGATGTGGTGAGAAAGGAGCCACTGTGTATTATTGGTGGGAAAGTAGATTGGTACAGCCACTATGGAAAAACAGCATGAGAGTTTCTCAAAAATTTAAACTAGAACTACCATACAGTCCAGTGATCCCACTTCTGGATAGACTGTATAAAGGAAATGAAATCACTATCTCAAAGAGATATCTGTACCCACTCCACGTTCATTGCAGCATTATTCACAATTGCCAAGATATGGAAACAACCTAAGCTTCCATCAACAAACAAATGGATAACCATACTGCAGTGATAATATACAAAACACCATGTTACGTGGCCATGAGACAAAAGAAAATTCTACCATTTGTGACAACGGGGATAGAGCTTGAGGGCACTATGTTAAGTGAAATAAGCCACTGCTGTTGCTGTTCACTCGCCGAGTCACGTCTGACTCTTTGCGACCCCATGGACTACAGCCCGCCAGGCCTCCCTGTCCCTCACCATCTCCCATGTTTGGGAGTTTGTCCAAGTTCAAGTTCAGTGCATCGGTGATACAATCCAGCTATCTCATCCTCTGACGCCTCTTCTCCTCTTGCCCTCAATCTTTCCCAACATCAGGGACTTTTGCAATGAGTCAGCTGTTTGCATCAGGTGACCAAAATATTGGAGTTTCAGCTTCAGCATCAGTCCTTCTAGTACAGAAGGACTAGAAATAAGCCAGTACAGAAAGACAAATACAAATGCATGATCTCACTTATATGTGAAATCTTAAAAAATTAAAATAAAACTCACAGAAACAGAAAGTAGAATAGGTTGCCAGGGACTAGGGAGTGGGAGAAATAGGGTGAAGTTGGAAAAACGGTACAAACTTTCAGCTCTGAGATGAATAAGGTCCGAGAATCTAATGTGCAACATGGTGACTAAAGTTTTAAAAAAAAAAAAAACCCCGAAGTTTGTACTATGGTACCCAAGATCCCTCCCCCGTGATACCAGCCCGATTTCCTCTCTGACATCCCCTCCCACCACCCTCCCTTGTCGTCCTGCCCCATCCAGCCTGAGCGGCCTCCTTGCTGTTCCTCAAACATTCTAGGCGAGCTCCTGCCCCAGGGCCTTTGAAGAAACCTGCAACACTCTCTCCCCAACGTCTGTGTGCCCTACCCCTCACTACTCTCAGGTCTTTTTACTCAAGAACCGCTTTCTCTGGGTCACGTGTACATGAAGTTAATGATGCTCTCTTCTCTACTTTGGAGTGTATTTAAAATTTTCCACTAAAATATTAGTTAAGTCAGTTTCTTGCTGGAGTTTTCTCTGGCTAGCCCATCTAAAATTTTAGCACTCTCTCCAACAATACTTCATATCTGCATCCCCTGCTTTGATTTTTGTTCCTTGTTACTAACATTGTCTTTATTTGTTTTATCTATTAACTGAATATAAGCTCCATGAGACCATGAGTTTTTAATCTGTTTTGTTTGCTATTATCTCTCCATTCCTTAGCACAACCCCTGGAACACACACAAAAAGCTGCTCAGTAAAGTGCTGCTGAATAAACAAGTAGGTGAATAAACCCGGTCATTCTCCCTAAGACACCCAGTGGCGTGTATGTGTGCTCAGTTGCTCAGTCATGTCAGACTCTTTGAGGCCCCATGGACTGTAGCCTGCTAGGCTCCTCTATCCATAGAATTTTCCAAGCAAGAATACTGGCGTGAGTTGCCATTTTTTACTCCACGGGATCTTCCCGACCGAGGGATCAAAACAATGTCTCCTGCATCTCCTGCATTGGCAGGCAGATTCTTTATCACTAGACCACCTGGAAAGCCCCCCAGTGATGATGAATGGTGAATTCATTTTGTTTGGTGAATCCTGGTCTCCTGTGGAACCTTCTGCTTTCCATCCTTTGGAAATCCCCAGCAGGTCTTACAGACATTGTGTAGACCTACAGGTATTACTCTCGCTTCCAGGAGAGCTGAGAACCCCACTGCCATGTAAGCGTCACCCACAATCTGAAGGAGCAGGGACTCCAAGCTCAATTCTATTTTTCCCCATCACCTTTCTGCTTTTCCATGCAAGGTGCACACAGACCATGGGAGCTCTTGAGGAGCAGACTGTATAGATTTCATTACACATTACATACAGAGGTTAAGGACTCTGGGCCTGTTCTGAGGCCCATCAGTACCTCAGAGCAAAGAGGTGTAGAATGTATCACAGCCATGGAAGCCAGCACCACCTTAGGATGCCAAAGGAAGAAAGAGGTCAGACAGAGACTGGTCCCAGTTCTTCTTCAAGAAATAAACTTGCAAAAGAAAAAAAAAAAAAGAGTCATGGCTCTCTGAATTCAAGGTCAAGAATCTGCCAAAGGCCCTGCTGTGGACCTAAGGTGCAGAGTTACCCTTCTGTTCAGGGACTGTGGAGTGTTTCCCAATGATAAGAAGTCACAACACTCTAGGTCACTCACAGGAAGAGACAGACATGAAGTACTGACTTGACATTGGCAATGAGATTCAGCCCTGACAGTCACTGAACACCACTGGGAACCAGCTCCATTTTTCTGTTGATTCCCTGCAACTACCTGTGTTAAGTATCAAGACATAGGGGCTGAATCTACAGCCTGGTTAATGGGATGGGCTCTGTGATGGTTATATTATACAGAGAGTGGGGTAATGTCCAGGAGAGCTGACATCAAGGTGAGAACAATTACCTGGAGAACCCAGTAGTTAAGCAGAAAGCATGAATAACTGACTCATTTGCTTGAATTAAGGGAAATGAATAGTGAGAGATCACCAAGGCTGAGAAAAAGACTGTACATGGGTTAACACTTTTCTCATCATTCCCTTGGTTGAATTGTTTGTGATAAAAACAAGATAGCCAGAGGGGTCATTACACAATGACTTACAATTGGATATGAGAGTTAGCTGAAACTTGGCTAAGCCAAAATCTCAAACCATGTGAGACATGAGATCGCCAATACCTACATGAGATATAATTCTAAACACCAAATCCATTTCAATAGTTGAAAGAAGTCATGAGGAAGGGAGAGGAGGCTAAAATAATAGCTCTTAATATAGTACAGTGGCTGGAAGAATAGGTTCAATCCTGGCTTTACTATCTGCTGGATAGGTAACATTTAGTAGTTGCCTGGGGCTTCCCTGGTGGCTCAGAGGGTAAAGAATCTGTCTGCAATGTGACAGACCCTGGTTTGATCCCTGGGTTGGTAAGATTCCCTGGAGTAGTTGCTTAGCCTCTCTAAATTTTAGTCTTAAATTAGCCCCAAATGGGACAATATGTGCATCTCGCAGAACTGAAGTTCTGAAAATTAATGAGACCATGCAAGTAAAACATTTAGAATAGAATCTAGTACTATTATTATTGCTATTGGGAAATTATTATTGCTATTGAGAAAGTATTATTAATAACATTGTAATGATGATGGGAGGGAGGCAAAATACACATGTAAACATCCTATCTAGGTAGCAGACTATTAGAAAAAAAAAGTGCTTCCTTATAAATGGGAAGTTGTCTGGAAGAGATTATGTGAGAAATGATCCAGCCAAATCAGTCCCTCCTTCCTGGTATCTTTCCACTAACTTCTCTCTGCTACATGTGATGGCAACAGATAAAATGTTATGATTCTGCCTTGATCAGTAGGTATTCATGTGATCAGATGGTCTGCAGAGAAGATCACGAACTGGGAAATCAGGTTATGGTCACTTTTGCACAATGTGACCTACAGGAGGTCACCATGCTCTCCTAGAAAGTAATGGCATTCCTTGTAAAATTCTGATTGAGATCATGATACTCCTCACCTCACAGAAGAGGCTATAAAAGGGACAGACCCATTTTATATAAATTTGTGTGTGTGTGTGTGTGTGTGTAAAGTTTTGGAACAGCCTGGTTTCTGGATGGGCAGTGGTTATACTTGCAGTGATTTTCAATGCAGTGTCAGCAAAGAATTGCCCCTGTACAAGGGGGTCTCTATCTGGGGCTTTTAGTGTGGGCTGCTGCTGGCTGTGGTTCTGAAAAATCGGCTCTGTGCACCTACCTTCCCCACCAAAGCTGTCCTTAGTCACAAGCCAGTATGGTTGGGAGATAGGATATGGAGCAGCTGCAAGATATTTTACTGCTCTTCTTATACCAACAGTAGCAGGAGTTGCTGACCATGGTTCTGAAAAGCCTTCTCTGGTCCAAACAGTTGCTGTCTGTGGTCACAACCCGCTGTGGCTCAGACTTTTTCTCAGTGTTCAAAGATTTGCTCTAGCTGAAGTTGCCTTCCTCCCTTCCCTTGAGAGTTCTAGCTAGTTCTTCCTTGATCCTCTTGCTAACAGACTAGCCTGGGGGTCATGCTGATTCAGAGGAATCAAAGAAGTCAGTTCTATTTCAGGATTAATTTGGATGTTATCTGAACAAGATGAGTCTATCTTTTCTGGGTCCTCAGGATTGCTATGGGACTTCTCTGGTGGCTCAGCAGTAAAGAATCAGCCTGTCAATTCAGGAGACTCAGATTCGATTCCTGGGTCGGGAAGATCCCCTGGAGGAGGCATGGCAACCCACTCCAGTATTCTTGCCTGGAGAATCCCATGGACAGAGGAGCCTGGTGGGCTACAGTTCGTGGGGTTCCAAAAGAGTTGGACATGACTTAGCAACTGAACAACAACAAAGAACAGGATTGCTACAGGTCTCAATTAGCAGCAAAAAAAACAGCTGAAATCAATATAAAAGCAGACTCTAGGGGACCTTCTACACAAAGAATGACCCAGGTTCCAGAAAGGTTCTCTATGGACTTGAATAAGCAATCAGTGAACCTCTGGACCCAGACCAAGAACCATGGTTTCTAGTCTAAATTTCATTGAAAGCAAAGTTGCAGGATTACTGTCTTCAGTAACTGATCTTCAATATCTATCTCTGTTCACTCAACTTTCTTTCTTCATCCTGTGTAAGACAGCACTTTTTCTTTTTACTCCTGACTGTACATCTAGATGGAATTGGTTCAAACACTGTTTTTCTCTGGTGTGTATATATGTATATGTATATATGGAAAAGCTGAGTCAAAAAAATGTGGGAAAATAGAAATGGGTAATTCCATTCTCCATTTAGATGCTGGCTCCACATTTCAGCTTCCTGCTTATAAACAGGTGGTTGACAACGGATGTCATGAGACAGCCATGTGATGCATGCAGCAGGAAGCACAGAACTGGGCAGGAATCCTACCCACAGGCCTCCGCAGTCTAAATATCAAGCTCTGCACTCTTCAGGGAATGGAGAGCTATAAATAGCCGAGCAGTGACATCACCTTCTTCCAGCCTGTTGTTGTTTGGCTATCAATTATACTTTTTAAAGAGCTTACCAAAAAAATTAATAGATGGTAGGAAATTCTACAGCATTGTTTAGCCATAAACATACACACACACACACACACACACATCCCGCAGGCCAACAGATTTTGGTGGCTACTTATTAGAATAAAACGTCTTCCCCGATAGCTCAGTTGGTAAAGAATCCTCCTGCAATGCAGGAGACCCCAGCTGGATTCCTGGGTCGGGAAGATCCCCTGGAGAAGGGATAGGCTACCCACTCCAGTATTCTGTCCTGGAGAATTTCATGGAATGTGTGTAGAGTTGATGGGGTCACAGAGGGTCAGACACGGCTCAGCAACTTTCACTTTGTATGCTTATTAGAATCAAGGGTTCATCGAGCCCACCCCTCTGAATGTATGCTGGAGACCTTGAGTCTGACTAACCCCTAATGCTCTCTTCTTGTCTAAAGGGGCAGAGTGCTTCTCTCAATAATTTCTTGGCACTGTCTCTAAAAAAGGTCTCTATTTCTTTGAACAGTGAGAAACTTGAAACTTGGGTTCAACTTTGAGTGAGTAGCAGCCTGTGATCCTTTAAAATACATCTGAGACTTACCTGGTGGTCCAGGGACTAAGACTCCACGCTCCCAAGGCCAGGGGCCCATGTTTGATCCCTGGTCACGGAACTAGATCCCACAAGCCACAACTAACAAAAAGATTCAGTGTGCTGCAATCAAGACCCTGTGTGTTGCAACAAAGACCCAGCACAGCTAACTAAATAAACAAATAAATAATGTATTTTAAAAATAACAAATAAATACAATATTAAAAAGTAAAACAAATCTGATGTGTTAATGGGAACTCTCACCCCTCTTGTTCCCATCATAAAGTGAGGCCCAGACTGGACATAAGAAGGAAGGACATGGGAAGGGGAGCCTCCACTTCCACTTGACCTTGAACCAATTTCCAGACCTCCTCCATCTTGCTAACCAAGCAGCAACTGTGTATCAAAGAAGTCAACTCTATATCTGGAGAGCAAGCCTCGGAAAGCACAGGTGATGCTGTCTCATGGGAGATGGAGAAGGGAGTGGTCCTTGGGGTATATCCTCCACAGCCTGGGCAGAGCATCACCAAATAGACACCGGTGACCTCAAGCCCGCTCCACTAAACTCCTGCATGGTGCCACCCTCATGCTGACCTGAAGCCGAAAACCCCCTTGGAAGGTCAGAGAATGTCACCTTTCCCCAGTGACCTTGGATTCTTACATTTCTTAAAAAAAAAAAAAAAATTGGTGTCTCCGTTAACAAATAAGGAGCAAGAGAAGAGGGTAGGCGGGAAATCGAGAAAAGATTCTGTTTAAAAATGTATATGTGCGTGTATCTACATTTATATAAATAGCAATCGAAATGGAACGTGGAGGGGCCCGTGCTATTTTAAGGACGAGCTGCAGTCGTAAAGTAATCTCCTGAGTGATGCTACTTTCTGGCCTCGCGCCCTCGCGTCCAGGCGAGGCTGTGGTGCTTTTTATTCTAGTCACATTGAATGCCTCTTACGAATCCATCCATCTTAATCGGCACCTACCACTCGCGGCATCTCTGCAGTCAGGAAGCAGAGCAGCAGACGGCAGGAGGGGCGGACCGGGTGTCAGGGCAGTGGCGAGAGGTGACGTCATGACAGGAAGGAAGGAGAGGAAGGGGGTAGGGGGAAAGAGCTGTTGGGGTGGGGGAGGAGGTGCAGGCCCAGCCACGGAGACCCCTCTGACTCCACCTCTCTCGCTGTGAATGGACCCTCCTTGGCCGGTGTGAGTCAGCGAGGTGGGGGCTGAACGGTGAGGCGAGGGGGCAGACCCTGCGTCTTCAGGGGGGCACATCGCAAAGCTCTGGCTCAAACAGCAGGTGTCCCTGCAACTGAAGCTCCTGATCCAGGGGGGTTGGAAGGGGGTGCAGAGGAGGAGGGAGGACCAATGGCTGGCCCCTGTATCTTCTGTCTGCTCTGTCTCCTTCCCAGCCTCAGCCTTATCCCCTCCCTTGCCTGCTGTCATGGAGCAGTCCTACCCCCAGCCCACTTGACTCCTGACAAGTTGGAACCCCTGGCTCCTCCTCTGTGTTCCCTCGGGAGGTGCCCATTGGGGTTTCAATCACCCAAAAGCCAAGTTCTTCCAAAGAGGGTTGAGGGCTCCCCAGTCCACTCAGCCATAGCCACAGAAGCAGCCTCACCTGCACCTCACTCCATACCTGCAACCTCAGCCCACCCGCAAGCTGTCAGGGTGGGGTCTCGGGTGAATTCTGAGCTCAGCAAACCCCTGTGCTCACCCGGTCTGGGTTGGCCCTTATGATGTGGCCGTAATTCCACTTCGTATTTCACTTACTGCTGCAGCCAGAAACACTGGAGACTGCGTCCTCCTTGGCTGGGCACCCGAAAGCCTGCCAAGCCCTGGCTCTGAACTCATCCCCCAGCAGGGAGCTGAGGTCCCTCTAGAAGCACCCCCTAGCTGGGGTCCCTCTAGTTGCATCCCTCTGTGATGCAATGTGGCCACCCACCGACATCACCACACCAGAGGCTCCAGGGAGATCGGTGCCATCTGACTCAAGCCTGGGCTCGTCACACACCTCCAGACACTGTCCTTTGGAGTGGCTGCACTGGCCTCATGGGGCCAGCTCCTCAGGCCTGGAACCAGAGTGGGTGGCCACATTGCCTCATGGGTGCTTCTAGAGGGACCTCGGCTCCCAGATAGGGTTTGAGGTCAGAGCCAGGGCCGGGCAGGCCTCTCAGGTGCCCAGCCAGGGAGCACACAATCTCCGGTGTTTCTGGCTGTAGCAGGTCAGTGAAATACCAGGCAGGATTTTGGCCACATGCTAGAGGCTGACCCAGCCTGGGCGAGCATGGGAGGATCACTCCAGTCTCCTGGAATCTGGTGCTTCCAGGCAGGGCTGCGAAGTCTGGAGAGGTTACACCTGTGTGTGCAACCACATTCACACACCATTTATCATATTACACAAATCTCACACTGGTTTGGCTCCAAGTATTGGGATCTTTTTGACAACATCTCATTTCTTTGCTGAACATGGTCAGGTGAGGGCTGAGTGAATGTGATGGATCAATGAAAAATTTGCAATTCACACTGGCCACACTTGTCCGCCAGCAAGTCACCCTCTTGGGCCTCAGTTTCCTTACTTACATGATCACTGAGGGTGAACTATATCTACTCGAAAACCCCTTCAGGACCAAGTTTTGGGAGCCTATGCTACAGATCCACAGAAATCTAAATGTAGAGAGAAATTTTAAAGGAGGCAATGGCTCAAAAATTACATGTTTTCTTTGGTCATCATTATCTGTTAGCAACTTCTCAGATCAATGATATTTTTCACGGATACTGACTAAAATATACCTTTGTAACTCACCATGATTCTCTCTATTCTATTAAGAGGCTCTCCTGAGGGTGAGTGGATCCATGGGCACACCGAGTTTTATTACATCTGGGAGCCCAAAGCTCCAGACGTCACGGTCCTACTTTGTCAGTGGTTTCTGTCCTCTTCTGTCCTCTCCTGACAGTATTTTCTGATGGCCTCCAGCTAACTAGAGCAAAGGCTTTGAAGAGCTTTTCTATGGACTCTACTTTTCTCTCAAACCTTCTTCATATACAGCGGAAGTTAAGTGTGAAGGAGCACAGCGTGTCTCTATTCTGTTGAGAGCAAGAAATAAAATATTTGCCAATGACAGATTTCCCTTGCAAGTTTCCTCCTTGAAAAAGAATGAAACATGATATCCACCCATCCCTGTTTTCTCAGCCTTTTGTCTCCTGGTGGTGTCAACAGAAACGTGCATATGTGTTTGTGTAAAGACAGTTCCTGTCCATGAGAAAAGGACTGGCCTTAGGGGATGGGGAGCGAAATAAGCAAAGTCTTCCCCCACCAACTAGACAGATGTGTACACACACACACACACGCAAAGGCGTCGCTCCAGTTTTTCTCTCAAACTAACTCACCTGTACTGACTTTCATATTTTCTTTTCAAGATTCTTTTAACGTGGACCATTTTTAAAGTCTTTATGGAATTTGTCACAACACTGCTTCTGTTTCACGGTTTGGTTTTTTGGCCCCAAAGTACGTGGGATCCTAGCTCCCTGACCAGGGATGGAAACCATAGCCCCTGCACTAGAAGGCAAAGTCTTAACCATTGGGCTGCCAGGGAAGTCCCTCGCATTTTCTATATTCACTTTATTAAAAACGAGTCCACTCAACAGAAACTTAGGGGTACCCAGTATACGTCAGGCACCTTGCTTAATCCTGGGGCTACAGCAAAGACAACCACATCACCTACAAGTACCTCAGCCGTCTGTGTGTCAGACACGGCTCTAAGAGTTTCACCTGCTTTAGCTCCCTCCATCCTCATAACTACCCCATGAAGCAAGCACAGTCATTTTCTCCCCATGAAGCAAGTACACGCAGGCCAAGACGACGGAGCACAGATTAACCTGAAGCCAGAGAGCTAGCAGACAGAAGAGCCAGTGTGTGCACCTGGAGTCTATGCCCTCAGCCGCCTCCCAATACTGCCAAGCTTGCTTTCTCCTTCTAGCTGGTAAAATGCCATTTGAAAAAAAATAATCAGGGGCTTTCCTGGTGGCCCAGTGGTAAACAATCTGCCTGCCAAAGCAGGACACACAGGTTTGATCCCTGATCCAGGAAGACCTTACACGCGGGGGAACAACTAAACCTGTGGAGCACAACTGCGGAGCCCATGCGCTAGAGCTGCAACTACTGAGCCCACGGCCACGGTCATCGATGCTCTGGAGCCGCAACTACCGAGCCCACGGGCCGTGGTCACCGAGGCCTGAGCCCCAGCACCCGTGCTCTGCAACAAGAGAAGCCGCCACAATGAGAGGCCCGCCCACCACGACAAGAGAGCAGCCCCGCGCTCCACAGCTAGAGAAAAGCCCTTGCAGCTTTGAAGACCTACCACAGTCAAAAAAAATAATAAAATTGCTAAAAACAATAAGGCACCAAGAACAGAATTTCTTCTTATATTAGAGAAGACCATTCCAGGCACAGTGGATAGTACATGCAATGGCCTGAGGACACGAACATCTGTAACGGGGCATGAAAAACCACGAGTGTGTGGCTGGCTAAAGAATAGTGGGTGGTGCAATGAACATTGGGGTGCACATGTCTCTTTCAGATCTGGTTTCCTCAGTGTGTATGCCCAGAAGTGGGATTGCTGGGTCATATGGCAGTTCTATTTCCAGTTTTTTAAGAAATCTCCACACTGTTTTCCATAGCGGCTGTACTAGCTTGCATTCCCACCAACAGTGTAAGAGGGTTCCCTTTTCTCCACACCCTTTCCAGCATTTATTGCTTGTAGACTTTTGGATAGCAGCCATCCTGACTGCCAGGACATGGAAGCAACCTAGATGCCCATCAGCAGATGAATGGATAAGGAAGCTGTGGTACATATACACCATGGAATATTACTCAGCCGTTAAAAAGAATTCATTTGAACCAGTCCTAATGAGATGGATGAAACTGGAGCCCCTTATACACAGTGAAGTAAGCCAGAAAGATAAAGAACATTACAGCATACTAACGCATATATATGGAATTTAAAAAGATGGTAACGATAACCGTATATGCAAAACAGAAAAAGAGACACAGAAATACAGAACAGACTATTGAACTCTGTGGGAGAATGTGAGGGTGGGATATTTCAAAAGAACAGCATATATACTATCTATGGTGAAACAGATCACCAGCCCAGGTGGGATGCATGAGACAAGTGCTCGGGCCTGGTGCACTGGGAAAACCCAGAGGAATCGGGTGGAGAGGGAGGTGGGAGGGGGGATCGGGATGGGGAATACGTGTAAATCTATGGCTGATTCATATCAATGTATGACAAAACCCACTGAAATGTTGTGAAGTAATTAGCCTCCAACTAATAAAAAATTAAAAAAAAAAAAAAGAATACTGGGTGGTGTGATGTTAACGGTATGTGTCAACTGACTGGGCCACGGGGTGCCGACATTTGCTCAAACGTTATGCTGGGTGTGCCTGTGAGGGTGTTTCTGGATGGGATTAGCATCTCAATCAATACACAGGAGCAAAGCAGACTGCCCCCCCAATGTGGGTGGGCTTCATCCAATTAGGTGAAGATATGAATAGAACAAAAAGGCTGACCTTCTCTGAATGAGAGAAAATTCTTCCTGCCCGACAGCCTTTGAACTGGGATGATGACTTTTTCCTGCCTTCAGACTCTCACTGAAGCATCAGCTTTTCTTGGGTTTTGGGCCTGCTGGCCTTCAGACTCAGACTGGAATTACAGAGCAGCTCTCCTGGATCTCCAGCTTGCCAGCTACAGACCATGGAGGCTCATCAGCCTCCATGACTGTGTCAGTCAGTTCCTCAAAATAAGTATCTCCTTGCCTCTGTCTCTATTTCTACTGGTTCTATTTCTCTGGAGAACTCTGGTCAAGATGGGTGGGAAGTGCTGTGTGCTTAGTCACTCGATCATGTCTGACTCTTTGCAACCCCACGGGCTGCAGCCTGCCAGGC
Organism: Cervus canadensis; assembly: GCF_019320065.1. Classification (NCBI taxonomy): domain Eukaryota; kingdom Metazoa; phylum Chordata; class Mammalia; order Artiodactyla; family Cervidae; genus Cervus; species Cervus canadensis. The sequence continues at coordinate 3,377,974 of NC_057399.1, read as the reverse complement.
TCCTCTGTCCATGGGGATTCTCCAGGCAAGAATACTGGAGTGGGTTGCTGTGCCCTCTTCCAGGGGATCTTCCCAACCCAGGGATCAAATTCAGGTCTCCCACATTGCAGGCACATTCTTTACCAACTGGGCCACCAGAGAAGCCAGGGAAGTGCTGGGGGAAATGAAAACAAAAGGCAAGCTGTGTCCAGGTAAGGAAATGTGGCTGAGATCACGGAGGACCAGGAAACAGACAAAGCTGTCTCTTGTCCCTCCCAGAGAATTGCTGTTAAAATGGGTGGCCAAGTCGTAGACTCTTAGAGCAGAATGGTAGGCATGACCAGGGTGAGTAGGGGATGACTGGGGCTCACGATGACCATAAACTAGTGTGCCAAGAGGCATCTGTGGTCCCAATCACAGGATCCAGATCTGGGGATGAAGGGGAATTTTTGTTGTTCTTCAGTTGCTAAATCGTGTCTGACTCTTTGCGACCCCATGGACTGCAGCACGCCAGGCTTCCCTGTCCTTCACTATCTCTCAGAGTTTGCTCACGTTCATCTCAACTGAGTCGGTGATGCCATCCAACCATCTCATCCTCTATCACCCCCTTCTTCTCCATCCCCCAGTCTTTCTCAGCATCAGGGTCTTTCCAACGAGTCAGTTCTTTGCATCAGGTGGCCAAAGTATTGGAGCTTCAGCATTAGTCCTTCCAAAGAATATTCAGGACTGATTTCCTTTAGGATTGACTGGTTTGATTTCCTTGCAGTCCAAAGGGACTCTCAAGAGTTTTCTCCAACACCACAGTTCAAAAGCATCAAATCTTCAGCATTAGAGAGGTCCTAATTCCCCTCACCCCACCCTGCCCTGCCATTTATGGAAGAAGAGGCTGAGGTCAGGGAGGGGAGCATAGGTCTGGGGTGACATCTCTGTGTGTGACAGAGTGGGGGTCACAACTTCTCCCCAAAACCCAGTCTGGAGCTCACTCCCCAAATCACCCGTCCTCCGTGACCCAGCTGGCTCCACCTCAGACATGTCTAGGAAATCTGCCCCACAATACAAGGAGAAAGAGGAAGTGTGGCCACACACACACACATATCCCTTGGTTGTCATTTTGAGCCTAATTGTTTTAACACCAGCTGTCAGGTCTGCAAAATTCTTCTCTGGTACCAGTGACCTGTAAGATCTAGAATAACAAGGATGTGTTTAAAAATAGTCCAGATTCCTAGAATTCAGTTCTCCTTCTCACCTGCCCTTCTCCATCTTGCTAACAGGCCTGGTAAGAACTCCACTTCAAATTCATGAGTACAAAGCCAAATGCTGTGATTCAGATTTATTAAGAGCGGTAGAGAAAAGTGGTGGACAAGACGCAGGGACTTGAGCTAGTTTTCAGCAAAGCAGGCTGGAAACTTTGGCAGACACTCAACCCCGCAACCCAGCAGATTCACCTCTCCCAGTTCTCCAAGCTGGGGCACTCATTTATCCCACTGCCCCCAGTGGGGATCCAGTTCCCCCAGGCCCTCATAGACAAGCTAAGGCCTGAACACCCCTTGATAGTGAGACCCTGCAGCCCAGACCCCCACAGACTCTGTTCCTTCTGCCACTGAGCATCATGGCAGTGAAGGAGGGCCAGCTCTGCAAGTGGACTAACTCAAGGTCAAAGCCTGCACAGCTGCTAACTAGCCATGGGGCGTGACAGTCAAATTCCTACATCTCCCCCAGTCTCAGTTTCCCATCTGCAAAACCTGGCTCCCGTGACTGCTCTAAGAATAAACCTAAGGTACAAAGTACCCCATGGCCCACAACTGGAAGGTCACAGAAACCCTTTTCTTCCCCTTCCTAAGCCCAGCTGTCTCACTCTTTCAAACACATCTTGATAACAGTAAGTAAGGGGAAGTTCAGTCAGTTCACAGCATCGTTTAAGACATGGAGAAAGTGGAGGAAAGTTCAATATCCAACGTTGAAGACATGGCCAAATTATGATTCATCTCTTCTATGAAGTTATGTGCAAGCATTCAAATTCTGTTTTATTGACATGAGAAAATGCTCAAAACATGATGTTAAGAGAAAACTCCAGCATGCAGATTGTATTTATAGTATGATCTCAGTAATGTGAATGAAAACACAAAAATAAAACTAGGCGAAATGTTGACAGAGCATTTCTGGGCTAAGGATTTATCAGTGAGAGCTTTCTCTTTATGCTGTTTTCTTTCCAGAACAAAAATGTTTAAAGAAACAAAGCGATAGCCACCAGATTTCTCATTTCAAAAGAGAAGAGTTGGGCCAACACAATTGAGGGGCAAAGAGTCTCTTCCTGGACAACAAAATTTATTTAAAGTTCTGAATAAAAGCTGTTTTCCATGTTTGACCCAATAGTGAGGCAGCCCAAGGAGATGGAGAAATGAGTCTTGTTCTGGACCTCTTGTGGTTGTGCATAAATGAGTTGAGGGGAAGCTTTAAAGTAACTGACTCTCTTCCTGTGGATGGGGTAGGCATCAGTGTGTGCAGACAGAACCCCGTCAGTGCGTGCAGATGGAGCCTCATCAATCACTCTCAGGAAAGCATGAGACGCTCAGCTCCAGGCCAGCATGCAAGTCAACAGCACAGCCAAGAAGGCTTCTCCCCGGACCCCAAGATTTAAGGTCAACTGGGAGAACTTTCACGTACTTATAAACTGACAATTTAGAGAATTAAGAGAAATGTGAAAGAGGACGTTGTCTGAATGCCCAGACCAAGAGCAGCTATCAGAAATGTCCATCTGTGAGGAGAACCAGAAAGTTCTATCCTTGGAGAAGCCTTGAGGAACACTTAACCCAACACATTCAAGTTACTGATGAAAAAAACAGCCTGACAGAGGTGCAGTGATATTTCCCACAGTTGCCAAGCCAAGAAGCATGTTTGAATAACCTAGACAGCATATTAAAAAGCAGAGACATTACTTTACTAACAAAGGTCCATCTAGTCAAGCTGTGGTTTTTCCAGTAGTCATGTATGGATGTGAGAGTTGGACCATGAAGAAAGCTGAGCGCCGAAGAATTGATGCCTATAAACTGTGGTGTTGAAGACTCTTGAGAGTCCCTGGACTGCAATGAGATCCAGCAAGTCCATCCTAAAGGAGATCAGTCCTGGGTGTTCATTGGAAGGACTGATGCTGAAGCTGAAACTCCAGTACTTTGGCCATCTCATGCAAAGAGCTGACTCATTTGAAAAGACCCTGATGCTGGGAGGGATTGAAGGTGGGAGGAGAAGGGGATGACAGAAGATGAGATGGCTGGATGGCATCACCGACGTGATGGACATGAGTTTGAGTAGGCTTCAGGAGTTGGTGATGGACAGGGAAGACTGGCGCGCTACAATCCATGGGGTCGCAGAGTCAGACACGACTGACTGACCGAACTGAGCTGAAAAGGCACAGGAACTGAGCCCATGCACAGCCTTACTGCCCTGGTGCCCTCTAGTAACAAAAAAGGTCATTGCAGCTGAGCAGTGTTGGGATTCTCCAGGCAAGAATTCTGGAGTGGGTTGCCATGCCCTCTTCCAGGGATCGTCCCGACCCAGGGACTGAACCCACATCTCTTGTTTCCTGCATTGGCAGGCTGGTTCATTACCACTAGAGTCACTTGGGAAGCCCATATGATGTGTACTTCATCACAATAAGAAACAATGACACGGGTGTGCATTAATACAGAAATATGCAACAACGTTCTGTTTAACGAAAAACATAATATGTTATGTTATGTTAAACATATGTATTTATGCTAGCACAAATATTAAAAGATATGAATCAAACTGTTAACAGTGGTTATTTCTGAACCATGAGACGCCACTTTCTTGTCTTCCTTTACATATTTGTGTTTCTGTTTCTATGATGGACATTATAACTTAACAATAAAAATGTTTTCAAAGATAGAAGGAAGAACAATGTGGGAGACAGAGATTGATGGAATGACTGACTCACTAAGGAGTGGAGTGAGAAATGGGCTGGGGAGGGAAAGAACAGACGCAGGAGAGCCAGTGATGTGGCCTTTGCCGCAATGAATGAAGGACTGAGTCGTTCATTCACACAGTGCCCACCGTGGGCAACCCTGGCGAAGAGAAGCAGGCATCCGCCCGGCGACAACTGGGGCAGACGGCAACACAGTTTTCATTGCTCATTCCTCACTTTGTACATTGGATGCTCTACGACACATCAGTCACTGGAGACACCAGTATGACCAAGACACTTTATCTGTCTTCCCAGAATGGACTATGATGGGAAATAAAATACATCCTATGACGTGAGAGAGAAAAATAAGCCCCCAAGGGATACAGAGCAAGCCATCCGTGGCCATACAGAGTGCTGAGACAGGAGCCGCGTAAAAGGGGACTTCTCTGCGAGCTGGCACCTGCAGACTCATGCTGGCCAGACCCAGAGGAGCAGAGTCTGGGGTTTCAATCAGAGGACACAGCATGTGTAAAGACTCAGAGGCCACGGAGAGCCTGGCGGTACATTACTGACAGGGGCTGTGGGATTGCTTCCCGTGAAGAACTTGCAGAACAAGCAGGCATTCCTGTCCAACTGGCCATGGGGTTTTCAGCGGCTGCCTCTGCAGGTTAACCAGCAAGAAGCCGTCTCCCTCTTCTCCCTGAGTTTACAGAAACTCATCTCTGTTCCAGCTGCAAAGTGGAGAAAGTAGGCTCCTCCTCCAACCTAGGGAATGAACATGATTGGTTTAAGTCAAGCAATTACTCCTATTTCTCTTTTCTGGTGATTAGCATAGAAGTGGACACATACCCAAATTCTGGCCAATGAACCCTAAGAACCCTGCTAGGTGGCTTCTGGTTAGGGTTTTGCTCCTCAGCAAAAGGAAGGAGCTGCTAAGGAACAAGTTCATGTTATACCTGTCCCCTTAGATCCAGCCTGGGATGCTGCTCTGATAACGGGAACTGTGGCAGCCACTTTATGAGCGTGAGGGTCAGGCTAGGAGAGTTGCAGAGACAGGGGTCCAGCATCCTAACATTTTCGAACTACTAGACAGTTCTTAGAAATGCCCATCTCTAGCATTCTGTTATGTAATATAATTAAATGTCTTTCTCATTAAGGTTCTGTTAGTTGGTTATTCTGTTCCTGCTGCTAAATGCATCTTAAGTAATATGCCAGCCTCAAGACCAGATGATAATATGCAGGCTTCTGTGGGTCTGGCAGTAAAAACCTGGGTCCCAGTGTTCATCTAATGCCTGGAAGCCAGTATTTCCCTTCCATCAGGTCAGTCTTCCCCTGCAGCTTTTCACAGGGACCAAGAAATAAAGCTGTTAACATTGTTGCCAGCCAGCTATCATCATCACTGCCATCAACAGTGATGCACTGGGTGCAGAACAGATTATACCAAACCCAGAGAGGAAGGCGGGCTGGTGGAGTCAGCTCTTCTTTCCCCCAAACAAAGCACACTTGGTGAAAGAAGCAGGAAACGAAACCAAAGGTTAAACATCCACCAGATCTCATCTGGTCGTTGTGGGTACAATGGCGGCCATGTCCGCACCACGGACAGCTCTGCCTTCCTCCCAGGCCCCCCTGCTCCCCTTCCCCAGAGGTAGAAGAGGTAACACTCAGGTGAGTGAGGCAATGGGCAGGGCAGGATCCTGAGGCCACAGGGGTGGGTGGCAGAGCTGGGCTGTGCAGGGCTCTGCCTGAGAGAGAGGAGAAGGAAGCATGCGGCCGCCTTGTTCGGGGACTGATGTTCATTTCCGACCGTGAGGTCCACCCAGGGAGCAGGACGACGTAACTCTGCTCCAACCAGGTTCTGTGTGGTTTAGCCAACCTCTCTTTCATTTCCTTCTCGTGTGCTCGTCCTGCTCAAACGCCCTCCACAGCTCCTCCTTCTACCGAATCCAGCCCAGCCTCTTGTGCCCGGTCCTCCACCACGTGCCCCAGCATGCCAGCTTTGTCTCACACTTGGGGCTCCAGTGTGTACCCAAGGCCAAAGGATGATGTGGGCTCTCAGGCAGGGGGGCAGACCGTCAAAACCCTGTGAACTGTATCAGGGGTCTCTTCGATTCCCTCTCTCTCAGCGAGGTGCCCTTCCCCACTTCCTGTCCATGGCCCACGGGGGCTCCATGCCCGACATAACACATCCATCTGGGCCTAGGCGCTGATGGGAGCCCCGGAGGAGCCCCAGCTCACGCTGCTCAAATCACACCCCCCAGACCCTAAGAATCCATTCCAGGCCTGGGGCTCCCTAAGCTGAGGGACACTGGCTTACCTCATGAAGACCTTCTAGCTCAAAAAGAGCAAGGGCCTGATAGATTATCCCTCTTAAATCGTCTGAGTTGTGTACAGCAGTCATACACAGACGGGAGAGCTGAATCAGAAAGAAGGCTGAGAACTGAAGAACTGATGCTTTCGAACTGTGGTGCTGGAGAAGACTCTTTTGAGTTCTTTGGACAGCAAGAGGATCAAACCAATCAATCCTAAAGGAAATCAACCCTGAATATTCATTGAAAAGACTGATGCTGAAGCTGAAGCTCCAATACTTTGGCCACCTGATGCGAAGAGGTGACTCACTGGAAGACACTGATGCTGGGCAAATGGAAGGCAAAAGGGGAAGGAGGCGGCAGAGGATGAGATGGTCGGATGGCTTCACTGACTCAATTCACGAATTTGGGCCAACTCCAGGAGATGGTGAAGGACAGGGGAGCCTGGCGTGCTGCAGTCCATGGGGTCGCAAAGAGTCTAGCATGACCGAGCGACTGAACAACAAAAGCTGCGTAAGGGGTTTGTTAGCACAGATGCAGGGTCAGGCCCCGAATCAGACCTCTCCCCAAAGTCAGCAGATGCGGCTGGCCCTGTTCTGCGGCTCCTGGTGCTCACGCTGAGTCGTGGCTGACTCCTTTCCAACCCCACGGACTGCAGCCACCAAGCCCCTCTGTCCACGGGCTTCTCCAGGCAAGAATACTGGAGTGACGGCCAACAAACACAGGAACAGATGCTCAACATCGCCCATCATTAGAGAAATGCAAATCAAAACTATGACGGGGTATCACCTCACACCAGTCAGAATGGCCATCACTTAGAAGTCTACGAACAATCAATGCTGGAGAGAGTGTGCAGAAAAGGGAGCCCTCCTGCACTGCTGGTGGGAATGTAAACTGATACAGCCACTATGGAGAAGAGTACAGAGATTTCTTAGAAAACCAGACATGGAGCTGCCATGTGACCCAGCAATCCCACCACTGGGCATGCACCCTGAGGAAACCACAATTGAAAGAGACACAGGTGCCCCAATATTCATGGCAGCACTTTTTACAATAGCTAGGACATGGAAGCAACCTAGATGTCCATCGACAAACATGGATAAAGAAGTTGTGGTGTATATATATACAGTGGAATATTACTCAGCTATTAAAAAAAAAGAATGCATTCAAGTCAGTCCTAATAAGGTGGATTAACCTAGAGCCTATTATACAGAGTGAAGTAAGAAAGAGAGAGACAAATATTGTATAATTATCCAAGCATTTGGAATCCAGAAAGACGGTACTGATGATCCTACTTTCAGGGAAGCAATGGGAACAGATTTGTAGGCCCAGCAGGGGAAGGAGAGGGTGGGACGAACCGAGAGAATGGCCAGGAAACATTTACACTCCCGTGTGTAAAATAGCAAGTGTGAACTTGCTGTCTGACAGCAGGATCTCCACCCAGCGCTCTCTGACGACCTAGAGGGTGGGATGGGGTAGCAGACGGGAAGGGGGTTCAGGAGGGCGGGGACATATGTGTCCCTGTGGCTGACTCCTGTCGATGGATGGCAGAAACCAACACAATATTGTAAAGCAATTATCTTCCAATTAAAAAAAATAGAAAAAAAATGCTGGAATGGGTTGCCAGGCTCTCCCCCAGGAGCTCTTCCCAACCCAGGGACCGACCCTTGTCTCTTATGTCTCCTGCACTGATAGGCAGGTTCCTACCACTAGGCCCACCTGGGAAGCCCCTCGGCCTCTGGCAAATCGCTCTGACGGTAAATCAATCTCTCTCCCCGCCCCCCTCCACCTCTCTCTCTCTCAGTGAAGAGACAGAGGGTCTGATGGAAATAGAAGGAGCTTTGCAATAAGACAGATTTGAGTTCAGAATTGGTCCCATTCGTTCTACAAAATAGGGCTTCCCTGGTAGCTCAGTTGGTAAAGAATGCACCTGCAACGCAGGAGACCCTGGTTTGATTCCTGGGTTGGGAAGATCCGCTGGAGAAAGGATAGGCTACCCACTCCAATATTCTGGCCTGGAGAATTCCATGGACTGAATAGCTTAACATTCTACAAAATGCCTGACCAGTGTTCCTCAAAACTGTCAAGGTCACCAAAAACAAGTCTGAAAGGCAGCCAGTCTAAACAAGTCTAAGGAGACATGATGCCTAAAAGCAAAGCCATGTCCTGGATGGGATCATGGAACAGAAAAAGGATGTTAGAAAAAAAAAAAACTAAGGTAATGTGATAAGGTATGGATTTTGGTTAGTAATAATGGATCTATACTGGTTCATAAGCTGTGGCAAAAGTTCCACACTGACATGAAGCATTAACAATATGAGAAATGGGGTATGAGATATACAGAAACCCTTGGTAAAACCTCTGCAGTAATTCTGTAAATCTAAAATAGTCTGAAACAAAATGTTTATTAAAATATGATAATAATAACTGGTCCTGGGCACTTAATAGTGGTATAACTTTGGGGAAATGATTTCCCCTCTCTAAGCCTCAGTTCCACATTATAAAATGGGACAAAAATATCTATGTCATAGGGATGATGGAGCACCTGTAAAATGCTTTCACAATGCCTAGCACACAATCTGCACTCATTAAACAGTCCTTTCTAAAATCCCAACCAAGAAATGTACTTGATTCACTGTTAGCAAGTAATTAACCCATATTTAAAATTTCCATTTTCCCCCAAAATGTCCTTTATAACTTTTGTTTTGGCCCAATCTCAAGGCTCACATATTCCATTATATTGCCTTTTGGTCTAAAACAGTGCCCCCCTCCTTCACCCCTTTTTTTTTCATGACACTGACACAAATTTAAACCAGACACTCCCAGGAGGTCAAAGAACAAAACCTGTCCACCAGAGAGGGAGGTGAACTCTGGCATAAGTGATGTGGCCATTGTTCACTCATAACTCCGTTACGTCATGCCCTGCCTACCACATGCCGTGCATTCTGCGAAGGACACCATATGCACTGCCCCTACGGTTCTCAGCCATCCTGTCAAATTAAGATGATTATCCCTATTTGACAGACGAGAAAACGGAGGCTGAGAACAATTAAGAGACTTGCCAAAGTCCTACAGCAGTCACTAAGAAAGCTGGAATTCGAACTCTGACTTAAAACTCAAGTTCTTTCCCCAAAACCAAAACTATAGTCCTTTTAGGGCATGCATGCGAAGTTGTTCAGTCATGTCCAACTCTTGAGACCCCATGGAGTATAGCCCTCCAGGCTCCTCTGTCCATGGGATTCTCCAGGCAAGAATACTGGAGTGGGTTGCCGTGCCCCCCTCCAAGGGGTCTGCCCAACCCAGGGGTCAAACCTGCGTCTCTTACATCTCCTGCACTGGCAGATGGGTTCTTTACCACTAGAGCCACCTGTCCTTTCAGGGCGCCCCCATTTACTGGGAGAGACTGGCACAGGAACAAGTTATTACAACAATACAATGACAAAAGTGCCAATACTCAAGCAAGTGGAGGATGCCACAGGGACCAAGAGAAAGGAAGCAAGGCGTCTCAAGAGAGATCAGAGAGCCTTTTCAGGTGGGGGAGAGGGGGAGAGCCAGGTGGGGCTGTGGGGGCATCCTACCCTGCAGGATGAGGGGAAGGGCCTTCGCCAGAGGTGGGTAAGACGAGAAAGCAGGTGGGCACCAGGCGGAAAAAGGTTCCTAAAGTCTTCATTCATGTTTCTATATGCTGATTCATTCCTTCACTCACCAAATGTTTATGGGACTTCTCCTAAATGCCAGGTCTGTCTGAGATGCTAAGGATACAGCAGAGAATAAGGGGACACAGCCCCCAGTCACACGGAATTCACAATCTAACCAAGAAGGGGGTAATAAATAAATAAGTGACATGGATGGTGGTAAGTGTAGGGAGAAGAATAAAGCAGAAAGTGAAAGTCACTCAGTCCTGTCCGACTCTTTACGACCCCATGGGCTGTAGCCCACTAGGCTTCTCTGTCCATGGGATACTCCAAGCAAGAATACTGGAGTGGGTCACCATAACCTCCTCCAGGGGATCTTCCCAACCCAGGGATCGAACCAGGGTTCGCTGCAGGCGGATTCTTTACCAGCTGAGCTACCAGTGAGGTGACAGGGAATGTCTGGGGCCAGAGGGCTGCGATTTTCAAGAGGCAGAAAGGCCTGGTTGAAATATCTGAGGAACAATCTGAAGGAGGACGTGAGGAGGCTGGTGGTTAGGGTGGCAGGAGAAGAACCCTGCAGGTGGAGGAAGCAGCAGAGACCAAGGGTGAAGTGAGGCAGGAAGGGAGGATGCGCCCAGCAGAGGGGGCTGCACTGGTACCTATTGGAGATACACACTCCTGCCTGAGGGCTCTGTCTGGCAGAGGCAGGCTCCAGACGGCAAAGGACTAACACTCAGACCAGCAATTTGTCCCCACAGATTCATAGAGAAAGACATTTAATATGTGGTCCCCTTTTGTGATTTCATAGTGCCTAGACTTGGCCCCGAATCTGTGTTGCTGATGGGAACTAGTGTGTGTGTGTGTGTGTGTGTGTGTGTGTGTGTGTGTGTGTGTGTGAATCTGTGTTGCTGATGGGAACTAGTGTGTGTGTGTGTGTGTGTGTGTGTGTGTGTGTGTGTGTGTGTGAACCTGACTCTTTTGTGACCCCATGGACTGTAGCCCGCCAGGTTCCTCTGTCCGTGGCATTCTCTAGGCAAGAATACCGGAGTGGGTGGCCACGATGGGAACCAATGCCATCCATTCATCCGAGTGCAAATGGGAACAGTTCCCACCATATATATATGGAAACCAGTGCTGTATCCACTTATATAGATGCTCTACCCTTACTTTGCGGGATGAATTAAACAAAAATTGAAATGTACTTAAGAGGCGTTCGTTAAGTAGTAGGGATTTGCTATATGATGTCTGTGGGCTTCCCTGGTAGCTCAGTGGGTAAAGAATTTGCATGCAATGCAGGAGACCTGGGTTCAATCCCTGGGTCAGGAAGGTCCCCTGGAGAAGGGAATGGCAACCCACTCCAGTATTCTTGCCCGGAGAATCTCATGAACAAAGGAATCTGGCGGGGTACAGTCCAAAGAGTCACAGAGTCAGACATGACTGAGCAATTACACAGATCTGAGGGCTGTCGAAGGACCTCTAGAGTCCCCCTGTCCATGGCCCTGTCTTCCAGCCCACCTGTACCCAAGCCACTCATGTAGGGGGCTCCCCACGAACCTCCTCCAGCATTGGTTCCAGCATCGGCTCTCCTCCTCCTCCAACATCCAGGCCTGCAGGACAGACCCAAATCCATTGCAGGCCACTGCATGAAACCTCAGCTTCGTCCAAACACGCCTTCCTCCCTCACACAGCAGACAGGCCTAAGAGGCCAGGAGGGATGTGTGAGGTTCTTCAGATCCATCATAATCTGAGCACTTAGGGGTTCCCCAATGCCCTGTTTAGACAATCCTCACTTTCTAACAGCCAGTAAATACTCTGAGACCCAGTCAGCATTTTTAAAGGTCCTTAAATAGCTCATTTGCATAATCCATATTTTCAGAGCCCCTAAACATTTGTCCTGCCTTCCTAATCTCAATCTTTATTATGTGTGAGGAAGAAAGGGCTCCCAAGGAGGGTAGCAGCCCTTCACATCCCTTCTGGGAGGATTGATTCTTGTTACTTTTTTTTTTTTTTTAATGACCACATTTTCAAAAGCAGGCACAGAGCTAACCACAAAAGGAAAACATTTAAAGGGAAGCCGTTAACCTGTGCAGGCTTGCAAATGTTCTTTCCTTGAAGGCCGGAAACCCTGCGGGCTCCTGAGGATGCTAATTACACACTGGCCCCTGCGAACGCTTCAGTGAAGGCCGGAGCCCTCCCCCCGCCCAGACTGGTTCCCTCCTGGAGCTACCAAGAATGCAGGCTCGCCTGAACATCTCTTTCAGGATCACCTTTCCAGTTTCTGTCTCAGCTCAAAGCCTCCCCTATGGAAAGGAAAGACAATTTGCTGGGAGAAATTTCAGTGTCAGGATTGGGGGCTATTCACACGAATCTGGGGGGAAGCTTTTGCCCAGTAACAGGAACGTTTGATTCCTGCAAGAGAAAGCCGCAGGAGCTAGTAAGGAAAAGCCCCCAGGAAGATGAATCCAGACGAAGAAGACCCCTGCTGCAACCCCTCCACTCTCCTGGATGGAAAAATGATCCGTCCTGTTGGGAAGGACATCCAAATTCCAAAATGTCTACAACCACAGTCAAACATGGACACCGCCTCCTTCTCCCTCCAGAATACTGAGCCAAAGAAACCAGGTCTTAAAAGGTACTTACTGTATGATTTCCTTCCTACTGACTTTCTAGAACTGATAAAAACAAACCTGCTACGATGAGAGAAGCTAGGTTTACCCTGGAGTTGGGGCTGGACAGAAGACTTGGGGGGGTGCGTCCAAGGTGCAGGTGAGAGCTTGATCTACGTGCTGTTACCTGGGCGTGTTCACCCTGGAGATATGTACAAAGCAATATACCCTTTCTTTTCTTTTTTGAGGTTATCCAAATTGGCTTCCCTGGTGGCTCAGACTGTAAAGAAGCTGCCTGCAATGCAGGAGACCCAGGTTTAATCCTTGGGTCAGGAAGATTCCCCTAGAGAAGGGAATAGCAACCCACTCCAGTATTCTTGCCTGGAGAATCCCATGGACAGATGAGCCTGGTGGGCTACAGTCCACGGAGTCGCGAAGAGTTGGACACGACTGAGCGAATAACACACACACAGAGATCACCACTACCCCCCATTCCCCCCCCCCCCCCCCCCCGCATCGGGGTTCTCCTACTCCTAGCAGGGCTCTCAGATCCCCTCCCATGCACCTTTGTTCAGGCAGGAGCCCAGCTACCTGTGAAAGGGGACACTCCCACACTGTCCAGACTTCTGATTTAGGAAGGGTGAGGGGTATTTATAGTAACACAGATATCTCTAAATGGGTTGGGGACTTCTTTGCTCCTTAACTCCCATACCTGCTAGAAATCCACTTTGGAGAGGGATGGCTAATGGGGGTGAGGGGTAGGTGTTAAGCACAAAAGCAGCTGGCAGAGAAACTCAGCCAGGTCTGCCAAAGAGGGATCTCTCCCTGTTGAGTGTCTTTGAAGCTGGGAATGGGCACCGGGCCAGGTGGCGCCGGGTTTCTCCAGCCTCCGGCAGACTGCAGGGCTGGCTGAACTTGAGACCCACTGCCAGGCCCTCCAGGGACCGGCTGCTGCTAGATCCAGAAGGAGGGAGCAGAGAAAGCTGTGGAGGGGGTTGGGGAGGGGGTTGGGAAAGGAGATGAAGGGAATGACGAGGGAAAGGTGAGAAACGAAAGGAGAGAGGAAGAGGGTTATTTGATCTCCTCTGAGGGCCAGCAGGGCGCTAGTGGGAGGCAGTGCAACCCTGTTCACCGACGCTGGCCTCTCTAAATCTTGGGCTGCTGAGGCGGCGGTAACTGGGGAGGGCAGAGGAACCTGCACACCGGACTCTCAGCAAACCCGTCGCTAAATCCTGCTCCTCCCGCTGCCCCCACACAATCCCGCCCCAGCCCACTGGCCTCGCCCCCTGCACCCTCCATCCCCAGTACAGTCCTCCCAGCGCCTCCTGAGCTCCACGCAGCCGGGCCAGCCCAGGGATGCGCGCCCAGGAGATGGGGAAAGGGCGGGAGGCTGCGCAGGGAGCCCGATTCCCCGGTGGGAGCTTCCTCAGCCCACACCGCATCCCCTTTGCCCGACACCCCCGTCCCCTGCCCCGGATGGGAAGAGTCTGCATTCCGAACAGCAAGTCAGTGCCGCGGCGGCGGGTGACGTCGCGCGCTCGAGCTGGCGACCCCGGGTGAGTGTGCGCAGGGGACGCGACCACCCCACTTGATCCCGACCCTCCGCACCGGGAGCCCGGTGGCCTTTCCTCCCGGCTCTTCTCGCCACCGGTCGCCTTCGCCTGCTTCTTCTCGCCCGGAGTCGCCAGCGCTGTCACCAAGAAGCCACAGTCCGCGCCCCGAGAGCGCCTCCCCGGGGCTGGCTGCGGATGCGCGGAGCTCTTGGCGAGGGCGTCGCGAAAGCCCCCGCCTCCCTGGTCTTGGCCATGGATGACATCATCCCCCTGGAGCCCTCGACCCCGCGCCTGAGCTCCACTGGTGCTGCCTCTCCTCCACACCTCCGCTGGGAACCAGCTCATCCTTCCTACCCACCAGCTCATCTCTTCCCGAGTCCAGCCTGCAGGACCCAGAGCCAGTCCACCCTTCTCTTCCCTAGTTTTCCACTTTCTTTCCAGCTTCCACCTCCTCTCAGATCCTCCGCGCCCTAATGGTGAGCAAGTCACCTTTCAGTTGATAGATAGATAGGGACATGATCAATGGATGGATTGATACACATAGATGATAGATAATTATATGATAGAAAGAGACATATACATAGATGCTAGACAGCCAATAGAGACAGATGAATGACAGACATATAGATAGATGATAGCAACAGATGATAATGGATAGAACAGTAGAAGATCCACCGGCAGATGGAGAGATGAATGTATAATGAAGGGGCAACCTAGGACCTCAGTCTGGCCAGGTCAGCACCCAGGCTTTCACAACTTGCCTAACAGAAATGAAGCTGTAGCATCCCAGCTGCATAAGCTGTGCAAACTATAAAGAGCTTTGCCCTCCTTCCTAACTAACCACAACGGCAGCTTAGCCTGGACGCCCAAGGTTCTGCTTGTTGATGGTGTGGGCACAGCTCTGAGCCTGCCGGGCTTGCCTTCTGACATCAGCACCCTGATTCATCCTTTCGGTCAACCAGCATCCACTGAGCCTACTGTACCTGCACACTCTTGGGTCCTGTCACCCAAGACCAGCTGGGCATGTGTCTGCTCCCGGGGTCTGACCTTCTGGTGGGCATCAGATCCCCCAACACAGTAAGTCCATGTGATAGGTGCCCTGGGAGAAGTTAAGAATGGAGAATTATGAAGCATTCGAGGGAAAGCATTTGATCTGGGTGTTGAAGAGTGGGTTGGGAGTTTCCAAGAGGAGTGGCCTTTCAAGCAAATGCACCAGGATGCACCCACAGCAGTGGAGACCTGATCTCTCCTGAGATGGGTGATGCTGGGTAGTAGATGGTGTTCAAGAGAAGAGGAGAAGGTCGGCTGGTGCCAGGTTGAGAGGGGCCCTGACCACCAGCCTATTTCCTTGGTTACCGGGTCCTCTGCTAGACCTGTCGCCAGGCACCTATGGTGACACAGGGTGAACCCCCAGGCCTCTGGGCCAGATCTTCACACTCCGGACATACGACAGTCCGAGAGTTCTCTGTTATCAGAGAAGCTCTGGCTGTCACATGGCTACATTGCTGTCAGCAGGCCTTCCATCTGTCTGACTTAAACCCCCGCACCCCTGTCCAGGCACAGCCTCCCTCCCAGGGTGACTCAGCTCCTGGCTCCTTCCCTTCCTGCCACCCGCTGAGACGTGTGACCCGTTACCATAGCGATCGCAAGGCGGTTCATGCCTGTCTTCCCAGAGGAGACCTGGATGTCTAAACTGCTCCTGAAAGGAAAGCCTGGGCACAGCTGCTCACCTGCAGAGGTGCGTGTCAGATGGCGTCTCAGGGCTCTCCATCCGTGTGTGAACTCGGGGTGGGGGCAGCAGTAGGGACGGGGACAGGTGCCTCCGCCATGGGGACTCTGGGCTGGTGTTTCTCTCCGTAAGATTCGGGTCTCTAGTGGGACGGGGACAAAGCCCCTGGGGGCAGCAGCTGAGAAAGGACAGACCAGGTCTTTCCACTATTCCAGGTCATGGCACACGTGTGTATCCTCGGAGAATACACCTGGGGGAGATGCACGCTTATTTGTCAGATGGTATCATTTCCATCAAAGGCTCCCCAGGTGGTTCAGTGGTAAAGAATTCTCTCGCCAATGCAGGAGACACAGGAGATGTGGGTTTGATCCCCTAGGTTGGGAAGATTGCCCTGGAGAAGGAAATGGCAACCACTCCAGTAATCTTGCCTGGAGAGCTCTGTGGACAGAGGAGCCTGGTGGCTACAGTCCATGGGGTCCCAAAGGGTCGGACGCGAATGAAGCACAAACAAAAACAATACAGACTGGGGCTACAAGAGTCGACGGGTGGGACCCGTTACTCGCGGACTTCCGGACCAAGCGAAGCGGCACTTCCGCCATCCCAGCTCTCTGAGCGGAGCTGCTTAAGGGGAGGTGGGCTGCTGGGCATTCTCTTCTGCAGGTGGAGACAGGGCCCCGGCATCAGGGAACCGAGGTAAGAGACCCAGGAAACAGGCTAGTAGAATGCCTGGCTGGTGCTCCCAGCACACCCAGGCCCAGCCTCGGGGCATGAACCCAGAAAGTGGGCCAAGCAGTTAGTTGCAGGCTCCAGCCTTCAGGGCACAGCTGGCCGAGGCTGTGGCTGCAGCCCCCAGAGACCCCAGCTGAGCCTGCACACACAGCTCCTGGAGGCAAGGCTAACGTGGTTAATTGGTTCCAACCTTCAAGCTAAGAGCACCAGCATTGATTGGGCACCCGGGGGGCTCAGAAGCTGTGACCTCGGAGGATGTTTCACTTCCTTATAGGCTTGAACTCAGCAAAGAGAAATATGATCAGAGGTCGTGGCGCTCACTTCCCAGCTGCGCTGAAGCGTGGCAGAAAGGCAGTGGGTTATAAATAGTGGAGCAACCACTGACAAATCAATGGTGAGGAGGGAAGATGGCTCTCTTCCGCAAGGCGGGGCATGGCCACCTCTCCAGGGAAGAGCCAGACCTGATCAGAGCAGATGGGAGGAGACAGTGAACCTCACGCCTGCTCCCCCCAGTCCTGGTCCCCTGGCCTGTCTCATAAGGGCATGCATCTGCCCTGACTTCCCCAACACAGGATCTTCCAGGGTGGGGAGAGCGGGAGGGGACTTCAAGCAAAGGCCTTGGCATTGAGCTTGGGCTCCTGGTGGAGGCGGGGATGCGCCCCAGTTAATGTAGGTTAAGGCAGGAAGGGGCACTGTGAGTGTGCCCCCACCCCGCCCCTGTCACTCGTCCATCCCCACCAGAATCTCACCCACCGGCCAGTCTCCCCAACATCAGCTGTTCAAGAATTAATCCAACAAAGTAATTTGGGAAGGTCATGTATGCACTGCTATATTTAAAATGGAAAACCAACAAAAACCTATTGTAGAGCACACGGAACTCTGCTCAGTGTTCTGTGCCTGCCTGGATGGGAAGAGGGTTTGGGGGAGAATGGATGCGTGTATAGGTGTGGCTGAGTCCCTTCACTGTTCACCTGGAACTATCACAACATTGCTAATTTGACAATACAAAATGACTTTGGTGTTAAAAAATAATACATAAAAAAAGATATCATCAAAAAAGAAAAAAGAATTAATCCAACAAGTAAGAACTCAGTTCCTACTCTGTACCTGCTGCTACTGCTAAGTCGCTTCAGTTGTGGCTGACTCTGTGCGACCCCATGGACGGCAGCCCACCAGGCTCCTCTGTCCATGGGATTTTCCAGGCAAGAGTACTGGAGTGGGTTGCCATTGCCTTCTGCGACTCTGTACCTAGCCCTGTGCTAAGGTCCTTGTGATCCACCCTGTAAAATGGAGGTAGTTCCACCTGTGCTTCCACAGGGTATTTGTGAGACTCAAACAAGAAAACAAATGCCATGTGCTTACAGCCTGTGAAGTGGTACAAGGTGTGGTTTTAACAAGAAGCCCTTTGGGTGCTTCCAAGAGAGGAATGTGCCAGCCCCTAAGGGGCCCCTTCCCCTCCCTTGGTCCTTGCAATCTCAGCCAAGGAGCTGTTGGTTGGCATTTATGGGCTAATTTCTCAGGCCAACTTTGTAGTTACTCCTAACAGAAGGATTTAGGATATATTTTCAAGGCTCTTATAAAAGCATGCTTCCCCAGAAACTTGCTCTATGACCTTAAGCAGGTTGCTGGCCTCTCTGTGTGCCAAGTTTTCTCATCTGTATAATCTATAAAACTAACATCATGGCATCTGGTCCCATCACTCCATGGCAAACAGATGGGAAAACAATGGAAACAGTGACAGACTTTATTTTCTTGGGCTCCAAAATCACTGCAGATGGTGACTGCAGCCATGAAATTAAAAGACACTTGCTCCTTGGAAGAAAAGCTATGACCAACCTAGACAGCATATTAAAAAGCAGAGACATTACTTTGCCGACAAAGGTCCATCTGGTCAAAGCTATGGTTTTTCCAATAGTCATTTACTGATGTGAGAGTCAGACCATAAAGAAAGATGAGTGCTGAAGAATTAATGCTTTTGAACTGTGGTGTTGGAGAAGTCTCTTGAGAGTCCCTTGGACTGCAAGGAGATCCAACCAGTCAATCCTAAAGGAAATCAGTCTTGAATATCCATTGGAAGGACTGATGCTGAAGCTGAAACTCCAACATTTTGGCCACCTGATTGGAAGAGCTGACTCATTGGCAAAGACCCTGATGCTGGGAAAGATTGAAGGCAGGAGGAGAAGGGGACGACACAGGGATGAGATGGTTGGATGGCATCAGCGACTCGACGAACATGAGTCTGAGTAAATTCCGGGAGATGGTGATAGACAGGGAAGCCTGGCGTGCTGCAGTCCATGGGGTCGCAAGCACAACTGAACGACTGAACTGAAAATGGGGATAATGAGATTAACTGGGAACTTCCCTGGTGATGGTGGTTAAGACTCCAAACTGCCAATGCAGGCAGCATGGGTTTGATCCCTAGTCGGTTAACTAAGATCCCACATGCCGTGCAGCACAGCCAAAAGATTATTTAAAAAAAAGAAGAAGAGTAACTGCCTTACAGGACCGCTGTGAGAGTCTGAAGAGGTCGTTTACGTGGAGCGCTTAGCGTAGCGGCTGGCTCACACTATGTGAAGAAGAGCTCAGGGCCACGGTGCGGTCCTGCTGG
This sequence comes from Cervus canadensis, assembly GCF_019320065.1. Lineage (NCBI taxonomy): Eukaryota > Metazoa > Chordata > Mammalia > Artiodactyla > Cervidae > Cervus > Cervus canadensis. The sequence continues at coordinate 3,358,907 of NC_057399.1, read as the reverse complement.
TGGGGAGGATTCAAGCCAGCCTTCTGTAAAGGATCCAGGGGAGCCCAGTGGACAAACGCTTGGCCTTAAGACACATCAAGCCCTGGTCTCCCCACACCTCAACCCACCTCCCTACAACAGCTTCCGTGGGGAGGAGACTCTCTTACAAACTCAGCCTGGAGACTCTTGAGTCTCAGAAAAGACACAGCAGAGCCTCCCGGAGGAAGGACAACCAAATACAGAACCCGTCTTTTCTCTTCCTACAATCGGGTGGGCGAAGAGATTGGATTTTTGTTGTGATGGGGAAGGGAAGAACAAGGCATATAATAAAGTGACAGACAGCTGGGAGCGCCTAGATGTGCAGGCTGCCGTTACATCCCATCAGATTAGATGCTCTTAGCATAGAAACCCACGGGCAGGGGTGCTGCCTTGTTTAAGTAATGGTTTCCAATCATGACACAGACATTCATCAATAATATTTTATTCCTTCAGAGCCCGGCACAATTCATAGTAGCTTCTAGCCTTCTGCCCCCTCAAGCAGAAAACAGCCCTCAGCTCATAAACTCAAGAGGAAGCTGCAACCAGGAGTCCAAGGTCACACGGGATCCCCAAAGCTCCGAAATCCATGGAGACTTTGTTGTCAAGAACACCAGAATTCATGATTGCTATATATGCTTGGTCCTGACATACTGTTAAATTCCAAACAGCATCCAATCAGAGCCTCAGGTCTCCCCTCCCTGCTTTACTGCCCCATTCTTCTGTGCTAAGACTGAACCAGCTTCTAGAGATACCAACGTGATAAGACAGAAGCCCTGCCTTCAAGGGCTTCCCAGGTGGTGCCAGTGGTAAAGAACCCACCTGCCGATGCAGGAGACGCAAGAGACACAGGTTCCATCCCTGGGTTGGGAAGAGTCCCTCGAGGAGGAAATGGCAACCCACTCCAGTATTCTTGCCTGGAGAATCCCATGGACAGAGGAGCCTGATGGGCTATAGTCCAGGGGACTGCAAAAAGTCAGACACAACTGCGTACACGCACTGCCTTCAAGGAGCTCTTACGGTCAGCCTAGCTCCTTGAGCCTGGCTTTGTTCCCCGCAGACCTCTTTCCTCCTGCCTGCCTGCTTCACCACCATCACCGCCAGCTGGTTCTGAGAAACTGCGTCTGGGTCCCAAGCAGCACTCACTTAACCCTTCCCTCCCGCTGAAAAGGGGCAATGCCACCAGCCTCGAGGAGCCTCCAGCCCACTGGGGAGCTTCTCAAGAAATGTAACCACAACAGCCCTTGCCTTGTCCAGGCAGTGTATCCGATACAGATTAGTCTCTATCTTAAAAAGAGTCCAACCCGTCTCTCTGTGTGATTATGCATGGGACAGCCAGCCAAAAGAACCAGTAGTCCTGAAAAAGGTACTGCAGAACAGCGCTCCCAGGCGCACTCCTAGGGAAGGCCTGCAGGTCGTGACCAAGCTGGCCGTCCTGCTTGGTCACCGTGGCCACTGCTAGGAGGAGCTCCAGTATTTGTCCTCTGCATTCAAAGAGCCAAAACTGCTGCAGATAAGAAGTGGCCACGTGGTCCCACTGGGTACAAGGCAAGGTCCACCTCAAGTGCAAGAGTGATGAGGAGGGACTTACCCGATGGTCCAGCAGTTGAGAATCCGCCTTCCAATGCTGGGGATGCAGGTTAGATCCCTGGTCGGGAAACTAAAATCCCACATGCCCCAGGGCAACTAAGCCCGCATGCTGCAACTGCTGAGCCCACTTGGTCCAGAGCCAGCATGCCACAACATAAGGTCCTGCATCCCAGTTCAGCCACATTAATTAACTAATTTTTTAAAACGTGTTAAAAAAAGAGTACATGATGACATTAGACAAATCCCAGAAGTCAGGTCCTGGGTGCAGCATACGGGACAAAGATTGAGCATCAAAATGCCAAACTGAGTCCTCAAGCAAGGGATGAAGTGGCCAGCGGGAGCAGAGAAGGATTCATATGCGTCTTCTCCTTACAACTCAGCTGAGGCTGATTAATCCCCTCTTACAGATGCAAAAACAGAGACTCAAAGGCGTTCTGTGTCCCAAGGCTCCTCAATGGTTAAATGGAAGAACCAAGACCCATGGGTTTGTTTCTTTTTTTATCCCTAAAGCCTGAGCTTTCTCAACTATGCCACGCAGCCTACAAAAATAGAGCGATCATTTCCATTTCTCTATTTGCTATTAATATTTAATTAATCAATATTTAATTCATCAAGCACCTCTTAAACACCCTCTGTGTCCTCGGGTCGCAGCTGGGCGTCCCCCGCCTCCCCAGGTCCCCGAGAAGGACACGCCCACCGCGCTTCCTTTCCTCTCCCTGGGCAGCCGCCCGGGCGCTGACTCCGCAGCGCTCCCAGTTACCCCGCTGAGGCAATTTCAGCTCCAATTTGTTCAAACTCCAGACCAAAGGCTCAGACTCAGCCTCTGATGTGCTGAACAAAAACCAGAGACAGGAACCTGTCTCAACCTGAGTCAGGGCGGCGGCGAGAAAGTGCCGGGGCGGAGACGGCCGGCGTTGGCGGCTCTCCCGGCGTCCCCATTCCCCCAGGTCGCGCTGTCCCCACGGCCCTGCCCTGGACACGGCCCGCGGTCGGCGGGGGGGACACTGCTCGCAGACCCAGCATGTGCCAGAATCACCTGCAGGCCCCGCCCCGCCCCACTCTGCCCCAGAAGGGGCGTGGCTGGGGTGCCTCACAGGCAACCCGACCTCATCCGCCAGGCATGTGATACCGGGGGTCCACTGGCTCTAGTTTGAAAAACACTGCAGCAGGCAGGAGACAGGGGTTCGAGGCTGGAGCAGGCGGGGGTGGGGTCGGGTGGGGGTATCAGCGGTGGAGATTACCTTTGAAAGAGAGCTTTCTATGTTAAAATCTAACATGGTCCATTGAGGATGGGAGCCCTAGGAGGGGCTCTCTTTAGAGTTGAGGAAATCCACAGCTACAGAAGATGTCCCCTGTCTCTTTCAGTTAGCATTTCCCCAAAGGCACCCTCTCCACAACAGAGCCTTCCTCCAGATGGGACTTTCTCCCCTGCATTGGACAGCAAGGAGATCAAACCAGTCAACCCTAAAAGAAATGAACGCTGAATATTCCTTGGAAGGACTGATGCTGAATCTGAATCTTCAATACTTTGGCCACCTGATGTGAAGAGCTGACTCATTGGAAAAGACCCTGATGCTGGGAAAGATTGAAGGCAGGAGGAGAAGGGGATGACAGAGGACAAGATGGCTGGATGGCATCACCAACTCAATGGACATGAGTTTGAGCAGACTCCGGGAGATGGTGAAGGACAGGGAGGTCTGATGCCCATGGGGACACAACCGAGCCACTGAACAACAGCTGCATCGCCGGAAGCCACACTGCGCCCCTCCCAGGGCCAGTCTGTCACTCGAGACCTTTCTTCATTACGGAGGTGCACTGTCTTTCCCCAGCAAAATGGGTAGAGTAGTTGGGAATATATATAGAAGGGAACTTAAAACCTTGAAGGAAGGGACTTCCCTGGTGGTCCAGTGGGTAAGACTTTGCCTTCAATGCAGAGGGTATGGGTTCCATCCCTGGCAGATGAGCTAAGATCTCACGTCTCATGTCCAAAAAACCAAAACACAAAACAGAAGACATATTGTAACAAATTCAATAAAGACTAGAGAAAAAGCTTTATAGGAACAAGAGGTGGGGAGAATCACGATTTCAGTTGAACCTAGGAAAGTTCTCATGCCTGTACCTAACACACCACACACATTGTCACACATAGCCCTCTACCAAAGACGTTTACACATCTTAAAGTAGGCATGAGATATCACGTACAGTTAATTTCCAATGTCCACCCTGTGCTCCATGGAACTGGTTTAAGAATTCCCTCTTCCAGGGTTGTCATAAAATGTTAATAAACTATGTTTGCCTTGTTACAGACACTGTGTCTATTAGGAGAGGTGTGTGTGTGTGTGTGTGTGTGTGCGTGCGTGTGTGTTATCTGATTCTCTGTCCAAGTGTTTATCCTTCTTCTGCTTTTGTGACTTTGGGTTGTTGATTCCTGTATGCTGCCTCCCCTGCCTCCACTGGTCCTCTCTAGACATCTCTCTCTGGGTTCCTGTGGATCTGGGCAACTGAAGGTACTGGGGCGGGGGGTGGGGGGCAAATGCCCCCAAACGAGGGCTCTGACTCAAACAGAGAGAACACGGGGCTCCCAGGTTCTGCAAGGCCTTTGAACTGACTGGAGTGTGTCATGCGGGGGTGAGCCAGAATTCATCTCATCAGAAGTTCAAATGCCTGGGACAGATTTCCAGACACTTTTGTTCCAGCCTCGTGTCCCAAACACACACCTATCTGCTGGAGCCCTGCGCTCCCCTCCGCCAGGTCCATGTCTATGTGAATAAAAACTTCAATCCACTGGTTATGTTTGATGTCCCTGCTGCCTTTCAACACAGTTTTTACATAATCTGACTTTAGAGCCTTTACTTTATAATGTGCTTCTTTTCTAAAAAGGAACCGATACTTTGGCTGATGGAGTCGATTCAAAAACTGCCTATTGAAAACCTGCTTGCGCCCGCTAGGAGCTAAACACTCAGGGGTGCAGGGAAGGGCTGGCGGGGAGATGGAGGGATGCACGAGACACATCTTTTCCCTCCAAGAAGCTTAGAGTTGGGGCAGCATCGAGGGAGATGGTGATTCACACAAACCAATTCAAACGCATGCCTGGTTTGGATGAACACTCCAAAAGAGTTGAACACACATCTCTTCAGGAACAAAAGCCTAATTGCTGTGTTTGCACAGGCCTGTGATTGCAAGTTTGTGAATTCATGAGTTAGAATTTATGAACACACAATCATGGTGCATGAAATAAAGCTCTTGATATAATAATACTAATACACACTAGGTACAGTGTGACCAGATGAGTAATTAGCAGAGTTCTGGGCTGTGACACCGTGGAGGGAGGGAGATAAACTGCCTCTATTGATGAACCGCTGTGTTCTCCAGCATAGCCACCTCTGGCTGCACGTGGCCAGGGAGCCCGGGAAATGTATCTGGTCCCAGCTGAGATAAATGGCCCGCCAGGCTCCTCTGTCCATGACATTTCCCAGGCAAGAATACTGGAATGGGTGGTCATTTCCTCTTCCAGGGGGTCTTCCAGTCCAGGGATGGAACCTGCATCCCTTGTGTCTCCTGCACTGACACCACTGCACCACCTGGGAAGCCCCTACAAAACATACACCAGACAGCAAAGATCTAGTCCAGGGACTTCCCTGGCGATCCAGCAGCTGAGACTCCACGCTCCCAATGCAGGGTGCCTGGGTTCAATCCCTGGTCAGGGAACAAGATCCCACATGCTGCAACTAAGAGTCTGCATGCTGCAATAAAGATCGAAGTTCCCGTGTGCTGCAACTAAGACTGGCGTGGCCAAGCAAATAAACATTAAAACAAACAAACAACAAAAAAAGATTTAGTCCAAAAAAAAGTGTAATTATCTCATGAACAAATGTTATGCTGATTACACGTTTAAATGATAATTTTTCACACACTGGGTTAAATAAAACTTCATTTTACACAGTGTTAGTCGCCCAATGGTGTGTGACTCTGAGACCCCATGGACTGTAGCCCACCAGGCTCCTCTGTCCATGGGATTCTTCAGGCAAGAATATTGCAGTGAGTTGCCATTCCCTTCTCCAAGGAATCTTCCCAACCCAGGGACTGAATCCAGGTCTCCTGGCCTGCAGGCAGATTCTTTACCATCTGAGCCATTCATTTCACCTACTTCTCTATTTTTTTGAATGTGACTACTAGAAAATGTAAAATCCCAAATGAGGCTCGCATTTTGGGTCCACATTATAATTTATTGGCCAGCACAGACCTAAAACATTCATATCCATTACCTCATTTAATGCTCACCATGATTCTACAAAGTAGGCATGTTAAAGCCAAACTAACCACGGCTCAGAGAAGTGGTGAACTGGCCCAGGTCACTCCACCTAGCTCACCCGCTTCCTCACGGGCGCTGCAGGGCTCACGCTTCCCAGACCCGCTGTAGTAAGAATAGGAGGAGTGGATGGACTCGCCCTGCAGGTGGGGTCAGTCACCCTTCTGTGAACCATCCTAAAAGTAACCCCTCCATCTGGTGCTCTCAGACCTCAAGGCCCAGAGTTACAGTCCCCGAAACTAGGCTGGGAACCCCTTCTCCTGGGAGCTGCCCCAACACCCGGCATCACGGTGCTTCAGCGGCCATCAGCAGATGCTGGCTGAGCCCTCCGAGAGCCTAAGTGGCTCCTGAGGGCACCTCCCCCTCCCTGGTCTCTCTGTGTTGGATGCCGCAGTCTCTGGACAGTCAATGCTCAAATAACTGCTTAATCAATTCACTGTTGAAATGAGGACTGCCTCTGCACAGCCACACTCCTTTTTACTGTTTTTAAAATAACCAAGTTTATTGTTTAGAGCAGGTTCAGATCCCCATATAGTCCCTTGGGCTTCCCTAGTGGTTCAGATGGTAAAGAATCCACCTGTAATGCAGGAGACCTGGGTTCAAGCCCTGGGTTGGGAAGATCCCCTGGAGAAGGGCATGGCAACCCACTCCAGTATTCTTGCCTGGAGAATTCCAAGGACAGAGGAGCCTGGCGGGCTACAGTCCATGGGGTCGCAAAGAGTCAGATATAATTGAGCAACTTTCACTTTCTTTCTTTTATAGAGTCCCTGTTCCCCGTACACAATAGCCTCCCCCGCCACCACCATCCCCCATCAGAGTGATCTATTTGTTACCATGGAAGAACCTATGTCATAGACACCCAATGCATTCATGTGTATGTGCTCAGTCGTGACCAACTCTTTGTGACCTCAAGGACTATAGCCCGCCAGGCTCCTTTGATCATGGGATTCTCCAGGTAAGAATACTGGAGTGGGTTGCCATTTCCTCCTCCAGGGGATCTTCCCCGACTCGGGGATTGAACCCAAGTATCTTGGGTCTCCTGCACTGGTAGTTGGATTCTTTACCAACCATGCCACCTGGGAAACCCAAAGTCCATAGCTGACATTACAGTTCACTCTTGGTGTGGTACACTCTATGGGTTTGGACAAATGTACAATGACATGTATTCACCATTACAGTATCACACAGAATAGCTTCAACACCCTAAAAATCCCCTGTGTTCCACCTATTCAACCTTGCTTCCTCCAAACTTCTGGCAACCAGTGATCTTTTTACTGCCTGCATAGTTTTACCTTTCCCGGAATATCACATAGTTGAAACCAAACAACACACAGCCTTTTCAGATTGACTTCTTTCACTTCATAATATGCTTTTAAGTTTCCTCCAGTCTTTTAGTGGCTTAATAGCTCATTTCTTTTTATTGCTGAATAATATTCCATTGTCTGGATGTACCACAAGTTATTTATCCATTCACCTGCTGAGAGACATCTTGGTTGCTTCCAGGTTTTGCCAATAATGAATAAAGCTGCTATAAACAGCCATGTGTGGGTTTTTGTATGAACATAAGTTTTCAATTCCTTTGGGTAAATACCAAGTAGCACAGTTGCTAGATCGTATGGTGAGAATATATTTAGTTTTGTGAGGGCCTGCCAAACTGTCCTCCAAAGTGGCTGCAGCATTTTGCACGCCTAGCAACAGCGAATGAGACCACAGCACCTCTGATGACCTGACACCATGTTTTCTTGTTTCGGGGCGGGGGAGCTCTTCTGTGCTCCCGGCCTCCTGGGCCCAGACCCCAGCTACCCAGTGTTGCAGGTGCTTCTGCAGGCTGCAGGCTGCTTCTGCTGGGTACTAGGTAACTTTCCTCCCTAATAATGACTATGCTAACGGCAAGCACTTGATAAGAGCTGGGTACCAGGCAGAGCTCCTCCTAGGCGCCAGCCCATCCATCCTCACAGAAGCCCTCGGGGGGGGGGCTGTCATTCTTTTCCTTCACACGGACTGTGGACACTGAGGCTCTGGCATGTGCAGGGGCTTGCCCGAGGTCACACCACTGGTCGGTGTCAGTGGTGGGGTTTGAACGCTTGGCAGATGACCCCTGGAGGGTGCCCTTGGTATCTGTCTCTCCGTCTCAGCTGCGAGCTCCTGAAGGGCCGGGACTACTCACTCTCCTGCAGTCACGCCTGCGCCTGGCGACTTCCCTGCAGCCATAAAACGACGCTGACTGAGCCCTCAGTGACCCTCCAGTCCCGTGTCTCGGGCGCTGCTCTTTCCCCTACATGAGCTATCCTGAAGAATCCCATCCTGTTTCTCAGCCATTTTCTCTATGCCCCTTCCTCCCCGGCCCTGCACCCTCACAGCCCCAGTCTTCCTTCTGGGCCGATCACCCCTATGTCCTGCAGAGACCGGGCCTTGTGTGAGGACCTCCAACTCCCTTTGAGATCCCTGACCATCCTTGGGGCTTCTCCCTGCAGGAGGCCTTCACTGCCCCCTCATATTCACTGCTACGGGTTGAATGCTGGTGTTCCCCCACCCCACAAATTCATGTGCTGAAGCCCTGAATCACAATGTGGAGGTGGGTGACTGGGGGTGATTTGGGTTCCATGAGGTTATGAGGGCCTTAGAAGGAGAAGAAGGAACTCAAGTTCCCCCTTTCCATCACAGGAGGACACAGCTGGAAGGCAGCTGCCAGTGAACTGTCAATAAGAAGGTTCTCATCAGAACCCAACTATACGATCTCCCTGACCCTGGACTTCTAGCTTCCAGAACTAAGAGGAATATTTTTGTTATTTAATCTCCTCAGTCTATGGTTTTTATTAGAGTAGCCCAAGAGGACTAAGATGTTCAGCGTGTCAAGCAAAAGAACTCATGGTCACCCTTGCCAAGGCACCCACCTCCACATTCTCAATGGGATTCCTGTTGCCCACCTACCCATCTGAAACCTGGGATTCTCTTAACTCCTCCCTTTTGCTCATATTCTTGTCTCTCAATTTTCCCTTCAGAACTTCTCTTGGACTGATGCTTTCCTTTCTAGCCCTCTGTGCCATGCTGGTTGGAGCTATTTTCCACCCACTTTGGAACAACTGGTCTACTAGTCCATCCTACACACAAATCTGCAATAATAATAACACTCGAGCCACACACACATCACTCCATGACCTGCTATGGCTCCCGAGTACCCACCGGATTAGGTCCATTCTTTATTCAACATTCGTGCTCCGCAGTAATCCAGGTCCCCACCCCATGCCTGTCTCAGCGCATCCTGCGCATGTCCGCACTCCAGCTCAGTCAGCTCCCTGTCTCTTTCCTGCCCAAGCTGGGCTCCTTTCTATCTCTGAGAGGCTCCTCGTGCTGTCCTCTGGCCTAAATGCCCTTGTTCCTATTCCCTTTCCATCTGGATGCCAACATATCCTCCAGAATGGTCTGAAATCCAGCCACACCAGGACAATTGTCCTGATAACATCAGTCTCACGGTTTTGGTCCTTCCAGACTGCCCAAATCAAGAACCCTGCGTGGCCACTGTTCTTTCTCTTGACACCTGATAGTTGGGGTCCCTTGTGCACCAATGGGGTATCTTACAGGGAGCTGTGTGTTAGTCATTTAGTCGTGTCTGATGGTTTGCGACCCCATGGACTATATATAGCCTGCCAGGCTCCCCTGTCCATGAAATTCTCCAGGCAAGAATACTGGAGTGGGTTGCCATTCCCTTCTCCAGCGGATCTGGGTCTCCCACATCGCAGGCAGATTCTTTACCTTCTGAGCCACCAGGGACAAGGCACCGAAAAATCCTCAGACTGAAGACCCTGATCAACTCAAAAGTAAAAAATGATCCTAGTGACAACTCCCAGGAAAACATAACCTTCCTCCTGAGAAATACAGCACCTGTCTGAATGACAACCCACCAGCAGCGACCACCTGCTGAGAACCTGGGGCCTTGCAAGTCAAGCAACGTTTCTGGTGGGTAGGCGGGTTGGGGGTATGGACAGACAACTCAGTGAACGTCCCTGCGGCTGTGAGGGTAGGACCACACCCCCCTGGTCCGGCCTCCTGTTGGGCAGTAGGGAGCTGGCTCTGCCGGGTATATCAGGAGACTCACGGCGCAGTCTGCTCACCAGCCACAAGTACGATCTCCAAGGTGTGGAAGGAAGGTGGGGATGATGTGACGTGAAACCTCCTACTTCAATGCCCTCATCCAAAAGCACCCAGATGGGGAGACACGTCGGGGAACGCCTCCCTTCAGACCCATCATCCAGCACACGTCACCACCATTTAACAGATATGAGCTGGACTTCCCTGGTGGCTCAGTGGTAAAGAATCCTCCTGCCAAAGCAGGAGGAGACATGGGTTCAATTCCTGATCCAGGAAGATCCCACATGGTGCAGAGCAGCGAAGCCCGTGAGCCACAACTACTGAGCCTGTGCTCTAGAGCCCAGGAACCACTGAGCCCAAGTGCTGTAACTATTGAAGCTCGGCAACAAGAGAAGCCACCGCAATGAGAAGCCTGTGCCCTGCCATGAGAGCATAGCCCCTGCTCTCCGCAACTAGAGAAAAGCCCACGCGGCAATGAAGACCCAGCACAGCCAAAAATAGATTAAATTATTAAAAAAAAAAAATAGACATGAGCCAAGTGCCAGGCCTATGGAAGAGCTCTAGGTGCTGTCTCATTTAACTGCTACAAGAAGAGTATGAAGCAGGTGGTCTTGCTGCCATTTTAAAGACTACCCAGTGGAGGATCAGAGGGGCGGCATGGCTAGTAAAAGCAGAGTCGGCACAGGGCACGCAGAGTGGCCATCTCCCCAGCTCACAGTGACTCTCCCATCTCTCCAACTGCCATCCCCCCAATTACAGGGGGGCCCTGCCGGCCTTGAGGAGATGGCCTCATCCACTGGCCACTGTTTGCTGGACCAGAGGCAGGCTGACTCAGGCTGGGCCAATCAGTCACTTCCCCAGAGCCTCCCTCTCGCCAGAAGAGCACTTGACCCAAGTTGAGCCCGAGAACCTGACCCTGAGAGAGAAAACACCGAGGGGGAGGGTAGGGAGGAGTCTGGGGGCCTTCGGGCTGCTCCCTCTCGGTCCACGGTGGTCCCCAGGCCCAGAGGCACGCGTGCGTCAGGCCTCAGGGGCAGCACCTCCGCGCTGTGCTGGCTCCGTGGTTGCTCTTACACCCAGAAGGCTGCTTAGCACTGGAGTCTGAGCACACGGCCCGGCAAAGACCAGCGTGGCCTGATCAGCAAGGTGGTTCCACAGTGGGAAGGACCGCTCTACTCCCCCCATGGAGATGGGTCATGAGAACCAAACTGCAAGGCTACGAGGGTGCAGGAAACGAGCCTAGAAAAGCAGAGTCTCAGAACATTCAGCAGCTGTCTGCCAGCACGGGAAGAGCCCACAGACACACAGACACACACACACACCCCCCCAAGGAATTCACACTGAACTGAAGAAGAGGGAGGGAAGAGAGGCAAGCCTCACACAGCCAACTCCAGCGCACCAGCAAGGACCCCAGTGGAAAGTTCACGCTCAAATCGAGTGCCACCTCCTCCCCCAACACCTCCCTCAATTCCCTGGCTCAGACGAACCTCACATATGGAACCAAGGCTTTATTCACAGCTCTTAGTCAATACAGCTCACGTCTTACTCAACGTTATAGTAAATAAATACACGAATCTTCACTCCCTTCGTTGTTGTTTAGTCACTCAGTCGTGTCCGACTCTCTTGTGACTCCATGGACTGGAGCCTGCCAGGCTCCTCTGTCCATGGGATTTCCCAGGCAAGAATACTAGAGTGAGTTGTCGTTTCCTTCTGCAGGGGATCTTCCCCACTTTGGGACCGAACCCGCATCCCCCGCATTGACGGGTGGGTTGTGGACCGCTGAGCCACCCATGAAGCCCTACTGGTCTGGGTGGAGGCAGAATCTTTGACCCATTCATTTTTGTAATCTCAAAGCCCCCAGACCCAGTCCCCAGCCTGTGGGAAGAAAGTGTGGCAGGATTTGTGTTGAATGAATGCACACCAGCGGGACCCCCATCCCACCTGTGCCTGCCATAGGGCTGTCCCCCACCTAGGGCTTCTGGGAGGGAGCCCCTCTGGGGGACGTGAGCCAGAACTCAGCACCGGGTCCCTGGTAACTCCCGAGCTGCAGGGTTCTGGTGCCCCTCTAGGAGAATCTTGCCTTTGCTCAACTAGTTTTTCCTTTGCTTCCTTCACAACTTGGCACCAGACGTAGGGCTGAGAGCCAGATTAGCAACGAAAACTGTCAAGAAATATCTCCCCTCCAGAAAAAGCAAGGGAAAACAACATCTTGGTGGGTTTTTCCAGGGGAAGAAAAAGTGAAATAGTCTCTTGCTGCCTCCTCTGTGTTGGCCTAAAATGGCAGTTTTGCAGAGGGAAAACATATTTCTTCTGAGCAAAGCTGTTTGTGGTGTGAAAGATGGAGTGTGTGTGCTTAGCACAAAGACACAAATTGGCCTGAGGCTCAGCTACACAAGCTATTTTCACAGGAGTTTACGTGGGGGAGGGTGAGGCTGAAGAAAGGAAAAGGAAAATCTTTGTTTTGTGAAAATGGAAAAAAAAAAAAAAAGGGAGCCTGGATCAAATTCAAACCTGGCATCTGATATGAAGGAGGCTTGTAATAGAGCCGTGCAGGTGAAGGAATGGGTACTAAGGGGAAGCCCCTGATGTGCCTGCTCCAGATGCAGCCAGATGGCTTGGCACCTGAGCTATACATAGGCTCTGCTCCAGGGCATGGCCAGGCATCCCTCTGAACTCTGCCTCCTGCACTCCTGGGACCCATCTCACAGGGCGCTTGAGAAAATTGAAGGGGGGCGCTCCCTTGGTGGTCCAGTGGCTAAGACTCCATGCTTCCAATGCAGGGGGCCCAGGTTCAATCCCTGAGCAGGAACTAGATACCACAGGCTGCAACTAAGAGTTCGCACGTCACAACTAAAGATCCTGCTTGCTGCAACAAAAATCGAAGATCTTGAGTGTTACAACTAAGACCTGGCCGGCCAAATAAATAAATAATTTTTTTAAATTATGGTAAAAAACTACAATGAAGTATCACCCTACCCCAATCATTGACCATCATTTTAAAAGTCCACAAATAATAAATATTGGAAGGGCTGTGGAGAAGAGAACCCTCTCACACTGTTGGTGGGAATGTAAATTGGTGTAGCCACTACGGAAACAGTATGGAGGTTTCTCAGAAAAAGTAATGAGAGAGCTACCATATAGTCCAGCAATCCCCCTCCTGGGCATGTATCTGGAAAAAAATCATAATTAGAAAAGACACATGCGCCCCAAAGTTCACTGAAGCAGTGTTTACAACAGCCAAGACGTGGGAGCCACCATGATGTCCAATGATAGATGAACGGATAAAGAAGATACAGTACATATACTCACAACAGAGTATTACTCAGCCACGTTAAAACGAAATGAATGAAACACTGTCATTTGCAGCTACATAGATGAACCTAGAGATTATCATACAAAGTGAAGTAAGTCAGATAGAGAAAGACAAACACAAAACAATATCACTGAAATGTAGAGTCTAAAATATGATATCAATGAACTTATTTACAAAACAGAAACAGAGTCACAGACATAGAAAACAAACATGGTTACCAAAGAGGAAAGGCAGGGGAGGGATAAATCAGGAGTTTGGGATTAGCAGGTACCAACTACTGTACACAAAATAGATGAACAACAAGGTCCTACTGTACAGCACAGGGAACTATACTCAATATCTTGCAATAATCTATAATACAAAAGATCATGAAAAAGAATACATAACTGAATCACTCTGCTATACACCAGAAACTAACACAATATTGTAAATCAACTATACTTCAATTAAAAAGAAAAGGGCCCGCCTCAAAGTCAACCTGGACCGGAGTTGCTCAAAGAGTCTGGGAACCACCTGCAACAGAAAGCTCTCTCTGCGGGTAAATCATGCAGATCCACAGGGGGAGCCAGGACAAGACCCAGATTCTCCGATTCAAGAGCTGGGTGCTTGTCAGCCTAGCCTCACCTGTGCGACGTGCTGAGTGCCAACTGTCTGCAGACAACCGTCTGGAACCACAACCAAACGAGACAAAGTTCCCGCCTTCAACAGGCACACGCCTGGGTGAGGAGGAGAGGAGGCTCTGGGAAGGCGGAGGCCAAGGCCAGGGGACAGAGGACGGGCTGCACTGGGGCTGGGGCGTGGAAGCCAGAGCCTGGAGGGTCTCAGGGGCGCAGCACGCCAGACGAAGGAAAGGCAGCATGGCTGAGCTTTGGGGGACGGGGACTGGGCCAAACCAAATAAAGAGAAGGACCCTGAGGGCAGGGAGGGCGGCATAAGCCGAGGCCAAAAGGTAAAACATCGAGGACGTTTATGGACAACAGGAAGAGACTCCAAGTGGGACGCAGCCGCATGGGGCATGAGGCCAGGGAGCCAGAGACACGGGCCTGGTGCTGGGCTGGGCGGTCCGGCTCCGACCTTGTAAGTCGCAGAGGGCCCTGGGAGGCATTCCAGGAATGGAAAGGCCTGCATCTTAAGAAGGTCAGCTCAACAGCCACTGAAAACTGGACAGAATAGGAGATGACCTGGGCCCCTAAAGGTGCCAGCACCCAGGGAGGCTAGTGGCTGTGAGGTTCCCGGTGGGACAGCTGCAAGCTGCCAGGCCTGGCTACCCTCTTACCTCCCCCTGCCTCTTATGGGGACGGGGCCAACAGGTCAGAAGCGCATATGTGTGACACTGAAGGGACACAGCACTCCACTGGCACATACGCCCCCAGCCCAGCCTTGCCTGTCCCCTTGCGGCGACAAATAACACGGGTTTCTCCTGGGGAGCACTGCTGATGTGCTGGCTACTGGCTGGTGCCCCAAAGACTCTGAGCTTCAGATCCACACACAGTTAGGCAGCAGTGTGACCTAGTAGTCATCAAGGGTCCCTCTCTGAACAGTCTACTGACCTGTCAAATGGGGACGATTATACTTACCTTAAGGGGCTGCCCTGAGATCCAGAGACGACACATGACGAGTGCAGCCTAGGGCCCGGCCCCACCCTCTGGAGGCTGCTCGGAAGATGATGATGATGACGACAATGATAAGGGAGCACCCACCGCCCAGCTCGCACCACCGGCATCACCATCAGCGTCAGCAGTGCCATCAAGTCAACTTCCCACGTGGGGCAGCTCCCGCGCCTCATCAGCCCACAGGAGCCAGGAGGTCAAGACACCCACAGAGCTCTTTGCTTCAGGCCCTGAGTTGAGTATAACCCCAGGACAGATGGAGCATCAGGTCGCATCTCAGCACCCACCCGTGCTTGTCTGACCCCCAGTGGCAAGGGATCAAACGGGCTGAGCTGGGCTCTGTTGTTGATGTTCCTTCATCACTCAGTCCTGTCTGACTCTGCAACCCATGGACTGTAGCCCACCAGGCTCCTCTGTCCATGGCATTTCCCAGGCGAGAATACTGGAGTGGGTTGTCACGCCCTCTTCCAGGGGATCTTCCGCTCAGGGACTGAACCGGAGTCTCCTGCACTGGTAGGCAGATTTTTTACCGTCTGAGTCACCAGCGAAGCCCCCTTATCCTCTAAGTCATGTACTAAGTTTGGATATCTCGGGTGGCCACTGATACCTTTAACTTGGGACACGTTTATGTGGTATTTGTGCAGTGGGGCCCCGAAGCCCCTCGTGTTTGAACTCCTTGGAACATGGCCATGGCTGTGAGGAGGTCTCAGGTGAGGAGAGAGTTGGACATGCCCAGCCCTCTTAAATGCAGGAGCCTGGGTGCTCTGACAGTTCCTGTGGGCTGCATTCAGCAAACACGTATATAAGCCTGTAACACCTTCCAGACTAAGCATGAATGGCAGCCACGCAACCTCAGAAAAAGTGCAACCCACCATCTCTCCTCATTCCATAGATAACGTTCATGCCTTTTGTGAGTTTTTGTATTGATTAGTATCCCATTCACAAGCACGATAAGGAATGGACGTCAGAGATTCTACTATGAAAAGATAATTAAGCAAAACCCTCCATCATGTTACTGGATCTGTTTCACTCAAGAGGAAACAACTCAACAATTATCAGTCGAGCTCTTAGAAAACTCTTACTATTTACAGCTGCAGATGTGAGCTGATGAGGATTTTCTTAAGACTGTGTTACACATATGCAAGATGGATATACTGAAATGCCAAGACTGAAGTGTAAGTCTATTAACTATAATCCCTGATTTCAAATCTCTGCTTTGCCACAATGGACCCGTTTTTCTCATTTACTGATTTGATCAAAAGTGAATCAAAAGTGAATGTTCTAAGTCGCATACGTGCACGCTCCATGCACGCTCAGGGTGTGCTCTCTGCGACCCCGTGGACTGCAGCCCACCAGGCTCCCGTGTCCATGAGATTTCCCAGGCAAGAATACCGGAGTGGGTTGCTATTTCCTTCTGCAGGGGATCTTCACGACCCAGGAAATGAACCTTTGTCTCCTGCATCTTCTGCATTGGTGGGCGGATACTTTATCACTGCACCACCGAGGAAGCCCAAGTCTTAAAGGAGGGGACCCATTTTTACGGGAACACATTCTCTGTGTCTGTTTTGTATCTTGAGACTTGGTGTCAGATGTATTTTAAGAAAAAAAATGCCTCTGCTTTCAAATGTTAGAAAATTACTACTTTAGGCCAACCCTCTCATTTTATAGGTTAGGGGTCTGCACCCCCCAAGAGGTGGTGAGATTCAGCCAAGGTGATACAGGTACTGTAAAGTATAATTAAACCAGGGGGCAGGGAAACATTTGTTGTGTGGGGGACACTAAATAAATGGAGGGGGAAGGGAAGAGTACACTTCAGGGACAGAGAAGTAACCTGAGCCATTTAATAAATTAAGCGGTTTTCATCCATCAGGGATTTGGAGAAATAACTAGCTTTGCTCAGTCTGGCCACAGGGGGTCAGGTGGGCTTCCGTAGCTTAAGCCACCTGGTTACGTTCACCCATCGTCCGCCAGGAAAGCCCCCAAATCCTCAACTCTCAGCTCACACACACCCTCCGCTCCAGGGAGGGGAGGTCATTCAGATTTGGCCATGGTGACCAGTTTGGGGAGGCCCAGAGCCCAGCTGGAGCCAGCAAGAGCTAAGAGATTTTGGGAGAAGTGTGGAGCGTGGTCACTGCCAAAGAGGCCCAGAAAGGAAATGATCACCACTCGACCCCACTTTACCAAGGAAAAGCCAAGAGGAGGAAACGTGAAAAGGCATTCAAGTCACAGAACCCCACTGCAGATCTAACTTAGAGGGGGGCAAGAAAAAAGAGGCAGAGTGTAGGTCAAAAAGCAGAGGGAGGACTTCCCTGGTTCCAGTGGGTTAAGGATCCACCTGCCAACGCAGAGGACACAGGTTCGGTCCCTGGTCCAGAAAGATCCACACGCCAGGGGGCAACTAAGCCCGTGAGCCACAACTGCCGAGCCTGTGCCCTGCAGCCTGGGGGCTGCAACCGCTGCAGCCCACTTGCCCTGCAGCCCATGCTCTGCAACAGGGGAAGCTACCGCGCGGAGAAGCTCTCCTACTGCAACCGGAGAGTAGCCCTCACTGGCTGCAGCTACAGAAAGCCTGTGAGCAACAACAAAGGCGCAGTGCAGCCACACACACACGCACACGCACACACACACACGCAGGTGTGCACACACACATGCACGCGCGCGCACACACATGCACGCGCACACACACGCACACAGCAGCTGGAGGCACCACTGAAGGAGCGAGACTGAGGACCCGGGGGCAACATGAAGTGACCGGCCAGTGCGTCTGAGTGGAAGCACTGCAGCCTCGAGGGCCCTGCAACCATCATGACCACCCTCCCCCCTCACCAGACACCCCCTGTGCAGGGGAACAAGCACTTATGGGCTGGAAGAACGTTAAGGGACCTCTGTGTGCCTCTGTCCTTCTGCAGATGAGGACAGTGGAACCCAGATGGACATGGCTTCAGCCAACAAAGCGCTTGGAGCAGAGACCAGCCCACCATCCCCGGCAAGCAGGAGGAGGGAGACTGTTGGGTGTGAGCGGAGGAGCAGTCACCTCCACGAGCCCGTGGGCCAGCTCCTGTCTGGACTCACCCCTTCCCCTGCGTAGCCCCCAGCAGGTGCTTGAAGACTTGTTTACTGAATGAGCCCGCGATTGTTCCAGGCCCTCCCTGGGCATGAGCTCCCACTCGGCAAGCTCACACCTGAGTCCACGGAATGCAAGAAAGCTGCTCTCCAAAGAGCCGAAGGATGTCAGGCTGTTAGCCGACCAAGCTCCCCATTCACTGCTTAAAAGCATAACTTGTTAACTGCTGACGCACTGAATTATTCATGCCCCCACGGCTGGGGTTTCCCACCTTTCAACCACTACCCACCTCTTCCATCCTGGCTCCAGCCAGCCAGCCAACTCCCTTGGTTTAGGAAGCTGAGGAAGTATGAAGAAATGTAACCCCGGGCAATTCCTTACAAAGGCCAAGGCTTTACAACAAGAAGCCCAGGGTGGGCAGCCGGCAGAAAATAAGAGATCCCGCTTTCCACTGCCTTCCTCAGAAACAAACCCCTGCCTGCCTGCCTGTCTCCTTCTCTTCCTCCCTTCCTCCTAGGCCCCCAACAGCCTCCTGTCCTCCTCTTTAATGGGAATCACTGGTTGGAGATGTCGCTTTCTCACAGGGAAAACCAAACCTCAGAGTTTGGGGGCTTGAAGAGGCCTCCTAGATTCAGGGGGCTGTGCTGGCCAGGCAGACACATAAGGCACTTCCTGGATGTCTGCTCTGGTCTCTTTACGGACATCAGCGCCTTCTGTCCCTGCCACAAGCATCTGAGGCAGTGGCCCCTGCCCCAGCCAGGGTCGGAGTGTAAAGGCTGCTTAGAAACTAGGAAGCAGTTCAAGGGACAGAACCTCTCTATAATAAATTCTAGAAATGTTTTTCATGAGGATTTTATTAAAAAATATGGGAAATGTTGATACCAGAATATTCAGGAGAAACAAGCAGAATAGAGAAGGGTAGGAAGAGCATGATATCCACACAGCTTTTGAAAATCACGTCGACGATGCAGATGTTAACAAAGCACAAGAGAGGAACAAGAGATGAAAGTCAATGACCTCCAAGCAGGAGGCTGTGTCCACTTAGAAATCGATGTTTGATATTTTCTGAGTTTCATCCCATGAGAACATACTGCTGCCACAGCCTGGGGGTGGGGGCGTGGCCTGGTGGACACGGGTCATTATCGGTTGTGAACATCTCAGGACAAACAGATGCAACAAACCAGCTGAGCAACCAGGCCAATGAGACAGGTGAGCAGGGGCACTGAGAGGGAAGATACCAGCCCCAGTACGGAGCCGGCCAGGCCCTGAGGACAGGGTGGAGGGGCGGAGGGCTGGGAAGGAGGCAGCGGTGAGGGATGCTGGAGCCCAGGAGAGCGAGGAACTGGGCCTAGAGCCCTGGAGACTGGGACGGGCTTGAGGGCAAGCCCATCTCCCTCAGGCCCAGGCCGGGGCAGGAAAACCCTGGGCCTCATATCATTGGTAGAATAAGACATTAAAGATGGTTTTTACATACTCACACTGTTCCAAAATTCATAGGTATACAAACAAATATATATATATATAAAATTTACATATACAAATACAAAATGACACATAGCTCAGACAGTAAAGAATCTGCTTGCAAGCATCTGCATTGCAATGCTTGCAATGACGGTAAAGAATTCTGCTTGCAGAGAATCTGCTTGCAATGATCGAACCTGGGTTCCATCCCTGGGTCAGGAAGATCCCCTGCAGAAGGAAACGGCAACCCACTCCAGTATTCTTGCCTGGAGAATCCCATGGACAGAAGAGCCTGGTGGGCTACAGCCCATGGGGTCGTAAAGAGTCGGACACGACTAAGCGACTCTCTCTCACACACACACACACGTTGTATACATACTTGTGTATAAGGTCCTCTTGACACTCCCCCACCCAGGCCCAAGCCACGCTCCATCCCTACCGATGCCCTTTATTTGCACAGAAGCAAAGATGAATACTCGGTCTGATTCCGCCATCTTTTTGCCCACGGGAAGCACTGACCTGCACGCCGCCCTCCTCACGTCACACCATCTGGCCATTTACACCGGGGCCCAGCGTGGCTCCGGTCGTGGCCCTGCTGCTGCAGACGTGGGACAGCCTCCCTGGGCAGCATCAGCACTCAGGACCCAAGGAACTCCTACACGTGACTTTCCCAGCCGGGTCTGCGGAACTCAGGGAGGGTGAGGGGGGACCAGGGGCCCCACCGGCCAACCCTGGTGCAGCATGGCCCGGCCCCCAAACTGCAGGGCAGCGGTGGTCACAGCCTGTGGGTCACGCTGCCAGGCCCCCGGGCACTGCAGTGCTCCCGCCCACCCGAGGCGCTCCTTTTCAGGGGGAATCTCCATGGAGTGCCCGGGCATGCTGGCTCCCCAGGGACTCCACACGTTATGAGAGGATAAAAGATTTAAGCCTATGAAACATAAAATATTAACTTAATTATCATAAATAATACGTGCCCCGGACTTCCCTGGTGGTCCAGTGGTTACAACTCCATGCTTCCACTTCAGGGGGCATGGGTTCCGTCCCTGGTCAGGGAGCTAAGATCCCACATGCCACACGGCGTGGCCTAAATAAATAAATGAAACATGCCAAGTGCATTTCTGCTGAAGAGGAGGGAAAAGAAAAAAGACAAACACTCTTAAGCAGGAGGACTCACAGAGGGGATGAGGGTGAGAAGCCAGGGTGGGCGAAGTCTCCCAGACAGGCCACAGTGGAAACCGGGAAATCAACCTTCTTTCTCCCAGGTTGCCTGCCTCCTCCATGCAGCCTACCTTGATTTCTCACTTCTGCACCTACCTAAGGCTCGCTGGAAGTTCTGCCTTGGGGAGCCAAGTTTTGGTTATGGGCGACCTGGTCTCTTTGCCCACCATCTACAGAACTCCTGGAGGCAGAGACTGGATCCTGTACACTTTTGAATGTGTCCTCCTGAAGACAAGAGTCAGCCCAGGAAACTTCTACCAAATGAATGAATTGCCTCCCCCCTCCCAGTTCCAATGGCCTCTTTCCATCACCACAGGCAGCATGGAGTGTGCTCTGTGGCTTATTAAACATGTCTGCAAGTGTCCTCTCACAGCACCCTCACACCAGCTCTGTCTCATGAGTAGATGGGGTGATGGTTTTCCCATTTTACAGATGAGGAAACTGAGGCTGGGGAAGATGAGCAACACATTAGCTTTCTAATCTCAACTCCAAAGATCTTTGCTTCCCCATACAAATATTCTATTTGTTCTTTGCATTACATTTTCCACCCTAAAATCGCTCTTATAAATATTAATTCTATCCATCTGGTTCTGACTGTACCAGTAACTCCAGTAGGGGAGGAAAGGTGGGTACCTCATGCCAGTCCCTACCTCCTCTGGTCTGTGGGACTCATTATGCTGTTTGCTATTTAGTCACTAAGTCGTGACTGATTCTTTGCTACCCCCATGGACTGTACTCGCTAGGCTCCTCTGTCCATGGAATTTTCCAGGCAAGAATACTGGTGTGGGTTGCCATTTCCTTCTCCAGGGGATCATCCCAACCCAGGGATCAAAGCAGCATCTCCTGCATTGGTAGGCGGATTCTTTACCACTGAGCCGCCTGGGAAGCCCGTGGGGCTCATTAGAGAACTACTTCAAAGAGATGCTACGACTACTAAACCCTGGTTACCGGGAGGGTTAAACTAGGTAACGCATCTGGAGGGCTCACACTGCCCAAGGACTGCCCCGGCTGCTCCAGCATCGTCCTCGCCACATCCATAGGAAGAACTCTCCGGCTCTGGGAGACGGGGGCCTCCAGCAGACACAGAAAGCAGCTGGATCCCGTGGACGTGTCCGCAAGGTTCTCAGGGGTCTTCATTGTGGCTCTACCGTCAGCTGGCCTCCCCCAGCCAGTGCACATGCCCGCACACACAACTGCACCCCTCGACGCTCACCGTCCTGCAGGGCTGTGGTGACCCCTCCCCATCCGACCAGCTGCCCTCAGACCTGGGCCCTCCTGACACCAGGTGGAGGGCACAGCCCCCCAGAAGTGGAGAATATCGGGAACTTTCCTGAAAACCTTTACAACTTCCAGAGGTTTCCTGAGAGCCTCCTGTACCTCTTAACTCAGATCGGCAAACCAGCAGGAAGGAGGTCCAATAATGTGCCAGCCTGTCTCTGGATGTGAGGCAGGCGGCAGGACGCAAAACAGACACGCCCATGGAAGCACAATTTCAATGGCAGCGGACAGACAGCTAGCCACTAAGCAAGTGATGAGATAATTTCAGAGAGAGGTGAGTGCCGTGCATAAAATAAGGCCAGGGGACGTGATAGAGCAACAGGCAGTACAGGGCAGAGCCAGTTTCAGGGTCGCTAGAGGCCAGGCCAGGACTGCAGGCACCTCTGAGAAAAACTTGAGGAATATGTGAAAGATACAGATTCCTGGGACCAGCTCCTGAGCACTGGATTTTCTGGGTAGAACTGGGAAATCTGTATTTTTCCAAGCATCCCAGGGGATGCGGATGAGGCCAGAGGTTTGGGAAGAGCTTATCCAGGCCTCTTCCAGGCTGAAGACTCCACGGGGGCCAGGGCCCCTCTCTGAGTTCCTCTTGGACTCACTCAAGGCCCAAGGCCCTTAGGATTGGAACTACTCCTTGGTTTGTGAGACCCTGACTCCAGGCAGCACTCCTAGCCGGAAGCCTGGGGCGGACCCTGGCCTCTGCTCGGTTCCTCTGTGGCAGAGTCCCCCTGAACCTCCTACCTCACTCCCCCCAGCTCGGCTGCCCATCAGGGAATGAAGCAGCCTTGGCTGGCTGCCCAGGCGCAGGGCGGAGGCGGTAGCTGCAGGCTTTTATCAATGGGATCAACAAGGCATCTGCTGGGACTGATGCGGGACAGGATCCTTGTGACGGTGCCCTGGCCAGCATTTTGGAGGTCACCCTGCAGAAGTGGCTGGCCTTGGCGGCAGGAAGCTCTTTGTGGGGAGGGTAAGTGGCTCAGGGCTTTAGGGAGCTTGGAAGCCCTCCCCGGGACAGTCACAGTGTTTGCTGGCTTGCCACAAGGCAGCTTATTCTTATGAAAGTCTTTTCTGGGGTTCTCCTGGCTAGAACAGACTCATTTGGCTTCATGAAATCGTCCCTTGGCTTCTCCCACTGCCTTCACTTGGTTCTTATTTGGTGAGGCGCCAAAACCTCTGTTTCTCAGGACAGGGTCAGATAGAGGGCTGGTGCCATGTGTCAGTCTGTTTATTTGCAGGAAGATCGATGCCTGAAGCAGAACCAAATCCTGGGAACACAACCTTGGGTCTGGGGCTCGCTCTGGCTCCCACCTCCCCTCCCCAGGCCTCTCTGCAGCGGCTGCAGAACAACACGGTCCAGGGCCTGGAGACCGAAGCCTTGCAGGGCCCCCAGGTCTGCCAACTCCACCACTACTGATTCATTACTGGGAAACCCAAGAGAAGGGGACTGAACAAGAGAGAAGGAAACTAAACAAGCCAGCCTTGACACTCAGACGCACCTCTGCGAGGACAGCTCTGCAGGTGCTGGATGCTCCCACCTTCCCCAGGGGCTCATGCGGGCGGCTCCGAGGGAAACACCTGACCGGTAAGTCCCCAAGGGTGTGGCTAACACCTTCCGCTAGTAACAGCTGAGAAATAAGAAAGAAAAAGAGGAGGTCAACCAGGGCTCTCCTGGTGGCTCAGTGGTGAAGAGTCTGCCTGCCAGTGCAGGACACATGGGTTCGATCCCTGGTCTGGGAAGATCACACATGCAGTGGAGCAACTAGGCCCTCAACTGTGCCGTATCTGTTGAGCCTGTGCTCTAGAGTCCAGGAGCTGCAACTACTGAGCCCATGTGTCCTAGAACCTGTGCTCCCCAATAAGAGAAGCCACCGCAAGGAGAAACCACTCTTGTCAAAAGTCAGCACGGGCCTTAGTCTTCCCAAGTCCAAGGATCAGCTCTCAGGACCCATCTTACCTGGCCTGTATCAACCATCGGGCAACACTTTCTGTTGAAAGCCATTTTTCCCTTGGTATCCAGACAGCCTTTTAGGTTTCTTCTAAGCTCTCAGGCCACTGCTGGCATCCCTGTAGCCTCCTCCACTCCCTGTCCTTCAAGTGCTGGAGAGCTCAGAGCTGAGCATGTGTCTCTTCCTAGGTGGTCTCATCCGTACTACATGTTCAATATCACCCACACATTGAAGATTCCCAAACTTCTGTCTCCACGTCTCACGTCTGCCCAAGTGTCTTCATCCACTACTGCTGCTATAAGAAAAACACATAGCTAACGTGGCTCATAAACAACAGAAATTTATTTTTTATAGTTCTGGAGGCTAGCAGACCAAAATCAGGGTGTCGCAGGGTCGGGTTCTGGTGAGGGCTTCTTCTGGTTGCACCCTCAGCTGGCAGAGAACAGTGAAAGAAAGGAAGTTCTCTGTGACCCTTATAAGGGCACTAATCCCATTCACGAAGGCCCCACCCTCATGACCTAAGCACCTCCTAACACCATCATGCCGGTGGGTGGAGTTTATGGTGGGCCTCGTCCAACCCACTGAGGGCCAGGACAGAGCAAACAGCAGAGGAAGGGCGAGTTCTCTCTCTGGTTGAGCTGGGACACCCATCTTCTCCTGTCCTTGGGCACTGCTGCTCCTGGGTCTCAAAGGCCTTCAGACTTGGACTGAATTATACCACCAGCTTTCCTGGGACACTGGCTTGCAGATGGCAGACTGTGGGAGTCCTCAGCCTTCAGAGGTACGTACATCAATCCCTCACAATAAATCTTTCTCTGTATCTATATCCCATTGGTTCAGTTCTCTGGCAAACCCTGACTATTATATCGTCCTTTAGAGAAAGCCCTCCATGGCTTCCTATTAACATTTAACGCAAAGTCTCAAATGCAAACTTCTCTTCATGGCCTGCCTCTCCATCCCCACAGGTCTCCCAACCACACCAGCTTCTTGGCCAGGCCTCGCATGTTCCAAAGCATCTTCTGGGACCTTAATATTTGCTGTCCCCCTGCCTGGGGGGCTCACCTCCAGACCGTCTCAGACCTCATGTGCCCTTCCCGCCACTAAGGTCACCGCTCAAATGTCACAGCTTAGATGTCTTCCCCTGACCTCCAGCCTCACAGGTGCTGTCCTCTTCCCTGACTTTTTTTCTCCATAGCACTTATCATCATCCCAGATTAAATGATTTACTGGGTTTATTCACGGGCTTCCCAGGGTGGTAAAGAATCCACCGGTCAATGCAGGAGACACAGGTTCAACCCGTGTCAGGGGTCAGGAAGATCCCCTGGAGAAGGAAATGGCAACCTGCTCCAGTATTCCTGCCTGGGAAATGCCACGGACAGAAGAGCCTGGCGGGCTGCAGTCCATGGGGTCGCAGAGAGCTGGACACGACAGAGTCACCGAGCACACACGCAAACATTTGTTTACAGCCTCCCCGTGAGACGGCGTGTAGGGGGAGAACTTCTCTGTCTGGTTCACCACCAGTAAGTGCTCACAGCGGACTCTGGCACACAGACAGGCCTTGAGGAGTGCTTGCAGAAGGAGGGAGTGAGTGAAGGGACGATATGCTGAGGGCATCTCTTTCAGCCTGTCCTGCTTTGCTCTCTCTCTGGTCTTCTCTACCTGCTCCCCCCACTTTGAGTCACAGTCGGCTTTCTCTCCTCCCTTCTCCCCGTTTCCTGTCAGGATCAGCTCGCCTACTCGGGACTGGCCCAGAAGCAAAGCTTGGGGACCTCCATGAACCAGGCTTCCCCGTCCCTTCCCCCAGGCCCCGCCCCCAAGCAGGGATCACACAAGCTCTTCACTTCTGAGTCTCGAATCACCACAGGCTCCCTCTCTTTAGGAAGCCCTCTGGGTCCCCTGATGCTATTGGGCTGGGCTGGAGACAGGAGCACTGCTGAAACCCTGCAAGCCTGACCAGCCATCGAAGCTCCGTGGTGCCCGTCCAGCCTCCCCCTCAACCTCCTGGTCCAGGCAGAGCAAGCTGGAGAAAGCGGAGAGTGACCCAGTCCATCTTCTGGTCTTATGAGTGAAGGAACAGCCCCCATGCAAAGCAGACCCTCCCCATCCATCCACCCACTTTTCTTGCTTCTTTGCTTCCCAGCAGTTACAGCAAAGTTTAACTATTTAGCACTATGAGCTGCCTGTCCTGCAGAGCTCCCACTGGAAGGTCAATCATCAGGGCAGAGACTGAATGTGCCTTGCTCACCCCAGTATCCCAGCATCCGGCACTCAGTATGTGCCCCATGATCAGCTCTTGAATTAATGAATGAAGAAGAGGGAAGTAAGCTGCCTATGAACACCCTTCAGGGAACTAGGAGGTGACAAGAGCGAAGGGAAGCGAGAGGAATACAGCGCCAGAGTACTCCGACTCCTGGGGGGAGAGCCCCAGAATAAAACATCATGGACCAGGCAAGGACCCAAGTCCGGTTCCTGATTCCTGGGCAGCACACCTTCACGGCTTTCCATTCACTGCTTCAGGGTCCTGCTTTCAGCACTTGCACCAGCATCATCTGTATGTGCCGAGCACCATGCAGGTGGCGGGGGTTGGGGGGGAGACACACCAGTGCCCCCCAACAAAGCCCTCACCCTCCCAGCCCGAGCGTCCTGGGGAAGGCAGACGGCGTGCTTGATTCCCAAGTGCTCAGAGAGGTTATATAACTTGCTCAGGGACACACAGCCCTGCAGCAGCAGATGCCAGGTTTTGATTCATGTCTGCTTGCCTGCCCTGCGTGCAGCGCAGCCTGCCCTCCCCTGCCCCCGGGCCCCGACCCCACACACACCTCCACCTCCTCCCACTCTTACTCAGCCCCACGGTCCCTGCTCCCTGCACTTGCTGAATGAGCCCAGGTCATGTCCATATGGCCAGTGATGCGTGTTTGTCCTCAAAACCGGCAAATCAAGAGGCAAACAGGTGTGGGACCCAGTGCCCCAGATAAGAACAGAAGGAAGGACAGGAGGAGAGACAGTGGAGGGAGCCAGAGAAGGCCTGGCAGAGGTGGGGCCGGGGCCCAAGGAAGCAGCCACTCAGGGAGGAACGCCCCCAAGTGAAAATGAACGGAGGCACCTGCCAGGGAAAAAGCTTCTGTTAAGTGCCTCTGTTACCATCACCTGTAATAGCAACGATGATGCCCGCGCATGTGCCTCTGCGCGTGCACGTGTCCACACACTTGTGTGTGCAGCTCCTCCAGCGCCAAGCCCCTCCTTGCACCCAGCGAGCTGCCAGCCTGGCCCAGAGTCCTGGCTTGGGCTCTGCTGAGAAGGGTGCCCCCTGCCCAAGCAGAGCTTCCGGGGCCTGTGCACCACACCATCACCATCTGACCTCTGGCCGGTTACCGGCCCCCTCAGCATCAGCCCCGCAGGGCTCAATGCTCACAGGTAAAATCATCACTTAGGTGTTCAGACCCAGAACAGCTTGGTGGCAGCACTTGCAGGGGCTGAACATCAAGGTGGGCCTTGCAGAGGCATCCGGGGGCTGACGCCCACTAGCCTTTCCCCTGCCCCGCAGTGCCTGGGGTAGGTGCAGTGTGTCCTCTTGCATAAACCACTCCCCGCTCCAGGCCTTCTCCTCAGCTCTAAAGAAGGGAGGGTAAGGGTTGGGAGGTGGGGCTCATTTGGTTTCTAAGTAACCTCAAGCTCTCCAGCACTGAACGCTTCACACTCTGTCCCCCGTGGACCCAGATGGACCCGTCAATCACAGGCAGAGATCAACCCCTGAGCCTCCTGCAAGCTGGCTCTGGGGAACTGGACCTCTGCCTCATTCCCAGACGGTGCAGCAAGGATGGCAGGACTGACTGCACCCATCCCCAGCCCCCTGCTCACAGAGAAGCTCCAACTGCCCCGGGGCATGCAGGAATTTATCAGTGACTCCTCCTCTCTGGAACAGCTTTCCCTGATCAGCTCTGTTCCTAGCGTTCTGTTCCTGAGAACCCCCATGGGGACCAAGATTCGCCTTGAGGATAAAAATAAAAATACCCCCAGGCCACAAAATCTCACTTTCCTGCTTTCTAACAAACACACCACAACCCAGGGGAAAGGCGGGACCTCACCCCACCTAAGCAGGGAGTGGGGGTGAGATATTCTCTAGCTCCTTCAGCTCTCTAGAATTCAGGGGTTTAGAGTGTCCTCAAACACATACAAACATGCACACATGGGCGAGCTCCAGCAGAAACACGGGAAAGCAAAAGAGTCGCCGGACCGCTGTGCTACAGAGGTAGGGTCATGGAGTGGTTTTTCTTCTTTAATTCTAATGTTGTATCTTACTGTTTCATGAGAAATGAAATAGGATGGAAATAGTGAACAGGGAATCCAAGGGTTCAAATTCCAAGAACACAGGCTGTCATGATTCCTGGGTAGGTAGCACCCAGCAATGATGTCTTAAAAATCAACGTCTTTTAGTGAAGTTAGCAGCTAAAAGGAATGAAACTTCCTTCCACGGGGAAGAAGGCACCATGAGGGGAGCCATATCCTTCTTCATCCACTAGACAATGCGCTTCCTGCTGGTCCAAGGCAAGCAACATACGGGCAGTGAAGGCTGAGCAGGATCAGAGAATGAGAAACACAGCTCCAGGAATTACGTCTTAACTGCTGACTCCCCACTGATGACCCCTAGAAGCCATGAGGCCTGAGTGTGAAGCTGTGAGCCCCGGAAAAAAATGTTACCCATGTACAGGTGGTCAGGTTGTGGACTGCCCAAGGATGTAATGTCTTGGGGTGGGATGTTTATACTACAAACATATATACCAAGTTATCTGAGAGTATGTGACTCTGGGTCTCCTAGCTGAGTCCCATAGCAGTAGGAGAAAGAGCGCTCCAACATACATCCATCTACATCATTCCTCTGTACATGCCCATGTCACAGCACTGTATCCCAACTATGCCGGGGAGGGGCCTGAAGCCACTTCCTTCTCCCGCCTGCCCCCTCAGGAAGCCTGATTCCTGTTCCCTCTGAGAGGACAACATGGAGCAGTTGCCTCACCTTGGTGGTGGGTGGGAAGAAGTGAGGGGGGTGTGATGGATAAGGTGTGATGAGGCTGGCCTGTGTGTGAAGCCAGAGGTGGGGGCTGGATCACCTTGTATATAACCAAAAGAGTTATTCAAGGCAGGGCCCGTTTTCTAATTCATGCAAAGGCCCTAAGGGCTAGCAGAGGCCTGGGTGGGAGTCAGGCCTGTATGCTCCTCTATAAAAGGAGAAAGCCAGAGGGCCACCTGAGGGGCATAGGCAGGGTTTCTGCTTGGACGTGGGTAGGAGGGCTCACCCTCCCTGAAAGCTCCAAGCCCTGCCTCGAGGCTGCACCCTGGACCCACAGCTCTCGTCGTACCTGAGCTCTGCTCTGGGCTTAGGCAGTAACCTTCTAGGGAGGTAATTCCTCTGTTAAAAATAGAAGGAGGCAGCCTGCCGATCTCATCAAACTTGGGGAACACAGATCCAAGCCAAGCCTGATTGCTATTCTCAGGAGATTGCCTGCTTTTTATTTATGCGTTTACTGGGAAGTTCTTTATTTACATTGTTGTAATTTACATCTCCCATGTTGTAATTTACATCTCCCACAAGCTCCTCGGTTCCCCAGATCCCTTCCTTTCTAGATGATGCTCAGCTACCGAGATGCTCCCGGCTGCCAGCGGCTCACAAGGCTCTTCTGAGAACTGCTGGGTAAATATTCCCTGAGTTCACTGGCAAAGTGGTGAAAGAGGGGGTGGGAGTTTCTTTACAAATAACTGGGCTCATGGTTGGGAGACGGGCAGCTCCCTCAAAGTTGATTCCACAGAGAGAACAATCCTCATAAAAGCACTTCTCACAGCCGGAATCAGATCCAGCTGTCCTGTGATGGGGCATGGGGACCACCAAGTTCCAGAACCTAAGTGGTCCACAAAAGCAGCCACAGCATGCAGCAACAAATACCTCTGCTGATGTGGGGGAAACCTGACAATTACCCCTGCTCCTAGAGACCCGCTAGCCTTTCCCAATGTAACAGGGAGATGTGAACCCCTTTTCATGTATCTCCAGTCTCCTGCCCCTCTCACCATCCCAGGCTCCATGCAGGTGATCAGCAGGGAGGAGGAAACTTCCTGTGTTCCTCATCACCCCTCTTGGCTCATCCCCCAGCCTCACCTCTCCCAGCCCAGGCTGGCCCAACCCAGCCAAGGAGGCCACAGGCAAGGTAGCTGCCCCCAACTTGGGTGCCCGCCTTTTGCCCAGATTTGGGGTCTCATCCTTGGCTGCCCAGTTGCCCTCTTCTGTTCTCCCCTTCCATGGCCACGGTCTCCCCACTGCCTGGCTCTACCTGCTTCAAGCCTGGAAGTAGGAACTCAAGCCCCACACTGTTCTGTTCAGAAGCCTCAGTCAGCACCCCGACACCCAATCTAATCTCAAAAGCACTTGCCTCCTGCTCTTGGTGACTCCATGTGACCTGGTCTCCACCCAAATGAAATGATCAACAAAAGTCATGTCAATTCCCCTACATGGGATCTCCTGTCCTGGACCTCTTTTATCCCCTGCTGTGTCTTTATCACAGTATTCACTACCTCACTCACAGCGCAGGTTACCTATTTTTCATATTCTCCATCTCCCCCGCACACCAGAACAGAAGCTCTAGAAGGCAAGAAGCTGTGTCTGTTCTGTTCACCCCTGTGGACCGCACAGGCCCTACCACACAGTAGGGGCTCAAGCCCTGCATGAACATGCAACGAGAAGCGACCTGTGACCAGCAAGCTCCTCTCTTTACATGCATCACCTCATCCTTGTGTCAACGCTATGAGGGAGGCGCTTTTACTTCTCTTCATGTCACACAGGAGAGAACGTTCAATGAAATTCCAAGTCACAGAGTCTGCAGGGTGGTGAAGAAGCCTGACATGGCTTTGTTCAGCATGATGGTCCCCAAGTTCGGAGGGATGAACAAGGAACTGCGCCCAACTGACCCCGATGCCCAAGCTCTCAGACATCACTCTGCTTCGGAGCCCCCCTCCCCATGTGCTACCCACCCCCTCTGACCCTCTTCCCCTCCTAATCCTCAGTCCCCACCTTGCTCATCCTTCAAGGCCCATTTCCTCCATGAAGCTCTCCCAGATCCCTACAGCTGGGCCTTGAGCTTCTTAA